>NC_139697.1:18821320-18856056 GCF_964188405.1 Protomyctophum parallelum | reverse complement strand
AGGTTTCCGCCAGACAAACACTGGGTCTGATGAACCCATTCTGACCTGAGATCAGATTCTAAAAATGTCAGTCGCTCTTCGATTTTTCAAAAATAGCAGACCTACAAGCTCGTATCGCGCCACTCGGTGGCGCGATATGAGCTTGTAGATCTGCTATTTTTAAATAGCTAAAGCATAACGTAATGCTAACACCAAAATGGGTGCCCGTTCAGAATGGGTTAAGTATACCCTTTATCCACAAAGTGGGGCTGTGGGACATTTCCACCTAAGCAGTATTAAACGTCCAGCTAGTGTTGTAGGTTAAATAATAATAAGGGTGACACACAATTAGTTACACCAAGGTACACATTCGCTGACAAAGTGACGGTATATACTGTAAAGCCTGGAGAAGTCAGGTCAGCTGTTATTTTGACAGCTGCAGTCGGAGTCAGAATGAGTGCATTGATGCTGTGAGGAGTAGTATTGACTGAGATTGACTAATCATACTATAATTCAGTCAATGTCTGTCTGAATGTGTGTCTGTCTGTCTGTCTGTCTGTCTGTCTGTCTGTCTGTCTGTCTGTCTGTCTGTCTGTCTGTATGACTGTCTGTCTGTCTGTCTGTCTGTCAGAAACACCGCCGTATCTCCTCACCGCCTGCACCAATCACTCCCACATTTTCACACGGGCATTGACCATAATATTATGGAGGTCTTAACGAAGCCCTTTTTCCAATTTAACAACAATTGTAAATTAACAATGAATTTATTAGTGAATAAACAAATGCGAAAACACACCCAGGGCAAGTATTTCACAACGTGTGTAAGGGCTATATAGTATATAGAACAATACATTATATTTGGCAATCTATTTGGCATTCTAACAATATCCATTACAAAAAGGTTGCCTCCAATAAGGAAGAGAGTGAGGGGAAATTCCCCCGATACTGCCGTATAATCGCGTTAGACTCCAATCGTTTTCCCGACCACTTTATAATTAGACAGTGACTCATCACTTCATGGCGTTTTGAATGCCTGGATGTTTTTCTTAACCCATTTTGGGGCGGGAACCCCTTTTGGTGTTAGCATCATGTCATGCTTTAACTATTGAAAAATAGCAGATCTACAAGCTCATAGCGCGCCACCGAGTGGCGCGCTACGAGCTTGTAGGTCTGCTATTTTTGAAAAATCGAAGAGCGACTGACGTAGAAGACATTTTTTTTAATCTGATCTCGGGTCAGAATGGAAAACTGTCAGGATGTAGAAGACATTTTTAGAATCTGATCTCAGGTCAGAATGGGTTAATAATCCTTTTATGTACTCTTAGCCATCGTCTACACTACAGTACATGTGTTTTCGTACACGCGCCAAACATGTCTGTTCTCACAGCCTCTGCATGAGTCTTGGAACCGACGTCCACCAGACTACTATAGCTGTGATTTGTGTGTGTGTGTGTGTGTGTGTTCCCGTGCGCCCGCCCGCCCGTGCACGCTCGTCTGTGTTTACATGGCTACATGTCTGTGTTGTTCAGAGCCCAGCCTTAAACTCACAACAGATGGTCGGCCGTCTTTCCAGGGAACTCTGACGGCACAAGAAAAATAAATGGCAGACAAGATGGAGAGAGAGAGAGAGAGAGAGAGAGCCATCAATACAGTGGAGCTGAGATAGAAGGAGGTTTCCATCCACATCCTCTCCATCAGAGTGTCTAACACATGAGTTCACACTTCCATTATGAAGGTGTATAGCAGTCAAACGAAATTGTTAAACCCACACTGGAAGCTTTCTCAAAAAGACTCAAGGCAAAGTTGGAGCCTTATTGAGGCTCAATGTGACTCTTTTGCATCTCTCTTTCTTGGCAGACTCTTTCTTAGGGGGGCGGCAGTGGCTCAGGGGTACAGAGTAAGGAAAGGAAAGGTACTATAGCTAATAGCTAAAGCATAGCATAATGCTAACACCAAAAGGGGTTTCCGCCCAAAATGGGTTAACAAAGGTGCAGACGATCAGAAATCAGCAGAGAGCTCCCCCTGGCCAGCCGGGGCGCCTGATGGAGGGGAAAGGAACTGGTTGGAATAACGTGTTCCTTCCACACGCTATACGTCCAACCAGGGAAACTCCCCCCTGTCAGGTGTAAAGGAGCAACTTGGACACTCAAGCATGAAGGAAGCATGAGTTAAGTCCGTTGCTCTCCCCAGGTTGGCGGAGGGTGTGTAGAGCCCAGGATCACCTTAGATGATTGACACAGGGGTGAAAAATGGGTTACAAAATCGTGGGATAAAAAATATATAAAAAAAAAAAAAAAAATCAGAGTGAGCGACGTTCGCTTTACTTGTATGCCATATTGAAGTGGACTCGGCCCCGGACTTTTTTTTTTCCTCCATGGAAATAAAAACGTCTGGGTTTCCGAGGCTATAGTGTCGAAGTGTCGTCCTTGAGCAAGACACTGAACCCCTAATTGATCCTGATGTGCAGGTCGGTTCCGCCGCCATCGGTGTGTGTGAATGTGTGTGCGTGAACGGGTGAATGTAATGCACACGTCTATGTGTAAACCGCTTTGGATAAAAGCACCATTTACAATTTATTTGTTTTCTAACTTACATTTTTTTCTTTTTAAACCGTACATTCTGCGGCGCTGGCGTTGTTTATGTTGCACTTCTGCAACAATATACAGTAGCTTAACTTTGATGTGTAAACAGGAAACCCACAGGCTCCTCCTGCTGCTGTTCCTCGTCGTGAGAAGGGACCGTTCAGATTGCTCACGACGTGTATATATATTCTGATAACGGGCTGCGGTAGAGGAGCCATTCAACAGAATCAGCAACCTGTGATTAACTGCCGTGGAAGTACGTCGGTATATAGTTGAGAGACGAGAGATGTCAGCAGCACTTCCAAACAGAAGCCTTTTCATCTTCTCCTATAACATCCACACACACGCAGCACCGCTCAGAAAGCACAAACAACCTCCGCCTTTTACTGGGAGTCACTTTGTCTCAGACTGGAGGAATTGTTTTGTTTTGACTTTGAAGTATAGTGAAAGCCTCATGTGCTGATTGGGTGACGTTGTCACTCGTCTCGCTGCTAATATGATTCCCTAGGAATTTAACCCATTCTGACCTGAGATCAGATTCTAAAAATGTCTTCTACATCCTGACAGTTTTCATTCTGACCTGAGATCAGATTTTTTTTTTTTTTTTTAAGAGTGGCGCGCTACTTTTTTGAGCTTGTAGATCTGCTATTTTTCAATAGCTAAAGCACGACATGAAACGCATTTAAACAGGTGAAATGATTCTTCCTCCCGGGAGATTTTCCTTTTCCTTATGATTTAATCTAACATTAAACGACCTGTTAAGATGCATATCTGTTGCAGTGTACAACAGCCTGGCCGGCCCGGGAGGCGCTGCCATCTTGAATAACGATCAGTCCTGTGTTCAGCCTTAGCATAAAGGAGAACTCCCTCTCCATGACCGGACTCGCGATGAACAGCGGCTAACTGCATCTCATCTCATCCCCATCTGGACTCGCCAGTCCCCGGGGTGGAGCTTATAACAGTTTGATAACTGCCTCAAAGCTACTCAGAGGAAAGGACCCTTGCAACTCTTTCTTTAACAGACAGAGGAGGCTGCCCTGCATGTGTATATATAGCTTCTGAACGACCCTGTTATATACTCTTAAAGGGCACCACTTTTCAACCTATCTTCATAATTATGATATAGGTCCTCACTAATAATCATGAAAAAAATTGCACGATTCTTTTTCTACACACAGACACAGACCGATGTCTGTGTCTCATAGGACGGCTGTGGGGCAGTTTAGAAACCGTCTTCCAGTGACATCGTCATTAGGCGGATATGGTTTTAAACAAGATTTGTTTTTACAAAAATATTTAGATTTTCATTATCGTGGGAACGATGCAGGCTTCCATTTTCGCATTGCAACTTTTCAGGACTAGAAAGCCTGCAGTTTTTATTAGCTTGTATTCCCCATCGATGATGTCACTGGAAGACGGTTTCTGAACCGGTTTCTGAACCGAGTAGAAGAAAAATTGCACAATTTCTTTTCATGATTATTAGTAGGACCGATTCTATGAAGATAGGTTGAAAAGTGGTGAAGTGGTCCTTTAAGACTCTCCTGTCTGAAATGGATCTTGTGCTTATTTACTGTTATACCTCATGGTTTGTGTGGTTTGGTTCACCACTACATTGTGACTGCAGAGCAAAACTGCAGATTCACGGCAAAGTCAGCCTCCTTTCACACTTTTCAAAATGGCAAACGGTGCATTTATATATGGCGCCTTTATCCAAGACGCTTGACACAGATTGTGCAGTGTATGCATTCACCCGTTGACACACACATTCACACACACACACACACACACACACACACACACACACACACACACACACACACACACACACACACACACACACACACCGATGGTGCATGGCATGGCAATGCCAATTGTGGACAAAATCTTATCCAACGACGACAAAAAGCTTTGGGTCTGAGACTATAAGTCATCAAAATTGAGTACCACAGACGAGAAACAGTCCAAATGTCATTCTGACCCCTCCACGAAAAGGCCTCGTTGTCCTGAACCCTTATCTATCATTTATAAATACATTATGGATCAATATAGTGTGGACTTTAGACAGTTTTTCGTCCGTGGCATTAATGGTGATCCGTATGGCGCAAATACCCAATACATAATAATAATGGGCCTTGATATGAAAAAGGTTGAAAACCACACTGATTTAAAGCGAAAACAATAGGGGGGGGGGGGGGGGGGGGAGATAATGTAGAGCCCTGCGGGACTCCGGTCAACTAGGGTTTAAGTGGTTTAAGCGTATACGGCTTCACGGGGCCTGCCGTTGCTCCGCGCTGTCTTTTTTATATCTCCATCTGGACGTTGTTGTGCGATGTGAATATTCTGCATGCGTTTTCATAATGAAGAACGGAGTTCATAGTGTGACAGCTTCGCTTTCTCGCATTTTTGAAACGAAGCGTATGTCTCCCAACCGTTCCCCCTGGCAACGGTCACACTCTGGGCTCGACCAATGAGAGACAGGCTTGTGTTGTCTCACCAGAGAGAGAAAGAGAGAGGGGGTGAGAGAGCGAGAGAGAGAGAGAGAGAGAGAGAGGGAGAGAGGGAGAGAGAGATGGCGAGATGGAGGGATGATGTGTTTTCCGAAGAAGCATCGGAAGTAGAAAATGTGCCTCCGATCAAATTATTGGCCAATCAAGTCATAACGTGAGTAATTCAAGGCCCACATCGCGCGGCCGTATAATCTCATTGGCTGTGCATTAGCTTAGGACTCTCAAAGGAGGGAGGGCTGTTATGCAGTCTGAGCGTGCTCGGCAGGGGGTCCGAGAGGAAGCGCTATAGCTAGCTCTTTGATGGGAGAAGTGAGGGTTTTGGTAGAGAGAGGGAGAGAGAGAGAGAGAGAGAAGCAAGAGAGTGTCCATTGGGGAGATTGAAAATGATGCTTCTATCCCATTCCCTGCCTTTCGGCGCAGTGCTCTGTGTGCGTGCGTGCGTGCATGCGTGCGTGCGTGCGTACGTGCGTGAGAGAGAGAGAGAGAGAGAGACAGAGAGACAGAGAGAGAGAGAGAGACAGACAGAGAGAGAGAGACAGACAGAGAGAGAGGCAAAGGGTTAGAAAGGTTTATGTCGCTGCTGTTGCCATCTGCTTCACTCTCGTCGTCCAATGACAACATTTCCCGTTTGCCCAATTACAGTAAAGGACTGTTATGAGGAGCCATGGTTGTCTCACTTCATACAGGCCCTCCCACATGCCACGTTTAACCCATTTTGGGCCGGGAACCCCTTTTGGTGTTAGCATTATGTTATGCTTTAGCTATTGAAAAATAGCAGATCTACAAGCTCATATTGCGCCACCGAGTGGCGCGCTACGAGCTTGTAGGTCTGCTATTTTTGAAAAATCAAATAACGACTGACATAGAAACATGGCTTTTTTCAGAAAACTGTCACGATGTAGAAGACATTTTTAGAATCTGATCTCGGTCAGAATGGCTTAATACGGTGGAGACAGACGGAACAGCTTTTTGACAATCTATGTCTCTAGAGTTTCACCACTTTGATTTGGCGGCGGCGTTGTTAGTTTTTTTTTGCTTCCGCCAACACGTTTGGGAAACACATTCCCTTTGTTCTAACGAGCCTGTCACAGACATGATGTCACAGACATGATGTCACAGACATGATGTCACAGACATTATGTCACAGACATGATGTCACAGACATGATGTCACAGACATGTTAATAATAATAATAATAATAGGGGCGCACGGTGGCACAGTTGGTAGTGCTGTCGCCTCACAGATAGAAGGTCCTATGGGTTCGATTCCCGCTCGGGACGCTGTGGGCGCTGGCAGCGTGTTTCCTCCCCCGCGTCATCAGCGCCCATACACCTGAGGCGGGGGTTGGCATAAGGGCCTTTCTGTGTGGAGTTTGCATGACAATACTGCTTATCCATCGCCTGCCAACAGTTAGTTTGTGTCGGGGGGGGGGGGGGGGGGGGGGGGGCTACAGTGGGAACAGGGCAACAAACACACACACACACACACACACAAACACACACACACACACACACGAGCACACACACACACACGCTCACCTGCACACGTGTACAAATGCTCTCTCAAACACAGAATCAATTATTGCCGTCATTCAGAGTTAATCCCTGCCCACTGATGTCATTCATCACTCGAATCCCCCTTTCATTTTCAGACGCGCTAATAAACACACTGATTATCATTTATCACAAGCAGCTGCGTGCGTGGAGACACATTCGTTGTTACATCTCAGATGATGTCGTCCGTCCGTCCGTGGGGAATTCCTGTCCGCCGTCACATCTCTACTGTTTATTCCAAAATCATGCTGACTTTGAGATAACAACCTGAGTTTTTTCTATTTTATTTTGTGTTTGTTTGTCCCCTAGGCCTCTCTCTCTCTCTCTCTCTCTCTCTCTCTCTCTGTTGACTTTCTACAGGGGTAAATACATCATTACAGGCCTCTGAGACACATCACTTCATGCACAAGCATTTCAAATACGCTTCTAAAAAACAAAAACACATTGGGCTATAACAGCGCTTGTGTGTGTGTGTGCGTGTGCGTGCGTAGCCGACCGTGTGATGAAAAAATTAATTAATCAATGGGAAAACATGGATTCCAGCTGACATGGAGGCTCAGATATGAAACGTTCGTCTTGTTTGGTGTGTTGTGACTTTATACATTGTCAGACAATTACTTCCATGAGAGGGAGAGAAGTGGTGGAATTAGCTGTTTTAGCAGACAGTTTGAGGGTCCAATGGAGTTGAGAGGTTTTGTCCGAAGCACATTTTTACTACTTTTCATTAATTCAATATTTATTTATTTTTACCAACACACAGACGTAAAGGATGTTCAATATAGCACTGATTTGGACAAAAAGAAAATCAACAACCTCAAAAATGGAGTTTGGTGCAGTTTTCAGCGAAAGTGCAACTGCTCGACATCAGTCAGACATTAACCCATTCTGAACGGGAACCCATTTTGGTGTTAGCACTATGTTATGCTTTAGCTATTGAAAAATAGCAGATCGAAGAACGACTGACACTTTTAGAATCTGATCTCAGGTCAGAATGGGTAATGGGTTAATCAGACCAGTGTGTGTCCAGTGGAAACCTCGCATGAATCTGATCTCAGGTCAGAATGGGTTCACAAACCTTGATGATGGCATGCACCCCAACTCTCCCTCACACACACTCCCAACAGACTACCCTGACTGCAGCCGTCATCAAAAATGCGATGATGTCAGCACATTTGGGCTATATATGGCCGTATTTAGCCAAATGAGTATTTCTTTGCAAAACTAATGCTTGGAATGGATTCAGCATCATGAAAACCCCCTAGTTTGACATGTCTCATGCTTTTTTTCCTTCTATAGGTTGTTAATGGTAATGGTCCCATATTATGCAATTATGAAAATTGCTCAACATAATGCAAGTTAGCATCCGGCAGTTTCTACACACGCTGGGGGACCCATACTAAACATTTCTAACATAGAACCTTGGTGTACTCAACATGTTTAAGTATACTATTATTGCAGCATTGATACTTTTACTTTTTACTTACGTAAAAAAAAAAGCGCGAGTACTTTTTCCACCACCGTTGGCGCTACAAATAAAGGCAAAAAAAAGCCCCCAAAAATGTAATGCGCAATAATCGCACAAAATAAATGCGAAGGACCTTCAGGGTCTTTACTGCGCTGTGTGTGAGAATGTTCTTGGCTGTGAATGTGTGAATATCACACGCTCAACTATATATATATATATATATATATATATATATGCATTCCAAAATATGTATTAGTGTGAATACATTGGTATTATATCCAATAACTTGCAGTATAGACGGCAGAAAGTGCCACGATTTTAAAATGGAATGACTTTTTAAGCCAGAACACTACCAAAAATATCCTTCAGTCCCTGAACCGCGTCATCGGTCAAGCGGTATAGTCTTAAGATGTTTTGGCGCCGGGAACACCTTTTGGTGTTAGCATTATGTTATGCTTTTACCTATTGAAAAATAGCAGATCTACAAGCTCACCTACGAGCTTGTAGGTCTGCTATTTTTTTTAAATCGAAGAACGACTGACACATAGAAACATAGCTTTTTCAGAAAACTGTCAGGATGTAGAATCTGATCTCAGGTCATAATGTTTAAGATGTTTCATTATCACTTCGACAAAACCGGGGAACCCTGCAGGACGATATATATATAGTGGTCGCAGCTTTTCCTCATCAGCAATCAAAAGGACGCCTCGATCTGGAATGAAGCCGTTGTTATTTGTTGGACGACGCCCGCACGTCCCGCATAGCATAGCCTGACAGGTCCGGATGTTTACAATGTATATATATATACGGCTCAGCCATGGGAAGCAGATAATCGAGTTTGACTGAATCCAATCCCAGACACCGCCACGGCGTGGAGTTTCACGGAACGCCGGTACGTCAATAAGAGTCGGAGTTAACGGGGTCGATGCAGGAGGGACTTCAAAAGAAGGGAAAAGGAGACATGGAACAGACATGATGCATGATGCGTGTCATCTGGGGGGCTGCTGTTTCTTTTATCAGGCTGTGTTGTCGGGGATATACAGGAAGTATAGCTGCATGCAGGGGGGACGTGGGGGACAAAGGAGGAAGTGTTGTTGCGCCGTGTATATCGCCAGCGGTCCACAGAGAGAGAGAGAGAGAGAGAGAGAGAGAGAGAGAGAGAGAGAGAGGGAAAGATGTTTACATGCTGCGCGGACGCGTCCAAACATCCTGTCAGACTGTTAATCACTGTCTGACTGACTGGCTGGAAGCTCCTCATAGACTCGCCGGAGCGGAGCGAGGAAATGGGAATGGATTTCCCTTCTGTTCCCTTCAGAGAGAGAGAGAGAGAGAGAGAGAGAGAGTTGGAGAGAGAGTTGGAGAGTTAACTAGAGATCATCAGAGTTGGAGAGGAAATGAGAGAGAGAGAGAGAGAGAGAGAGAGAGAGAGACAGACAGGCTGTGTTCTCACTGTAGTCAAGGCGTGGTTGGAGACAGAGCGCCGCTTCTCGACTGCATGTGACAAATATAAAACAAACACACAAGAGAAGAATATACTAGCCTAAATTCACAGAAACAAATAACAAAAAACAAGATAGAGTTTGAACTCTATCCATGCAGGCAATCGCCTCCTTATCCCTTGAGTAAGGGCGGGGGGGTGGTGGCTCATGGGTAGAGTGGCTGGATGGTAACCGCAAGGTTGCCAGTTCGAACCCGGCCTCCCCCAGAGTTAGTGTCGAAGTGTCCTTGAGCAAGACACTGAACCCCCAATTGCTCCTGATGTGCTGGTTGGTGCCTTGCATAATGGTTTCCGCCGCCATCGGTGTATGAATGAATGTGTGTGTGGATGGGTGAATTGATGCACAATCTATATCTATGTAAAGTCGGATAAAGGCACTATACAAATACCACCATTTACATTTAAGCCAAATGCTCAAGGTCGTTCAGCAAACTATGTTGCATCCTGCCGCAAAATGAGGGACAATATAGGTGACCACTTAGTACTAATGAATAGACTAATGTCATGTTGGACCCTGTGGCCTGCAGGGGACCCTGCAGATGATGAAGGCCTCAGGCCCTTAGTGTATATATGAATAGAGATGGCATCCGAGTTCTCCTTCCATCCACTTGCATTAAGTTGCTCAAAAGCGCATGAGGCGATTTCACTCCTCCTTCCAGGGTAGGAACAGATTGCATTCTGGGATGGATTTGCCCCAAACACATGAACGCGCTGGGTCGTTGAACGTGCACGAACGCGCACAAACGAGCACGAGCGTGCTGCCGTCGTGAACGTGCACAATGATAGTCAACGGACCAGCGCGTTCATGTGTTTGGGAGCCAGGCTGCAATATCAAATTCGGCCACTATGTCCATTTGGCCTCAGGGTTTCCTCTGGGTGCCGTCTCTATTCATATACACTCTAAGCTCAGGCCCTATATAATGTCTAATGTCATTTTCCTTATGTTGTTTCCCACTGAAAATGCAATGCTTTGGCAATATACGAATAATTGTCATACCAATAAAGCATGATTATCTGAATTGAAGAGAGAGAGAGAGTGTGTGAGTGTGAGTGTGTGTGTGTCGTGCGTGTGTGTGTGCGCGCGCGTGCGTGGAGAAAACAATTGAGTTGGGGAGAGGAGGCGAGTATATATAGTCTGTGCACGGATACAATCCATCGCAACGGATTGGAGCGTCGGCGTGTTCTAATGACATGCATAAATGTCGGCTCCTTTAGCCTGCACACGCATTCATTTACGTGTATTAATGCAGAGAGAGAGAGAGAGAGAGAGAGACAGAGAGAGAGAGACAGAGAGACAGAGAGAGAGAGAGAGAGAGAGACAGACAGAGAGAGAGAGAGAGAGAGACAGAGAGAGAGAGAGAGAGAGAGGTATAAAGTAAGGCAGAGACGGATAGTTGGAGCAGAGTTAAATGAATGGAGATCATCAGAGCTGCAGAGGAAATGAGAGAGAGAGGATACGGGCATAAAGGGGATACTTGAGGGAGAGGAAGGAAAGGCAGGAAGCTATACTATACAGAGAGAGGAGAGATGATTCAAGTCCTCCTCTGTGACTACGCTGCCCCCCTCCCCACCCTCCTCTTTCTCCATTTCCTGTTCTCTCTCTCTCTCTCTCTCCGTCTCTCTCTCTCTCCTCCTGTGTGCTCCTGTATTAGGTATGTTTAAAACATAAGGGTCTATAATCGCTCCTGCAGCTGTGCCTCCTTCCTCCTCCTCGCCTTCATCCGCCTGTCTCTCTCTCTCTCTCTCTCTCTCTCTCTCTCTCTCTCTCTCTCTCTGTCTCTCTCTCTCTCTCTCTCTCTGTCTCTCTCTCTCCTCTCTCTCTCTCTCTCTCTCTCTCTCTCTCTCTCTCTCTCTCTCTCTCTCTGTCTCTGTTCCTTTATGTGAAAGCATGAGAGGCTGTGCCCTTCAGACCTCTCTGTCTGTCTGTCTGTCTGTCTTTAAAGATTTGTCTTTTTGCCTTCATTGATGGTTACTAAGTGAATATAGACAGGGGAGAGAGAGAAGAGGAGAGACACGACTCAGCAAAGGTCGTCACGATGAACGGGACTGGAACACGCGACGCGCTGTCAGGCCCAGAGCCTATATATATATGTGTGGCATGGTGACGCGCTGTCAGGCCCAGAGCCTATATATATATGTGTGGCATGGTGACGCGCTGTCAGGCCCAGAGCCTATATATATATTTGTGGCATGGTGCGCTGTCAGGCCCAGAGCCTATATATATATTTGTGGCATGGTGCGCTGTCAGGCCCAGAGCCTATATATATATTTGTGGCATGGTGCGCCTGGACCCATGGTGTCAGGCCCAGAGCCTATATATATATTTGTGGCATGGTGTCAGGCCCAGAGCCTATATATATATGTGTGGCATGGTGCTGTCAGGCCCAGAGCCTATATATATATGTGTGGCATGGTGCTGTCAGGCCCAGAGCCTATATATATATGTGTGGCATGGTGCTGTCAGGCCCAGAGCCTATATATATATTTGTGGCATGGTGCTGTCAGGCCCAGAGCCTATATATATATGTGTGGCATGGTGCTGTCAGGCCCAGAGCCTATATATATATATCTGTGGCATGGTGCTGTCAGGCCCAGAGCCTATACATATATGTGTGGCATGGTGCTGTCAGGCCCAGAGCCTATATATATATTTGTGGCATGGTGCGCCCGGACCGCTAGGCCAGCGGGTGCCCAGTTTGTCTGTCTGTCTTATATCTACATGTTCTCTGTATGTATTATCTCTTTATCTTGAAGCGGAAACAAAAATACATTAAAAAGATACACCAGCCTCGACCCGCAGGGTTTAGGGTTCAGAGCGATATAGACCCTCTCCTCTACCTGCAGTCTTGCACACACACACACGCACATGCACACGCACAGCACACGCATGCTCGCACGCACACATTCATAGAAGCGTCGTTCACTTCTGTGGTCTCTAACATTACACCTAGCTACATGGTTAAGCATTTATTTCATATTTACATGTCGATTTCAGCTCTGACACTTATTTCAGACATGCTCTAGTTAGTATGCCTCTGGTGAAAAGCTGGAATGTGCGCGATGGCAGTCTCTCAGTCAAATATGGTCACATGGCCCAGGCCGTAGCGTAACGGTCTGGGCACCGGACTGGTGATCCAGTCGCGGTGTGCCGCGGGTTCGACTCCCGAACCCGACACGGCCTTTACCGCATGTCATCCCCCCATCTCTCTCCCGTGTCCTGTCAGCCTACTATCTGTCCCTTAAAAAATCAATAAAAGGCGTAAGCCGCAAAAAACATATCTTAAAAAAAAAAGAAAAAAAAAATCTGGTCACATTTGTTGTGTGTGAGCATCTGTAGATCACACCAAACATCTACAGTATATCGCCATGGCAAGAACTGAGACCTATATACATATGGCACGCACGCACGCAACTCTGGGGGGAGCCCGGGTTTGAACTGGCGACCTTGCGGTTTCCATCCAGGCACGTGCATGCCCATTGACACGTACAGAAAGCACACTGAGCCTACTGTACGTACTGTACGTTGCACATGTCAAGGTGCAAAAGGAGGTCAGCACTAGTTGAACTCTCCCCAAACGCGCCACACGCACATAATCTATGAGGATGTGTCATGGACCAAAAATGAATGTAATTCTATTAGATGGATTATTAAATTGCATGTCCAGGAATTTGTGCTGTGTTTTTTTTTCCCCTTTTGGTATATTATTACATTATACGGTATGCTCGTTGAAACATGGAGCCAAAATATTTGTTTAATGGACTAATGCGAGGATGCGATGTCGATCTGGCTGGCTGGCTGGCTGGCTTGGCTGGGTCTGTATACCGAGCACCAAAATAGCGTTTGGTTGTGTCACTGTGTCACTGTTGCGCAGCCTAGCCTAGCCTGTATATATGATGATTTCCGGTACAGTACAGTACAGTACAGTACAGTACAGTACAGTACAGTACAGTACAGTACAGTACAGTACAGTACAGTACAGTACAGTACAGTACAGTACAGTACAGTAGATGAATGGTAAATGGTGCATTTATATAGTGCCTTTATCCAAGGCGCTTTATTAGGGGTTCAGTGTCTTGCTCAAGGACACTTCGACACTAACTCTGGGGGAGCCCGGTTTCGAACTGGCAACCTTGCGGTTACCATCCAGCCACTCTGCCCATGAGCCTCCGCCGCTGCTGAGAGACCCGCTGGGGACCCCCACACGGTATAACTCTGTCATTTCTCCACCGTTTCGGACGCGGTGGCGGCTCGCCGGAACCGGGCCGTGTGCCTGTGCGGGTCTGGAAGTTCCCGCCCGCCAAACGGAGTTGCACCACTCACTTCACACGGGTGTGATTTATTTTTCTTTCCAAAAAGAATTGTTGATCTACCAGCGTACACAAACAACGCGTGACAAAGTGAGTGAGTGTTGTAAGGTCGTCGTAGAACTGATATTTCTGCATTTTTTGGGGAAAACGTATGTAAATTTTTACACGTGGTAACGATTGCAGATTATGCAAATATCATCGCGATTATCTCAAAATAAATTTGATAATTATGTAATCATTGTGACAGGCCTAGCCATCGGGGCGGGGGGGGGTATCAAAAGCAGAAGCATGGATTTCCCCCGACAGAGAGAGACGGAATGACAGGGGAGGAGGAGGAGGAGGAGGAGGAGGAGGAGGAGGAGGAGGAGGAGGAGGAGGAGGAGGGAGGGAGGGAGGGAGGGGTGGAGGAGGAGGAGGAGGAGGAGTGAGGGGTGGAGGAGGAGGAGGAGGAGTGAGGGGTGGAGGAGGAGGAGGAGGAGGGGGAGGGAGGGGTGGAGGAGGAGGAGGAGGAGGAGGGAGGGGAGGAGGAGGAGGAGGAGGAGGAGGAGGGGGAGGGAGGGGTGGAGGAGGAGGGGAGGAGGGGTGGAGGAGGAGGGGAGGAGGAGGAGGAGGGAGGGGTGGAGGAGGAGGGAGGGGTGGAGGGAGGGGAGGAGGAGGAGGAGGAGGGAGGGGTGGAGGAGGAGGAGGAGGAGGAGGAGGGAGGGGTGGAGGTGGAGGAGGAGGAGGGAGGGGTGGAGGTCATGTATGTTGTGATGAAAAAAGTGAGCAAAACAAAGCTGCAACATAAAACAACCGTCAACACAGGCTGAAAAGAGCTGAGTAGTGTCCTTGAGTAGTGTGTCCTTCGCACACACGCGCACGTCTCTCTCTCTGTGTGTGTGTGTGTGTGTGTGTGTGTGTGGTAATGTGTTGTACAGTAATTAGCATGGTCGCTCACCAGGGGATCGCTGTGTGTGGAGGAGCCATTAAACACATAGCAGGGAGGCGCAGGCATGATCTGCTGACTCGCACACACGCACACACGTGCACGCACACACACACACACACACACAAACACACACACACACAGTCACACACACACACACACACACCTATATCACCTCCACCTACCAACATGCAATTAACTCCACAAGGCGGAAATCTGTCCGTGCATGCAGCACTGCATGTACGACACTCTTTTTTTATTTTTGTTATGTGGTACATTTTATCCCACCACACTAACTAAAACTAGACTACTAGAGACAAAAAGGACGAAGAGTTTCTCTAAACTAGAGTACCAGGCATCGACGCCTCAGACGATCAGATGAAGAAACGCGCAGGCAGAGATGAGTTGAAGATGCATCAGAGTTGTATTTATTGCAGACAGAGACCAAAAACAGCAGAGAGCTTCCCGCACCCATGAGTGAGCCGCGGAGCACACAGCAGACTGACCCTGGGTCAGCCTGCCCAAGCAAGACTCCCTATTTCATTTACAACAGGACATTATATGCAGTTTTCCATCAAACAGTTGGGTTTCTGGGTGTTGGTTGATTTTACATACATAGGAATAGCAGATGCATACATAATCAAGTGGCCTCTTGTTGAGACAATAGTATGCAGATCAACAAATTGCATAGGAATAGTAGATGGCGCCTACGTGTGTTTTGATTCACACCAGGAGTAATGAACAATGCAGAGTACTCGACTGAATGATTGCTTTCAGACCTGCAGACTTCGGCCAGACAGAGAGACTAGACAATTTACTTACTTAACCTAAATAAAATAAGCACGGTGACCACAATGTATAGTTGAACATTTGAACATATGCCTATATCATGAAATTTGGATACCACAGTTGCTCACAGTAGATCTCATATTCTTTGGTCGCGTGACCCCGCGAGCACCGCAAAGTTGATCAAGTCCTTAGTGGATGTGCTCTTCAATCTTCCGTCCCCTCAGCTGAGTAAGATCGCTAAGATGGAATGTGAGGCTCGGCTGGCTCGAGAAAAGAAAGTTCTTTATATGCTTAAGGTGAACATGCTGAAATCATTCCAACAATTTCAAGTGGAATTTTGTTTCCCCCCCCCACCAAACCCAATTCTTTCATTACTCAGACGACCATGTCCCAGACTAAAAGGACATAGGCAGAAGTTTGAATTGAGTGGAAAACTTAATTATAACCTAACGTCACCCTGCATTATAGAGATGATCAGGTTACTAAGTCTAATAAAGACTAAAAAGGGGGGGTGAGTGGTATTATCATAAATGTAAAATAGCTGTATTTCCCCTAGTTATCATTGTTATAGATCGGTGACAGGTCTACAGCTCATTATAGTAAACAGAAAAGCATAATTAGGTCAGCATACCAATTTCGTCCAATCAGGATGAAGCACACGGCGCACTCGAATCGTGTGGCATCGCCTATTATGACAAGAGAATATAATCTATTAGTCTATTACTGCAATGCATAGATTGATAGATACTTGATAGATGCTATGATTGGAGCTATAACGGTCGATGAGACAGGCACGCCTTTCAGTTTGAACAAATCATTTGAACAAAACATTTGTGGTGTCCTAAAAAAAGGACTTGAAAAAATTGTTTTTTAAGTGTTTACAGGGTCATGTCTCACCTTTGTTCTCTGGACTGATAGTTAGACTTCCGAGCTCTGGTAGAGCAACCACTCGCGCCTCAACAAGTGGTAACTGTGTTGTTCCCAGGTGTAAAAACACATTCGGACAGTCTGCCTTTTCAGTAAAGGGAGCTAACTTATGGAACTCCTTGCCTACGGTCTTAAAACTAGAGACGGCTGGTAATGTGTTCTATAGAGGTCTCAAACTATGGTTGAAATCAGATCAACTGTGCTCACATGTATAGCTCCTGACTGGTCACGAGACTGATTATGTTTACTTTTGTACTGGAGATTATGTAATACTGTGTACTGTAACTTTGCTGTAAATTGCACTTGAATGTACTTCTTATTGAATGTACTTCTTATTTTTAGATTGGGTGTTCTTTTAACTTTGTATTTTCAGAAAGGTCTCCTATGGACAAGTGGTGAAAACTAGCACTCGTGCTAACACACTGTAAACGATGCATCTACAAGTTGTACAATTGTGCAATGAGCAATGTGATTGTTATGTCCATATCAAATAAATAAACATAAACATAAACATCTGCCTCCATTATGAGCAGATCCCTATGATTTTTTTGGTATCTGTTTCCTTTTGAGCGACTATCTAACTAACTAATAGGGATCATTAGATTAGTTTGTATATGGGAATGCCGTTGTATGTTGATGTTGACCTTGGCCTGTCGTTAAAAAAACAAAATTACATTTGTCATTGATAGGTTTAAATATTCCTACATTGTCCGATGCGTCAAATGATTCGGAACATTTGAAATTCCAAAATTGCCTTCATCAAAGACCAAAAACCGGGTAAACCAATAAAACCACTCATTGCTTGATACAATTATCCGTAACTGCATTACACTAAAACTAAAAATCTCACAAAAAAAGTCCCAGCATAAATTGTCAAATATAGAAGCCCCCGAGGAGTGAGATTCATGAGACAAGCGTTGAAGCATAACACTTCTGTTCCATGACAAAAACAAATCAATTGGCAAAGACTAATTAGTTAACCTTTAGGGTATATGCTTTGATCATTATGATCATCATCGTCTTTTATTGTTTGTGCCTAGTCTTATAAGGTCATCTGATCCATGTCCATTATAACTAGTTAAAGTAGCATTAAGGTCATCTGATCCATGTCCATTATAACTAGTTAAAGTAGCATTAACTTATTTCAGTTATTGGCACTGCAGAGGGTTAGGGTAGCAATGTTACCATGGTGATGGGCTAACATTCTACAGCTGAATGAGAGAGGTAACTCTCTATAATACAGTTACCTCTCTATATAAGTAAAAGTACCAATACTTCAATATAGAAATACTCCGGAATTCAAACTGAGTAAATGTACAAAAGTAATGGCAACAAAATGTACTTAAAGTGTGAAAAGTAAAAGTACTCATTATGCAGAATGTCCCATTTAAGTTTTCAAATGTATATGCAAATCTTTTGAAGATAATGTTCAAATGGCCGAAATATACAAGGGAATGTGGAGTGGTTAATGTATGTTTTTTTATTTATTTTGTATTACATTTTTTGTAATAATAATCCAAGTCTACAAAATAACTAGTAACTAAATTTTGGAATCAATGTAGTGGAGTAAAAGTACAATATTTGGATCCTAGATGTAGTGGAGTATAGAAATAAAAGCATTGTAAATTGGAAATACTCAAGTAAAGAAATACCTCAAAATTGTATAGGCCTATACTTAAGTAAAATGCGCGTATTGTCACTTTACTTTAGTCTGTGACTATACGTAGGTTATGGACGGTTAGGGGCTGACAGTGGCGAGACCAGCTCTGTTGTATATGGTTTAGAGACAGTCGCACGGAGGAGACACACAGGAAGCAGAGCTGGAGGTATAGCAGAGACTATATAACATGTTGAGGTTCTCTCTGGGAGTTCCTGGTAGGATCCGTGTACATCAGAGAGAGAGAGAGGGACAGCACATGTCAGATGTTTTGGAGATAAAGCCAGAGAGGCCATGACTGAGATGCTTTGGACATGTACAGACTCAGAGGAGGGATAGTGAGTATATATATCGGTAGAAGGATGTTAAGGTTGGAAGTGCCAGCATAGGAGGCCTCCTATAGAGGAAGACCAAAGAGAAGATTTATGGATGTATAGTGAAAGAGGACATGAAGTTATAGTTGGTAACACCCTTAAGGGAAAAGCCGAGAGGAGGAGGAGAAGAAAAAGAAGAACAAGAGGGCTGAGCTACTGTAATCGCCGAGGACTCCAGTCTTTGACAACGCCCTAGCCGCGTCTCGGGAAGAAAAAACGCTCTCATTGGGAGCACTTTCAGACTGAATAATCAAGTGAAGTGAAATGATCACTCGGGCTTGGGAGAAGGACGGGGCTTATAGAGCGAAGCCCCTTCTACTTCTTCCACTTCTATCCAAAATGGATTTAACCCTGCCTTTAGCCCCGTGTGACATCCATTTGAAAATGAACAGCTAGGGGTCCCGTCATCATTTCCGTCAACTATATGAATCGATGTATAATTCAATGTCCAGAGTACAGTATTTATAGCATTGATAGTTCTTCATACGTGTGCAGCGCACAAATATGCAGTGGTGGAAAGCAACTATGTACTGTACATTCACTTAAGTCGTATACTGTACTTATAGGTACAATTTTGAGGTATTTGTATACTTTACTTTAGTATTTCCAATTTCTAATTATTTTTGCTTCTATACTCCACCTATCTCAGATCCAAATATTGTACTTTTACTCCACTACAGTACCCACTGCAGCTCTATTATAAAAAAAATGTGTGTGTGTGTGTGTGTGTGTGTGTGTGTGTGTGTGTGTGTGTGCGTGTGTGTGTGTGTGTGTGTGTGTGTGTGTGTGTGTGTGTGTGTGTGTGTGTGTGTGTGTGTGTGTGCGTGCGTGTGTGAGCGCGGACAACTGGGTGGCAATTCATGTCAGCCCGCAAAATGAACTGATCGTGTGTGCAGGCATGCAGGTGTGTGCAAGAGAGAGAGAGAGAGAGAGAGAGAGAGTAACTGTCCTCTTGATTGGTGTGTATATCCAACCTGTCATCTCACTAAAGAGCCCAAGTACAGTCTGACCTTTCAATACCACTGTGTATACACTCTACACACACGCACGCACGCACGCACGCACGCACGCACGCACGCACGCACGCACGCACGCACACATGCCGAACAATAAACATCCAAACAACACAGACAGGAGGAGCACACTGACTGCGGCTCATGGGAACAGTAATTAGACAGCGCCCCGGGCCGTGTGTGTGTGTGTGTGTGTGTGTGTGTGTGTGTGTGGTTCTTTCAGTACAAGACAGGAAAAGGGCAGGGTGACATTTCGGGGCACAAAGTGCCACAGTCATCATGTCGCATGCAGCATCCTTCACTAAATCAGCAGTTGTGGTTGAGGGTTCAATTCCCCCCCCCCCCCCATTCTGACAACACTCCACCTCTGTGGAAAAACCTCACAACTCCGGCTGCAGCTTCGGTATATCACAGCTTTTCTTTGTGAGATTAATTGCTTCACGTTTATTGGCCCCTTCATGTTAAGCATGATCATGGCTGGTAAAACACATACAACACTTATACATTACTATATACTGTATACAAGATAATGAACACTTACCCATAGCGACCGACCGACCGGCCGGGCCATTCGCCATACAGTAGATGCTAACGTGAATTAGATGTTCCATTGTGCTGCCGATGTACGGTAAATGAACACAAACGAGGGAAAACTTTGTACCGTCAAGACTCTGTATTTATCCATTTAGAGGAGAACGTGTCTGCGAATTTAACCATTATTTTAAACGTTCAGCTGTTGGAAAAATAGCAGATCTGCAACAAAATGTGTGCAATTCTTTGAATATATATTCTTTCACAGCAAACATCTTTTCAGATGGAGGTCGGCGGGCCAATTACAAATAATTTCTGGCGTCCTTGATATGAAATATATAGTTTGAGGCCCGCTGACATAATAGAAACATAGGGTTTTTCAGAAGACTGTCGAGATTTAGAAGACATTAAGTATAGAATCTGGTCTCAGTCCTAAATGGGTTTTAATGGTCAACTTTTCAGCACTATACCAGTGGCGTGCACAGACATTTAGAGGGGCAGGTGCTCAAGTGAAAAAAAGGGCACCTTGTGCAGCGAGTGAAACCGGCTGGTTGCCTTAACCCATTTTGGGGCGGGAACCCATTTTTTTTTAGCATTATGGTATGCTTTAGCTATTGAAAAATAGCAGATCTACAAGCTCATAGCGCGCCACCGAGTGGCGCGCTACGAGCTTGTAGGTCTGCTATTTTCTTTTTATCGAAGAACCACTGACATAGAAACATAGCTTTAGATTGTGGGGGCCTAAATATTATAGTCAAGAATTGATTGCATTTTTTTTAAGAGCATATTGCCAAAAGGGCAGGGGGTGCTCTAGCACCCCTTAGTGTCTATCTGTGCACGCCACTGCACTATATACGTATATGGCAGAAGAAACCATTGTCAGTTGAGTTTCTTTGTGTCGTTACTGGAGGCCCTCAAACGCGTTCCAAAACACTGCCGTCTCCCACTGCCCGTGACCGAGTGACCACCATTTATACGACTGACAGCCGACAGCCCCCATGTGTCCACTCCGCACGGACGGCAGAGAGCGTTTTCTTTGACTTGCTGAGAACTGTTTACTTTTTGGGGGGGCTATATATATATATATATATACGGCGTTTTCCTTTCTTGCTTTATCTGACTGCAGTCTAGCCTGCCTTATCTGCGGCGGCGGCGGGTTCATTCGTTTTGCAGTCGAGTCGCGGCGGCTCCTAAGCGCAGACTCTAAATGATACATGCTCCCCTCTTAAAGGCTTAGAGGCTGATGATGAGGCCTCCGTTTTAAGTGTTACTTATTGCGTGGCGTGCCGTGCAAGAAGTCTCTGTCTGTTTTGGAAGAGGATGAATGAACAGGCCTTATTTAGTATTAGCATGGTGATGATTGCTATAGTGCCCCAGCTGTGCCCACTCTGCACTAATAGACTAGCCTTTTTAACCCATGAGACCTGAGTTAAAAAACATTCACTTTGAAATAATAGAATATTCAAAGATTTGCGCCACATTTTTACGATAAAAAAACCTCATTGAATGGCTGGAAAATGGAAATGAGGAGTTTACATATAGGACACATAGTAAATGCATACACCTTCCCTAATGATTATATTTGGTTTCAGTATTTATTTATGGTGTATTGTCTCTATTATTTCGGTTATTGTAGCAGTCAACTTATATTGGGGGTCGGGAGGGGGGCGGGGCGGGGGTGCCGAGACACTGCCAAAGCATTTCTGGGGGTCCCTGGACAAAAACGTTGAGAACCCCTGGCCTATTTACTGTAGTCAGGGGATATTAATAACATCTGGGAATACATTTATTTACCAAGAACTTTCTTCACCAATGTGTTTGTAAAGGGTGTCTACTAACATCCACATTGGTTTATTATATTCAACCGCCCTATAGGGGAATTTTTGAAAGCTGCTAAAAGTTGGGGTACCATCAACCACCAATATAAGGCAGAATGTTGGGGTACCATCAACCACCAATATAAGGCAGAATGTTGGGGTACCATCAACCACCAATATAAGGCAGTATGTTGGGGTACCATCAACCACCAATATAAGGCAGAATGTTGGGGTACCATCAACCACCAATATAAGGCAGTATGTTGGGGTACCATCAACCACCAATATAAGGCAGAATGTTGGGGTACCATCAACCACCAATATAAGGCAGTATGTTGGGGTACCATCAACCACCAATATAAGGCAGAATGTTGGGGTACCATCAACCACCAATATAAGGCAGTATGTTGGGGTACCATCAACCACCAATATAAGGCAGAATGTTGGGGTACCATCAACCACCAATATAAGGCAGAATGTTGGGGTACCATCAACCACCAATATAAGGCAGTATGTTGGGGTACCATCAACCACCAATATAAGGCAGTATGTTGGGGTACCATCAACCACCAATAAGAGGCAGAATGTTGGGGTACCATCAACCACCAATATGAGGCAGAATGTTGGGGTACCATCAACCACCAATATGAGGCAGAATGTTGGGGTACCATCAACCACCAATATAAGGTTTTCATGTTTCTGAATCCATTCCGAGCATTCGTTTTGCAAGAAAAACGCTCACTTTGGCCTAAAAAGGGCCATATAGCTGCGTCACAAAATGTGATGATGTCAGCACAATGGGCACATTTGGGCAAATTTAGCCCAACGAGTGTTTTTCGTGCAAAACTAATGCTTGTAATGGCCGTAGTTTGTCCATATAGACCCCATAGTTTGTCCATATAGACCCCGTAGTTTGGCCTTAGACCCCGTAGTTTGGCCATAGACCCCGTAGTTTGTCCATATAGACCCCGTAGTTTGTCCATATAGACCCCGTAGTTTGTCCATATAGACCCCGTAGTTTGTCAATAGACCCCGTAGTTTGTCCATATAGACCCCGTAGTTTGTCCATATAGACCCCGTAGTTTGTCAATAGACCCCGTAGTTTGTCCATATAGACCCCGTAGTTTGGCCATAGACCCCATAGTTTGTCCATATAGACCCCGTAGTTTGGCCATATAGACCCCGTAGTTTGGCCATATAGACCCCGTAGTTTGTCCATATAGACCCCGTAGTTTGTCCATATAGACCCCGTAGTTTGTCCATATAGACCCCATAGTTTGTCCATATAGACCCCATAGTTTGGCCATAGACCCCGTAGTTTGTCCATATAGACCCCGTAGTTTGGCCATAGACCCCGTAGTTTGTCCATATAGACCCCGTAGTTTGGCCATAGACCCCATAGTTTGTCCATATAGACCCCGTAGTTTGGCCATAGACCCCGTAGTTTGTCCATATAGACCCCGTAGTTTGGCCATAGACCCCATAGTTTGTCCATATAGACCCCGTAGTTTGGCCATAGACCCCATAGTTTGTCCATATAGACCCCGTAGTTTGTCCATAGACCCCATAGTTTGTCCATATAGACCCCGTAGTTTGGCCATAGACTCCATAGTTTGTCCATATAGACCCCGTAGTTTGGCCATAGACCCCATAGTTTGTCCATATAGACCCCGTAGTTTGGCCATAGACCCCGTAGTTTGTCCATATAGACCCCGTAGTTTGGCCATAGCCACTTGTAACAACGGCGTAGACATTAGACAATCACATATACTGTAATGTCAGTGTCGGCACATAAAACATTGTGGTTTGTTCATTAGCAGAGTTCTAGAGGGATGGATTGGGGGGTAAGTCCCTGTGACATACTAGCGTCATGTCCAGGGGGTGTACTTGTACATCAAGCCGCCTCACGCTCCTGCCCTATGGGCCTCATGGCTACTTACCTCCACCGGTAGTACAGGGGCGCCCTCTTCCCAGACACACACAGCAACAGAAGTGGTGTTAGCTGGAGTTGTTATTTCGTCCAAAGCCCACGGGCACAGTGTGGGCCGTGGCCATTTGGCCTCATGTCACATGCTGATTTGCGTGCCCATATATGTATAAGCAGCAACAAACAGTGATTTGCGCAGGCGGGCGCCATTGCAGTTCACCCCCGAATGTCCTTAACTTGGCATTGTACGCCCACAGCCTGCTGGCCGGCAGCGTGGGAAAAAGAAAGGGCTGTTTAATCCCAACTTAAAATGTCTCGCTAAAATAAATAGAATGTTAATGGATCTTGTTAGTTGGCATCTCTCTCTCTCTCTCTCTCCCTCCAATCCCTCTGTTCCAGTGGTGGAAAAAGTACTCAATTGTTTTACTTAAGTAAAAGTATACCAATACTGCAATTTAGAGCTACTTCGTTACAAGTGAAAGTATATACGGAATTGAAAATGTACTTGAGTAAAAGTACAAAAGCATCGGCATCAAAATGTACTTAAAAGTATTTTTAAAGTATTCATATTGCAGAATGTCCCTGCATGTCGCAAGTTCAAAATGTGGCTATTTGCAAATGGCCGAAATGTGTATGGGGTTGAAGTGGTGAATGTGTGTTTTCTAATCACATTTTTAATCGCCAAAATAACTATAGTAACTAAAGTTTTCAAATAATTGTAGTGGAGTAAAAAAATACAAATTTTGGCTCCGACAGGCAGTGGAGTAGAAGTAAAAGTATTGGAAATTGTAAAGTAAAGTACAGTAGTATACAGCAGTAGTATAGTATAGGCTCATGTGATGAACACAGAACAACATGTTCCAATATACATATTTTAAATAGTATTGTGTTTATAGTGCAATGTATTAGTGCGTATACTCTGCCTCCGTGTGTTTTAGTAACATCTGCTGCTTTAATTACCAAAATGATGTGTTTTAATCCCACTATAACCAGAGGAGGGCTGAGATAAATCCTGTGTGTGCATGTGTGTGTGTGGCGCGCGTGTGTGTGTGTGTGTGTGTGTGCATTCATCGGTGTGTGTGTGCAGTGTGCGCGTGTGTGTGCATTCATCGGTGTGTGTGTGCAGTGTGTCATGTGTGTGTGTGTGTGTGTGTGTGTGTGTGTGTGTGTGCATTCATCGGTGTGTGTGTGTGTGTGTGGATTCATCGGTGTGTGTGTGCAGTGTGTGTGCATTCATCGGTGTGTGTGTGTGTGTGTGTGTGTGCGCGTTTGTGTGTGCATTCATCGGTGTGTGTGTGCAGTGTGTGTGTGTGTGTGTGTGTGTGTGTGTGTGTGTGTGTGTGTGTGTGTGTGTGTGTGTGTGTGTGTGTGTGTGTGTGCTTTCTTCGGTGTGTGTGTGTGTGTGCGTGCAGTGTGTGTCTGCAGTGTGTGCATATACTGTACATCATGTATCATATTATATATCAGGGCAGGAGAAAGGAGAAAACATCAGACCATAACGAATGAAAGGAGGATGACTCAAAATGGGCCTTTTTGGATTACTCCACATGTACCGTGCGTGCGTGCGTCCCAGCGTGCGTGCGTGCGTGCATCCCAGCGTGCGTGCGTGCGTGCGTCCCAGCGTGCGTGCGTGCGTGCGTCCCAGCGTGCGTGCGTGCGTGCGTCCCAGCGTGCGTGCGTGCGTGCGTGTGTGTGTGCGTGCGTGCGTGCGTGCGTGCGTGCGTGCGTGCGTGCGTGTGTGCGTGCGTGCGTGCGTGCGTGCGTCCCAGCGTGCGTGCGTGCGTCCCAGCGTGCGTGCGTGCGTGCCACAGGAGGGGGGGGGGGGGGGGGGAAGCAGATGGCTGCTGTTCCCAGCCCGGTCCTCTCTGTAACACCCTGCAACAGGAAGAGGACCGTACCGGGTCAGACGAGGACAGGCAGGAAGCAGCCAAGCCCTCAGAGCGGCGCTGCTCTACATCAGAGACACTGGGCTCACTGCTAAAACCACACATTACCCCCAGGAAAGTGTTCTGAATCTCCTAAACGTCATTAACATATATTTTGTGTCCCTTTAACCCATTTTGGTGTTAGCACTATGTTATGCTTTAGCTATTGAAAAATAGCAGATCTACAAGCTCATATTGCGCCACCGAGTGGCGCGATACGAGCTTGTAGGTCTGCTATTTTTGAAAAATCGAAGAACCACTGACATAGAAACATGGCTTTTTCAGAAAACTGTCATTTTCAAACAGACATTTTTAGAATCTGATCTCAGGTCAGAATGGGTTAAAGAACACATGGTTCAGAGACGTGCATGGTTGGTATTATTTTGTCCTTCCCCTGTCCAGTGTTGTGGTGTTGGAGTTCCGTCTTTTGTCGTTCTCTGTCCGCTGTGTGGGTGTGTGTGTTCGGAGGTGAGGGAAAGCACAGTGTGTGTGTGTGTGTTCGGAGGTGAGGGAAAGCACAGTGTGTGCCGATGACAAAAAAAAAATAATAATGGTATGGCGGCGTGACAGACTCCAGGTCGGCACAACACACTGGGCTGAGAATAGTGTCGGTGATTGGCGCGTCGCAGGTGCTAGCTAGCTACAAGGGGGTGTACAGTGATTATGAAAGGGCAGAGTGGTATGCGTGCGTGTGTGCGTGCGTGTGTGAAAATAGGAACACTACTCAATTATGTTGTTTCTTTCTTGCTCTCTGTAGGCCTACTGTCGGAAACCCATTCCGTGCGCGCGCACAATGCAAGACTGTTCAAACCACTGGTGTGAGTTATATAGCGTCGACAATGACACGGCCACATTGGGTTTAATAGAACAACGTCTTGAGCCCTTAAGTGAAAGTCAACCTTAATTCAAACGGGGGGGGGGGAGGTTTCTATCAAGCGCATATTTCATTAGCGGGGCGGCATTGATGGAATGTCCCCCTGTGGTCTTCAATAGAAGCTTCAATAGATGGACGCTTCATCAGAGAGACACTGCAGGTGGAAATGAGACAGTACAACTGCTTTGAGTGTGTCAAACGTTAAAGGACCACTTCGCCACTTCTCAAACTACCTTCATATGCGGTCCAGTTCCCTTTGTTCATACCTATGGATGTCACTGGCTCGTATAGGTACCTTTGGGGGCCACTCCCCCGAGGGGTGTGGTTTTGCCTTAAGGGGTGTGGTTAACCCGTAGAGACCATTTTGAGATTGAGGAAGGAATGTACAGAACTGGTCTGTAATTGGTCCTCCTCACTAATCTAACGTTCATGATAAAATGCCACAATTGTTTTCTATACTCGGCCTGTTTCTCATATAGGGGGGCTGTGGGCAGTTCGGAAACCCGTCCACCAGTGACATCATCGCCGGGGAATCCAAGCTAATAGGCTTTCTATTACCTAAGAGTTTTTAAAAATAATACAAAAATGTCCCCCCCATTCTGTGTTGCCAGGTATTGGAGGTCTGAACAAAATCAGTGACAATCTCAGTGACTTCACAAAGATGTACTTCATAATGTCACTGATTTTTTTCAGACCTCCAGTTCTATAGGCAACACAGAATGGGCGGATTATTGTATTATGTCCACACAAGAACTCTAAGGTATATTAATGACATAAAATGTTGAAAATGTCTTTATTAGGAACAGTCCCTTGAGATGAACCATCTCGTTTTCAAGGGGCTCCGCAATTCACAAAATACACTTCATACGTAAAGACATTTTTTTTACAAACAATTCAACCAGACAAAACAATACAATTCCTAGATAAACAAGAAACAAACAACAAAACAAAAAAACAACAAAATGAGTGGTATGCCCCTAATTATAAGTATATAATTTTGAGGTATTTGTACTTTACTTGAGTATTTAAATTTCCAATACCTTTACTGCTATACTCCACTACATATCAGAGACAAATCTTATACTTTTATTTGCACATCGCCCACGCACATACGCCCAGTAACGGTGTGTTGCTTCCTGTGCTGGCATCCTGCCCTCATCAGTGTCACTACCTGGAGCTAGGGTGCTGTGTTGACAGTGTGGGAGTGAGGGGTGATGGGAGGGAGAGGTGAAGAGGTCCCCTCTGAGCCACAGCTCAGACCAGCTCAGTGACCTTGTGCTTATATAGAGTGTCCTCCCTGATACTGGGAGGTCGGAGTTCGATATCCCTGGCCGGGTCATATACAGTACCAAAGAGGGTGAAAAATGCAGAGCTATGGCTATCTATGGCTTGGACTCCTCATGCATAGAAGGAAGCATGAGGTCAGCCCGTTGCTCTCCCCAGGTTGGCAGAGGGAGTGTATACAGAGCCCAGGGTTACATTAGATAATTGACACATGGGTGAAAAAAATGGGTCGCGAAATCGTGGGAAGAAGAAAGAAAGAAAGAAAGAAAGAAAGAAAGAAAGAAAGAAAGAAAGAAAGAAAGAAAGAAAGAAAGAAAGAAAGAAAGAAAGAAAGAAAGAAAGAAATGTGTTTTGGAAGCTAAAATGAAGCCAGATAAGACGCCAGGAGACCGTGGTGTAAACATGATTCCATCGTGTGACGCTCATCAGCAGTGACGTTGACAGGAACGCTGCCGTTTGTCATGGGATCATGTAGCTCCTTCTGTCTGCTGCATGCGTCTACTTACAGTAAACATGTTAAACATATGCACATATAAATGATGAATGTATATGCTGGCAGCGCACGCACGCACGCACACACACACACACACACACACATGCACGCGGTATATTCTTGCAGCCTGGAGCGGTTATTGTCTTTTTTTTTCAATCTGTCAAATAATCTCACCCAGCTACAGTTAATCTCCACGCAGCTTGCAGGTGTGCTCTGCAATCTGGCAAGCTATTGTACGGAACGCACACGCACATGCACGCGCACACACACAAACACACACACACGGATAATGCATGCATGTATACGAGCGTGCGTGTGTGCATACGTTGCAGGATTTAAATCTCATTTGTGTGATTATATTGTTAAGGACATTATAGTGAATGAAATCAATTATCCGTGCGACATGGTCTGAAATGCACATGCACGCACACACACACGCACACTTGCACGCACACATGCACGCACACATACAGTACGCAACACAACACACCACAGAATTACCCTCAGGTCATCGTTTCATGGCCCGGTGATGTTTCATCATGTCCACATTTCACTCTATACTTTGGGTACCACTTGTGTCACCCAAAGTGGGTTATTGATATGCTCTCTCTCTCTCTCTCCCTCTCTCTCTCTCTCTCCCACAGCCTTTTTCCCCCTCATCGTTCCGTCTTTTCAAGATCTTAACGTGCGTGTTAAAATCCCCTTCTGTGTGTTTGCCCATCTGTGTGTGTGTGTGTGTGTGTGTGTGTGTGTGTGTGTGTGTGTGTGTGTGTGTGTGTGTGCATGTGCGTGTGCGTGGTTGTGTGTGTGTGTGTGTGTGTGTTATCATTCCACCAGAGGCGCTCTCTCTCTCTCTCTCTCTCTCTCTCTCTCCCTCCCTCCGAAGAGGCTTTGATATTGAAAGCAGGCTGGGTGTGAAGGGAGAGGCTTTTATGTTGGAAGTATAAATGGTGGGGGTCTTTTTCTTTGTAAAGAGAAGAGATCTTCCCGTTAACGAACCCCTCGCTCTCACACGCTCACTGAAGCCCCGACCGTGTCGTCGTACAGGACGGTGTCGCCGCGCGACTATATGTGACACGTTGTGTGAGCTTGTAGATCGGCTATATTATTCGCCCGAGGGTGACGATCGAGTGTAACATCTGCTCTGCTCTTTCTCTCTCTCTCTCTCTCTCTCTCTCTCTCTCTCTCTCTCTCTCTCTTTCTTTCTCTTTTTTGAGTGGTACAGCCACTCCATTGCCCAGCAATGTGTGTCCCGAGCACGGAAAAAACGGAAATAGCGGTGTCACTGTTGTCACTGACACACACACACACACACACACACACACACACATTTAACATCTTTATTTGTATTCACATTTTACAAGACATTTCTTGAACACAAACAATAGTGTATGCGCAAACTTGAGAAAACTCTACAACAAGTGCTTCTGATACAGATCACGGGTACACACACACGTACAGTACAGTACAGTACAGTACAGTACAGTACAGTACAGTACAGTACAGTACAGTACAGTACAGTACAGTACAGTACAGTACAGTACAGTACAGTACAGTACAGTTTTTCTTCCCCGTGCAACAAAACGAGGATGAAAACCGGGATCCATGCATGTATTATTATGTCATTAGTCATTTGCATGGATTTGGGTCAATTTGAAAATTTCGGGAATATCAACCACCACACAGACACGATGGAGGACAAACAATGTTAAACCATTCTGAACGGGAACCCATTTTGGTGTTAGCATCATGTTATGCTTTAGCTATTGAAAAATAGCAGATCTACAAGCTCATAGCGCGCCACCGAGTGGCGCGCTACGAGCTTGTAGGTCTGCTATTTTTGAAAAATCGAAGAGCAACTGACATAGGAGACATTTTTTTAGAATCTGATCTCAGGTCAGAATAGAAAACTGTCAGGATGTAGAAGACATTTATAGAATCTGATCTCAGGTCAGAATGGGTTAAACCACCCTAGTGATGGATTGTATACACATTAATTGCACCGTGATCCCAGACAGTGCTTTTTTTGTTTTTGTTTTTTTATTCCGCAAGCATTGGCCTTATAATACATTTCCATGTTTGCATAATTCCACTCTCATGAGGGGTATATATTAATGCAAATTGGATTGCATTTTAAGAGAGGCTCTTTTACAGAGAAGAGGCTGCGAGTAGCTACACGTGTAGGAGGTCAATGCCTCCCTTAACTCATTCAGTGCCACCTGGTGGACACCAGTTTTGGCCCTCGTTGCCCTAATGTGCATATCATCACCTGCACACCAGATTAGAGGAATTTTCAAAATATGGATGAAGTAAAAAAAGAAATTGAACCAACACCCTGACTGGTCCAACTGTTGAACCAACACCCTCATGACAGGCTCATTCATAGTCTAGATTTTCGGTGGTTAGGTGACCACCAACAAACTACAACATGACGTCACTGAGCCGCGGTGAAGAGCAAACCACCGCCACCGCTCCAGCCCTTTTCTCTGCTTTTACTCACCACCGCTCAACGTTATTTCAGGTCACCTCACCACCGAAACTCCAGACTATGAATGAGCTTTGACATTACCACACGCGACTGCTCCAACTGTTGCTACACTGTAGCTGCAATGAGGTGGATCAGTGGCTTTCAACCAGTGGTCCTTAAGGGAGTGGTCCCCATGCTAAATAATGGAGAGTTGGTAACCAAATTGACCCTTATAATGTAGATCTTTAAGCGTAAGATTTTACACTCTCAAGAGTTAAATGATCAATTATAACATCTGCATTATAGGCCTGCTTAATTTACAAGAAGTCTACACAATTTGAGAACATAGAGGAATTGTTACTTTGATCGACGGTTGCCTGTTATCTCTCCTTATTACACGGCTTGGTTGAATGCTTGATTCTGATTGGTCAATCGTCGAATTCATCGGTCTGTTATTTCTGGATAATGACGGCTCCGCTCCATAACAGAACGATGCCTAATCAACCCCTCGCAGCACCTGCTGTGCTCTGCTTTTTCCATCATGACAGCCACACACACAGTGTCATTTACAGCAACTACATTTCTCTCAAACATGTTTTGAGCGAGAAATAGACGAAGCAGTATACCGAAAATGGAATCTATTTGATCAACTCACTTCCATGTTTTCCAACTGTGCTGCAGCTGGGCAGACACCGGACAGCGCGACACTTTCCTTACCAAGCAAGGAAATTAATTATATTCTTTAGTTTTGAGTCTGAGAGGCTAAAATGGCATCAAACGGTGGTCCATGGTCCCTAATGCAGAATGAAAAAGGTTGAAAACGACTGAGGTAGATGCAGGCCAGCCAGCTAGCCAGCCAGCCATAGCCAGCCAACAAGCACAAACACTAGTAACCCCCGCCCGCCCCACACAGACAGACAGACGTTCGCAACATCCTCCAAAAATAACACCGGGTCTCTCCGCACCACCTAAACGCCGTCCGTCCGTCCGTCCGTCCGTCCGTCCGTCCGTCCGTCCGTCCGTCCTTCCTTCCTTCCTTCTTTCCTTCCTCGCTTCCTTCAGAAATCGCGCCGTTCCTGGCTAACGAGGCCCCAGAGGCTTTCTCTCTTCAGGCGTCCATTCATTGGCGTTCCGAGGTGTCTTCAAAGCCCCGAGGTCCCGGGGTGTCTTCAAAGCCTGGCAGAAAACGCGACAAGGACAGGCAGGATATAACCTGCCTGGGCTAGATAGAGACGTTTGCCCCGTCCTTTATCGGCTTCGCTAATGGGACAGAACACTGTCGACTCTGCTGTGGGAGATGGCAGGATTCCATACGGAGCAGTCTAACCCATTACGACCTGAGACCAGATTCCACAACGAAAATGTCTTCTAAATCGCGACAGTTGTATATGAAAAAATGTTTCTATGACTCAGTGGTGCTCAAACCTTTTTCATGTCAAGGACCCCAACAGAATGATAAGACCTCCATCTCAAAATATGTCGATCCAGGAAGCGAAGATTTGAGTTAAAAATGCAACTCGCTGTGAAATAATAGGGTTACATTCAAGGATGTGCGCCACATTTATCAAAAAATCATTTTTCAACAGCTGAAGTGCAAAAAGAAGGGGTTGAACGCTGAAGTGACACAGACAGACAGGGTTACGTTGAAGGGACACAGACAGACAGGGTTACGTTGAAGTGACACAGACAGACAGGGTTACGTTGAAGGGACACAGACAGACAGGGTTACGTTGAAGGGACACAGACAGACAGGGTTACGTTGAAGGGACACAGACAGACAGGGTTACGTTGAAGTGACACAGACAGACAGGGTTACGTTGAAGGGACACAGACAGACAGGGTTACGTTGAAGGGACACAGACAGACAGGGTTACGTTGAAGGGACACAGACAGACAGGGTTACGTTGCAGGTGTAAATGGGCTAGACTCTGCAGGCGCTGTGGTTCTAAGATGCCGGCCCGGCTTTGATGTGTCCCGCGACAAGACGCCTGCATCCGCCTTTTTTTTTTACGTCGAGTGCCATTGTTAACCCGCTGTTTACTCTCTTTTGTCTTTGCTCCCCCCCCCCCCACTCTTCTATTTCTATTCTGCTCAACCTTCTTCCCGTTATCTAATCTATTCCTTGGCCCTCTTTTTCAAGGTCACCAACTCCTGGCTGCAGATTATTCTATGGCTAATTAAAAACCCATCATCCTCCCGCGTGATGAAAAGATAATGTCATGAAAAAGATAAATCCTCTTCGATAGGACCTATAACAGACTTTTATTTTCTCTCTCTCTCTCTCTCTCTCTCTCTCTCTCTCTCTCTCTCTCTCTCTCTCTCTCTCTCTCTCTCTCTCTCTCTCTCTCTCTCTCTCTTCCGACTGGCTCAATGCACAGTTAAAAGGCCAAAGATGTACTTTCGCTCATTCCCACTGAAGGGCAACGCGTGCCGTACATTTCATTGCGCCGTGCCGTGTGCCTATACCTGAATTTGTGACCGTGGCATATATGTATAGCCTATAGGCCTACTTTCCAAGGGTTAAGTGTTTATTTAGTGGGCGTGGGTTGGACCATTGCTGCAGTGTGTGTCTGCGTGCGTGCTTGCGTTGGTTGCGTTGCGTGCGTGCGTTGCGTGCGTGCGTTGCGTGCGTGTGTGCCTGCGTGTGTGCGTGCGTGCCTGCGTGCATGCATTGCGTGCGTTGCGTGCATGCTTTGCGTGCGTTGCGTGCGTGCGTGTGTGTGTGCGTGCATGCGTGCATGTGTGCGTGAGTGCGTGTGTGATGTCCTGTCGCGGTACAGGACCTGGCAGATGTTTGGGCTGACGGGGGCCCGCCCCCGTCTGCTGGACCAGCCCGTTCAGCATGCAGGGGCTGTCAATCATCTGGAAGCACCCTGAGAGTCGGCTGAAAGTCACACCACACTCCTCCACTGCAGCCTCAGTGGAGGAAAGTAAAAGAGTACATTTGCTCTCAAGTACTGTATAGACTTGTAGTACAATTGTGAGGTATAGTTCAGTACTTTTACTTCTACTCCGCTATACATCTCATAAAGGTCCATTTGGTTCCTATAATAATAGCAATCAATTAGCTGGGGATGCTCTGTCCAGACCCCGCTGAATCATCTGTAAAGCACTTTGAGCTGCATTTCATGTCATGAAAGGTGCTATACAAATAAAGTTGTATTATTATTTATTATTATCTTACTGTCTTCATAGGATAACCATAGCACTGACGAAGGTCTGAGGACCGAAACGCTTGTTTTTTAATTGCTCCATGAGCACACAGCATGATAAAATAAAAATAAAATAAAAAATATTCTCAGTCTCAGTCTAAGGAGTTTTACTTCTTTTTCTATACGGTGGGTGAGCGAGTCTTTTCCTGTCAAAGTTTCCCTTATGTTTTTGAGACCACCGCTACCGTAGTCAAGTTTTCTCAGTGCTTCAGTGTCTTCATATCCCACAATGTTTTTTTGTTGTTGTCGTTTTTTAGATTTGTTTTTGGCTTCTCTGCCTTTATTGACAGTATGGACACGCAGCAAAGGTGGTCATGAACGGGACTCGAAACACGCGACGCGCTGTCAGGCCAAAGCCGTTATGTGTGGCATGCGCCTGGCCAGCGGGCGACCGAGATCCCACAATGTATACGAGAACCATCTTCTAACAGTCCACTCAGAATAATAATCCCCCGATTACAAAGCTGTCCAATCGGAATATAGTCGTTATAATAAGCCGTCCACTCAGAAGTGTGGATATACAGAGACGTCCCCTTCAGTATATATACCGCCGCCCCAAACAGAATCAACCGTTATATACAAGACGGTCTGACAGGGGACGTCCATCTTCATTTTATACACAATCTATC
>NC_139697.1:18784061-18821120 GCF_964188405.1 Protomyctophum parallelum | reverse complement strand
GAGATGGAGGCAGGTGATTCGCTGTCAGAGGACATGGGGGCGAGATGGAGGCAGGTGATTCGCTGTGTGGCGACACCCTGAAGGGAAAAGGGCAGAGAGGAAAAGAAAGACTGGGGTGAACGTCCAGCAAAAAGAAATAGCAGATCTGCCAAGACTCATGTGTTGTTGTGTGGGTTTTGTAGCGTAAGCTGTTTTCGAAGGGGATTTGCAGCAGAGGTCAACACATATGGAGGGGCCAGGTTGTAGTAGACCCCTGGGGGGGGGGGGGGGGGGGGGGGCAGGCAGTCAACAATGTATATGAATTATTAATCGTGTGAGGTTTAAGTGGTTAATGTTGGGGGTTTTTTTTTCCTCCTTTTTTTGTTGTAAATCTGGGACCCTTTACATGGCAAAATATGTGTATTACTTTGACAATAATACCAGCCACTATTATTGAAAGTACTCAGTGTCAGAAATGTTAGTTTGATGTAGTATAGTATATATAGATGTCGAAAGTCTGTATACTGTTTTACCCATTGCGTGTCATGCAATGAATATTTTAGAGAGAGAGAGAGAGAGCTAAGCTCCAGTGCTGTGTTAGCATCCTAGAATGCTCACTAATGAATAATGTATATCACCTGCTTTGGTTCCTAATACAGCAGACGAAGGAAGCTTTGTCTTTTAAGCAGTAATAGGACATGGATCGAAACGGTGCCCTTGTGTGCGTGTGTGTGTGTGTGTGTGTGTGTGTAGTGTGTGTGTGTGGGGGGGGGGGGGGGGTGGTGGTGACAACAAATGTTGGACATGGAAAGCAGTTGATTGGGGTCGGCATGTCAAATTGAGGACAAAGTCGGCTGTCCCGGGCACACGTGCGTGGGTGTGCGTGCATGTGCATGTGCATGTGTGCATGTGTGCGTGCGTGGGTATATGCATGTGCGCGCACGTGTAATTAAGCTGATTGAATGGGCAGACCAAACTAAAGCCGTCAGCTTTGGCTGTACAGCTACAGCAGTGGTTCCCCAGGGGCCCCCGAGGAAGTTCCAGGGGGTCCCCAGCTAGTTAGGAACCAAATGGACCCTTTATATGGGTCTGTAACTCTGTAGAAATGGAACCAAATGGGTCCATAATATGGTTTCCATTTGAACACTCTCATGAGTTAAATTAACTATATTATACAATATAAATTGGTGGTCCCAGAGATATAATTGCCATTAAGTGGTGGTCCGTAGCCTATAATGCAGGTCAATATTTGTATATTTTCAAAAGGGCGTCCGCAGGCTCATTAGTGTCAATTTGGGGGTCCTTGACATGAAAAGGATTGGGAAGCACTGCGCTATATAAGTACAGGACAGTGAGGACACGTAATTAAAGCTTCATTTCAAGCTGCTTCCCTGACAAAAGCCTTATTGTGTGTCAGCCAAACAGCATGGCTGTCAGCCCTTTTATTCTTTTGTTGTTTCTTAAAAAAAAGAAAAATTGTGGTCTATAACATGATGGTTGTGTAACCCGGGTCCAGATATAGGTTAAAATGGGCTAAATCACCCTTTACAATAAATATATAAATACAATGGATTAAAGTGGGCTAACTCATCCTTAAACATGAATAAATAAATAACTGTTAAAAAATTTAAATTAATTAATTCAGTCATATCCCCTCACGACACTGAAATGTACACAGAAAAACCCCCTCAGATCAGTTCATCCTTTTTAGATGAGAGACATTGCCCAAACTTGTCTAGCCTTGGTCCTGGCGCAGCTTACTTATCTGCGAAAAGAAAGCTGGTCACAACCTAAGGCAGAGAAGCTATCGGCGGTTGTATCCTCCGGAACAGCCGTCAAATGTATTTCCCCCGGATACGATATTTTCCCGACCAATACCAACTCTTGTTTCATTCGCGGAGGAATGTAAACTGATTTGATAAAGCATCAACTATTCACTTCCGCTAAAATCCCGCAACTTCCGCTGATAGTCTTTTCAGCTTAGGACTTGCCCAAGGTGAAACTTGTCTGAAGTGTAAATTGAGCCTGTGTGGACAGCAGGTGAAACGAGTCCTATAATCAATGAGAGAGAGAGAGTGGGACAGCAGAGTGAGAACAGAGAGGAGAACTGCAGAGTGCAGACAGAGTGAAAAGCTAAACTTCTGTTTAAGAAAAATATAGCTTGTTGACATTAGCTTGTTGTGAGGAGCAACTTTGAGTCATCTAAAGCAGCACTGATGTGCTGATTTCATTTGCAAACCCTGGTGAGTGACAAACAGTGTTTGATGCATTAGCTGCTATAGGTGGCTAACATGAGGGAGGCCCCCAGCACTACTGGTGACTAGTTTGTTTGTTCAATGAAGAATTAAGCCATGCTATATTATAGAAACCTGCGGCGACATTGATCGCTGCAGGGCGCCCCGGCGTCCCCGTGATGGTATATAATATATATATATATATATATATATTATATACAGTAGTATAACTAAGGCGCTCTGCGTGATTGATCGGCCTGCAGCGATTGATCGCTGTGACAGCTGGTAATGAGGCTGTTGAAGGTGTCAGATCGGTACACGGCCTGACCTCCCCGCAGCGTCAATATACGCCGTCAATAGGCCAGAGAGAGGAAATCATTTTGTCACGCGCAAATTCACAAGTGATGAGATGAGAGCGACAGAGCACACATATACGGGTGCGTGTGAGTGTGCGCGTGTGTGTGCGTGTGTGTGTGCGTGCATGCACGCGCGACAGTGGTGGAAAGAAAGTATACTAAGTTTTTAAATTGTAGCAGAAAGTAGCAGATTTTCTTTTTACTTATAGGTAAAAGTGTCAATACTGCAAGTAAATGTCCGGAATTCCAAATATACTTGAGTCAAAGTACAAAAGTATTGGCATCTAAATGTACCTTTAAGTACCAAAACTAAAAAGTACTCAGTATGCCGAATGTCCCGTTTAAAGTTTTCTAATGTGTGGGAAATCTTTTGAAAATAGCAGATCTACAACTGTGAGCTTGTAGATCGGCTATTTTCAAATGAAGTGAATGAAGTGGTTAATCTATGTTGTGTATAATCAAAATCTACAAAGTAACTAAGTTTCCGTAGTGTTGTAAAAGTACAATATTTGAATCTGAGATGTGCTTTAGCTATTGAAAAATAGCAGATCTACTTTAGCTATTGAAAAATAGCAGATCTACAAGTAGTTAGGAAAGGCACTATTATTCCCCAGGGAGCATAATGCCTCCCAGGGCGCTCCCTAGGGACGAGGGGGCGGGGCCTAACCCTTTTTTCCGATGACGTCATTATATTGATTTTGCTGATTGAAGTATCCCTTATCTGAGGATCTCATCAGAATGATCCTGTTTGGGTGGACTTTGCCAGTTTGGCAGTTTGGCAATCTGGTTTAAACTAATTCGCCGTCAAGATTATCTAGTATATATGTTTATTCATTAACCAGTGGTAGTGTGTACAAGCCAGTGAAAGTAATTTTAAACCGACCTCTGTGTGGTAGTTGGTTTTGCACAGACTGTGTGGGTGTGTGTGTGTGTGGGAATTGATTTTGCATGGTTGGATCCAAATGAGCTGATCGTATTGGTTTCACCTGTGGTGGTAGACTCTCTGACAAATATGGTCATGTATTCTGCCTTTTGCCAAGAGCCCTGGAGTCACTGAACTAAAGGACTTACAGCTTAGATTATTTCCAATATGCTTATAAAAAGTCGGGGAGGAATTGATGATGCAACTATCAGCCTACTTAATCCATTATCAAACCATCTCCAACTCTCCAGCTTACTATGCTAGGGTGATTTTTATTGACATATGGGTACATGGCGGCTTTGTCCATCTTGTCAGAGACTTCCTCTCTGACCGTCCTCATCATGTCCGTGTTAATGATACTCTGTCCGACATCATAGTGGTTAACAGTGGTGCTTCACAGGGGACTATCTTATTCCCCTTACTTTTCTCATTATATACAAATGTATTCACTTATACCATGGTTTTTCAACTGATTTTGATCCACAGACCATCATTCTTCTGACTAAGAGCAGTCTGGAGACCACCACTATTGTCTCAGGTGGGCTGACCAGCCGTCCCGCATCTCTTGGGGCAGTCGTGAAATACCACATTTCACTCAGTTCAAGTCATCCCCCAAATCAAAAGATGTGGGAAACTAATTTTCGCATTCTCTGTGTGTGTGTGTGTGTGTGTGTGTGTGTGTGTGTGTGTGTGTGTGTGTGTGTGTGTGTGTGTGTGTGTGTGTGTGTGTGTGTGTGTGTGTGCGTGTGTGCAGGGGGTATGCGTTTGCATGCATGCAGACCTGCCTCATCCTTTCTACCAGTGATCCTTATCTTTATGATTCAGTCGACATGGTGATATTGATTCTATGGCTGTGTGGGACCATGCATAGCAAATGTAGCCATAGTGCCCCTCCCTTCTTCTTCTGAACAGCTGTTGATGAAAGTTGGCAGCAATTAGATAGATCATTTCAAAGTCTTTAGGGTGGTCCTTCATATTCGGACAGTGATTGTTTTTCAAAGCACGGGGTATAGTTTTGTTTCTGGACTTTCACAGTAGTGTTGCAATACAAGCCCTTATATATTTAGCTAGTAATGCTTATTTATTGATATTTCCAGATAATTGAAAATAGATACATGAATTATCTACTGATAATTCATTTAATGAGATGTTGTGATGATTTGTTTTCTCAGTATGGTGCATCTGAATTGTCTTTAAAGGAGACATTCACCATCTTTTTCAAATGTAGATATGTCTGACCATCTTGTAAAATATCTTTCAAATAATCTTAAATTGCTTTGCACATTCCATATTTACCAATGTGGTTATTTATTTAGTTTATTTATTGGGTTTTTATCTTAGACCATTGGATTTAGTTAAGTAGAGTTCAATACAGATCTTTGGACGTGACTAGGTTCTAAACTTTGAAAGTGCGACGATGTGTTAAGGCATAACGTTGCAAAAGTACCAGATCTTCATTTCCCACAATATGTCAGACGTACGAGGCTCCACATCTATGTCCAATACTAATATTTCAGCAAATCTCCACGTATAGCCCTGTGTTTCTGTATCTTTCACTCGGTATTGCGCCAGGTTGAGTACGATAGATACCTACCATATTATAAATGGTTCTGTATACCTTCATTGGTTTGCTTTTCGTCATGCCTCTACCAATTAGGATCCTATGACATCTGTAACTCAGACAGTTAAATCGATAAAAGACGAATGAATGTTGAATGATTCCAGACATTTATACGTGAGGTACTAATAAATATGTTAGTAAACACATGAATATACTGGTTCTGTATCCATGATTTACTATCGATGTCAGTAATATGATAGAATCAAATACTGTTTACTGAGAATAAGTTCATGTGGTGAATATATTCTATACATTTATGGGTTGTCTGGACTCATGCAGTGAAACACATTATGATTCGGGGGTATATGGTGTACGATGTTTATGTGTACAGGTGTATGTGTATGTGGGTGTGTAGTGTATCTGATGTTCGTGTATGGATGTCTGGGTGAATGTGTGTGTGTGTGTGTGTGTGTGTGTACTGTATCTGATGTTCGTGTATGGGTGTCTGGGTGTCTGGGTGTCTGTGTGTGTGTGTGTGTGTGTGTGTGTGTGTGTGTGTGTGTGTGTGTGTGTGTGTGTGTGTGTGTGTGTGTGTGTGTGTGTGTGTGTGTGTGTGTGAGGGTTGATGTTCAGGTATGGTCAGACATGTTTGATCAATTTGAGCTCTGATGGTGGCTATAATATCGAATGGTACACGATTACTTAGATTGATGTATACACTATGTAATACAGTACATACATACATAGACTAGTCAGGTAGATTTTGTTACCATCTCACAATATTCGACTATTGATCCGGATATAATCTCATTAACTGGAGGCATGGTTGATGGAATCGTAAAGGCTGCATATCTATATACCACTATAGGGGGGACTGTCCATGTTTGACACCTGTTTAAAGTAATCATGTATATCATATTGACGTAACGTGTATATTCATGTGTATATTTTCTTGTCAGCCATCACTAGCAAACACTCGTACTAGTTTAATGTACAACCTGTATTATTTTTGGTATCTGGTGATGGGTTTTGTGTGGTTCACGTTGTCTTAATGATTTGTTTAACGTATGAGATGTATTATTTTGGCAAGTGATTGTATGTTTTGTGGCATTTGCAGGGTTCAGGTTGGCTTAATGGTTTGTTTTAATGTATGAGTTGGTTTATTTTTTGGTACATGGGGGTGTATTTTGTGGCGTTTACATGGTGCATGGTTCAGGCATGCCGCGGGCATGTCTGTGGCCGTTTGAGCTGTGAGGTTGGGGGTTAATACTTAGTAATGTACGGTTAGTTCATGCTAGTAGGGTACATGTTTAAAGTAATCATGTATATCATACTGGCGTAACTAAATTTGAAATGAGCTGAGTGGACTATGTATTTTTAGATGAACACACTATGTTGTTCACCTACAATTATAGGGATCGATGACTAGAGTAGATTGACGGCATTTTACAATAGCTACTATTACGTATTATTGACATTTAAAGTTAGATAGACTATAGTCTATACATGGTGGTATAGGCATCCATGGATTTCCAGGGAATTCAACCTGAATCTGTAGACGGGGTCTGTACACAATACACATTGTTTTGTGTTGACAATAACTATGAGGCAATAACAGCCATCATACTAGTAAATATTATGTATACTAGTTAAATTATCTAAACTCTGTGATGTGGCATAGACATTTTTCACGACACATAGGAAGAGTCTAAACTACATGCATAATAATAAAATATGGTTGAATGTTTCAAATAGTGAATAGTTAGATTGGGTCATGCATGTTTTTAATACAAACACCTTAACATCACCATGTCTGATGGTGCAGTGTGTAAATGTAACAGGTTATCTACATGGTGTATACTAAAGCATGTAACGCCGATGTACCGATGTTTTTCCAAGAGTTCAGAATGTATAGTTTAGAAAATTGTGTAAGTCTATACCATACCAACTCTTTAGATCATGGTCAGCACCAAATATCATACCATAAGTCTGTATCGTATGTTTATCAGGTTTTATTTTGATCAGAAAATAGACAATTATGCAGATGAACATACAGTGTAGCACAACATGGAGCAAAATGTACAAGACAATGAATTCACTAGGACATCAAATATACTCAGTCATCAACTATTTCTAATGTATGTATATATATATATATATATATATATATATATATATAGATATATATTCAACGATGCAATCAGGTCAATCATAGTGGCATTAGTTATGTCTTTGATTATTATTATTATTATTTTTTGGGTCATATCAGGGTAAATCCTTCCAGTAATGCAAATAAGATGTACATAGCCTATGGATTCTTGACATTGGCAGTGGTCCTATCTCAATACCGCTAGTTCTCAATACCTTAATAACCCCCGGTATAAAATCATCAGTCCACAACTTGTTCATTAAATCTTTAAAATGATTGTAGAAGTAATATCGGGGCGTAATATTCAAACACGTGTGCTCGGTTTGACTAGAATGGGCTATACGGCAGCCGTTGCAATCATCGTTCAGCTGTGCGGTTATAGCCTCTGCGAGTAGTTGCGCAACATGTATTTTCAGAATATCTGTAAGTTTTGTGAGGGTTTGTGCCTCCTCATGGTGGTAGTTGTTTAACATTACATGTCGTATACCGCAGAAACACAGAACTACGATCAATATATATATATATATATATATATATATATATATATATAATATGAGATCACATTTTGTGTCAAACTTCATCAACAATTACAACATCAATCAGATATATATATATATATATATATATATATATATTGTAACGATCCCAGGAACCGGAGGCAGAGACGTAGTCACAATGATAAAGATCTCTCTTTATTACTCCGAAGATCACTCGTATAATAGCAGATAGTCTGTGTACATCCCTGTTAGACAAGCATGCGGTCTCAACCTAACTACACACACACAGAGCAACCCGTCACTCACAGTCCCCAGTCCCACCCCCACGACAGTCCCATTGGCTGACGCCATAGCTGGTCGCTACATTATATATATATATATATATATATATATATATATATATATATATATATATAAATATATATATATATATATAAATAATGTGTCTCTACGCTAGGCAAATACATCGGTGTCCATGTGAAGTGTTTCGTGGGCTTTTAAATTATCTAGGCGGGCGAACTGACGTGTACAGTAACCACATCCATACGCCCTCTCTCCTGTATGAATACGATTATGCCTGTGAAGACTGGACAGCTGGGTGTGTCTACTCCCACATTCAATACAGATGTACGGCTTTTTGCTAGTATGAATTTGTTGGTGTTTTTTTAGGCTCGACATCTGTGAAAATTTTCGTCCACACTGTGTGCATTGATGTGGCTTCTCTCCAGTGTGAATACGTATATGTCTGGTTAGGGTAGTGCTATCAGCAAATGATTTATCACAGGCGAGATGAGTACACGCATAAGGTTTCTCTCCGGTATGAATATGCATGTGCCGCTTAAGACCCGATCTGGTGCGAAGATACGTTCCACATTCAACACATGGATGTCGGGTCTGTACACCCCGGGGTTGCGATTCAGGCTCCAGCGTCATTGGTAATGTGTCTGTATCAACATCCGCCACTGAAATAGAAACACCAGGAGAATTACGGATTAGACTGGATCTGTGTGTAAATTATTATGAAGTTATAATAATGTTAGAACTGTTGATGACGCATCATATTACATGATAAATGTAGCTGTATTAAAAATAATATTAATTAGTCTTTAGTGATGAGAATTAAGGACTACACATGAACGCACATCATCATGTGACACTCACTAACCCATCAGGAACGTCACACAACCTAAACAACATTTGCACATTTAATGGGGACACAATACTAACGGGCATCATAATACAACTTTTAATCAGTGTGTTTGGTTAGTGGTTAGTTATATTATATATTATCTACGTTTCTCAGTCATTCTTATTCACGTTTTATTCAAGGGGTTGGGCATGCTGATCCGACGTACCGGCGTCCCCCTCATGGCTGCAATGCCCCCGAATTCGTTTGTTTTCGTTATTTTCCAAGCCAATTTTTACGCCAGTTTTCAACAACGTAAGGATGGATGTCAGAATGCTTTACGGCATGTGCTTACATTCCGCAGTCCCCCTTGGGGATCAGCAGATGGTGTTGTTATACAGATTATTAATTAGAAACATGGATTCAGTGTGTAAGCGTACTGGCCTTCTTAACGCACATACACAGACACACAGAGTTTCCATGCTAAAGTATAATTATCTCATCACCTAACACAAGCGATGACAAGCACTATGGCTGCATCCGAATTGCTAGGGTTGTTCCCTAATCCGTACCCCCCATATGGGGATCCAGACTCTAGTGGACTCTATGTGATGATTTCGGACAATACTCCCTGTATGGGGAGCACCGACTCTGACGTCAATATCGGTAGAGGGCGCTGTAGGTCCGTGGGTTCATGTACATTTTATTTGCATGAAATCCCCATTAGGTTAGTCGATCTATAAGCAACGCGACGTCCGTGTTGTGAGCTTGTATCGAGTAGGCCTACTTTTGGTAAAGAATTACCAAAAGTAAAGAATTACCAAAAGTAGCCGATCTACAAGCTCTGCTCACAATAATAATACGGACGTTTGGTGTTAACAGAAACAGCAGTCCAATAAATGACTGCCTACATAATGAAGTTTTAATGTATTTATCACAATTCAATGAAATAATGTTAGATAGCACTTTTTTTTTTTTTTTCATGGCAGGAATTAATGAATATTAATAAAACATATGTTCGGACACAATTAATCTGTCTCACATGCATACATTTAGCCTACGTTTGTGATAAAGAATCTCACAAATATATTCTACAGCAAGCAACTGATTCCTCTCCTAACGTCATGCGCTGGGCTTGGGTGATACAATGGATCAGTAATACTATTGCAAATGAGTAATTTATTATAAATAAAATAAAACAACTTCAAATAAATGCACAGATCATTTGTCTCGAGATATGTACTAATATAATCTTGCCCACCAGGCTACATACCTTGATTAGATTCCAGGTCTGCAGCAGTCATTAGCGAGGATAGATTAGTCTCACCAGGCATTATTTCCAAGTAATTTACCAAATATTTGATAGCTTCATCTGTCTCGATATTAGCGAGCCATGGTTCACGGATCATGTCCACATAATCATCGCCATGATAAGAATTAATGTCGGTCTCGTCGAGCATCGTGAATGGAACATCCTCGAGCAACAGTAAGGTTGACATATCTATCAACTCATCAGCCATTATATCGGCCTGTAAGTAGAGTATTCTCCGCTCTGGTCAGAACATCGAGGACTATGCTACCCCATGTTATATTTATATATATATATATATATATACTGTTAGTCAATCCCCCTATCCGACAATGCTTGTCTCTTATTCTGATAGGCCTAGACCAAACTCCCACCCCAGTTTGGTGAAATATTTACTCAAACTAGTCGTAAAATTGATTTGTATTCATGTATGTAAAAGCAGAGATAGCGATGAATGAATTTTTTACGATGTTACACTACGTACGACCATATGGTGTAAATCCATTCTATTTGATCATTACAAACCCATATGGCCCATTGAGAAATATGCAATGCTTAAGATGGATTTTCCTGGCGACTGTCACACCACAAAGTATGGATGGGGTGGGGGAATCAGATGGACCCTGGTTCATATATCGCGGCCCTCCTCCTTGCCCCCCGAACCGTCTTGTGGAGATGCCGCAGGCTCACCTCATAAACTACCCCCCAGACTGAGCTGAAACTCGTCTACAAAGGCCATCATTGCTGCGTTCGTGAAGTCTTTAGGCCTATAGACCACGTTGAATATTATCATAGTCTATTTTTTATTTATTTTATTTCTCACTTTTTGTTCACATGGCTAATCAAACTGGTGTAGATATTTCAAATAGCCAGGTGGCTACGGAATCACGGGAGCGTAATGCAATTTCCAGTGAATATGCCACAGAAAATGATAGTGATGAGGATTTACAGTACGGGGCGACAAATTATATGGAGTACGACGATAATTCTGTCATCAGTGATTCAGAATATTTTCAATATATTTATTACCTAAACCGTGAAGACAACAACGAACCGACTTCAGAATATGATGAATTACCTGAAGAATGGCAGTACAACTATCACGAATTGTTGGTTGAATATCAAATACGAAATCCTCCATCACCCGACCCCTATGGTTACAATGAGGACGCCGACCAGCGTTGGGAAATTGATTATTGGGACAGAATTTGTGCGAGCCAGGATGCAGGTAATGAATATCAATATTTCATATTCGCGTTAATATAACGAAAACAATATCAACACTATTCCATATTTTATATATGTATTTGTAAATATTCTGTGTGTGTGTGTGTGTGTGTGTGTGTGTGTGTGTGTGTGTGTGCGTGTGTGTGTGTGTGTGTGAGGGTGGTGTGTCTGTGCGTGTGTGTGTGTGTGTGCGTGTGCGTGTGCGTGTGCGTGTGTGTGTGTGTGTGTGTGTGTGTGTGTGTGTGTGTGTGTGTGTGTGTGTGTGTGTGTGTGCGTCTGTTCTAATATTATTATTATCATTACAGTCGGGGAATGCACACCTTCAACGGATGCTCCACCATGGCCTCTCCAGTTCGACCTGACGAGATTGAATGCAGATATCGATGGTCTACAGCGTGATCTTCAAGCTAAACGTCAAGACATTATAGACATTACCGATGCTTTATCTGAGAAGTTGGACGACCGTGAATTTATCATTCAGGTTGACAACATTCTGATGTAAATATTTAAAAGCCCACAAAACACTTCACATGGACACCGATGTATTTGCCTAGCGTAGAGACACATTATTTATATATATATATATATATTTATATATATATATATATATATATATATATATATATATATATATATATATATATATAATGTAGCGACCAGCTATGGCGTCAGCCAATGGGACTGTCGTGGGGGCGGGACTGGGGACTGTGAGTGACGGGTTGCTCTGTGTGTGTGTGTAGTTAGGTTGAGACCGCATGCTTGTCTAACAGGGATGTACACAGACTATCTGCTATTATACGAGTGATCTTCGGAGTAATAAAGAGAGATCTTTATCATTGTGACTACGTCTCTGCCTCCGGTTCCTGGGATCGTTACAATATATATATATATATATATATATATATATATCTGATTGATGTTGTAATTGTTGATGAAGTTTGACACAAAATGTGATCTCATTTATATATATATATATATATATATATATATATATATATATATATATATATATATATTGATCGTAGTTCTGTGTTTCTGCGGTATACGACATGTAATGTTAAACAACTACCACCATGAGGAGGCACAAACCCTCACAAAACTTACAGATATTCTGAAAATACATGTTGCGCAACTACTCGCAGAGGCTATAACCGCACAGCTGAACGATGATTGCAACGGCTGCCGTATAGCCCATTCTAGTCAAACCGAGCACACGTGTTTGAATATTACGCCCCGATATTACTTCTACAATCATTTTAAAGATTTAATGAACAAGTTGTGGACTGATGATTTTATACCGGGGGTTATTAAGGTATTGAGAACTAGCGGTATTGAGATAGGACCACTGCCAATGTCAAGAATCCATAGGCTATGTACATCTTATTTGCATTACTGGAAGGATTTACCCTGATATGACCCAAAAAATAATAATAATAATAATCAAAGACATAACTAATGCCACTATGATTGACCTGATTGCATCGTTGAATATATATCTATATATATATATATATATATATATATATATATACATACATTAGAAATAGTTGATGACTGAGTATATTTGATGTCCTAGTGAATTCATTGTCTTGTACATTTTGCTCCATGTTGTGCTACACTGTATGTTCATCTGCATAATTGTCTATTTTCTGATCAAAATAAAACCTGATAAACATACGATACAGACTTATGGTATGATATTTGGTGCTGACCATGATCTAAAGAGTTGGTATGGTATAGACTTACACAATTTTCTAAACTATACATTCTGAACTCTTGGAAAAACATCGGTACATCGGCGTTACATGCTTTAGTATACACCATGTAGATAACCTGTTACATTTACACACTGCACCATCAGACATGGTGATGTTAAGGTGTTTGTATTAAAAACATGCATGACCCAATCTAACTATTCACTATTTGAAACATTCAACCATATTTTATTATTATGCATGTAGTTTAGACTCTTCCTATGTGTCGTGAAAAATGTCTATGCCACATCACAGAGTTTAGATAATTTAACTAGTATACATAATATTTACTAGTATGATGGCTGTTATTGCCTCATAGTTATTGTCAACACAAAACAATGTGTATTGTGTACAGACCCCGTCTACAGATTCAGGTTGAATTCCCTGGAAATCCATGGATGCCTATACCACCATGTATAGACTATAGTCTATCTAACTTTAAATGTCAATAATACGTAATAGTAGCTATTGTAAAATGCCGTCAATCTACTCTAGTCATCGATCCCTATAATTGTAGGTGAACAACATAGTGTGTTCATCTAAAAATACATAGTCCACTCAGCTCATTTCAAATTTAGTTACGCCAGTATGATATACATGATTACTTTAAACATGTACCCTACTAGCATGAACTAACCGTACATTACTAAGTATTAACCCCCAACCTCACAGCTCAAACGGCCACAGACATGCCCGCGGCATGCCTGAACCATGCACCATGTAAACGCCACAAAATACACCCCCATGTACCAAAAAATAAACCAACTCATACATTAAAACAAACCATTAAGCCAACCTGAACCCTGCAAATGCCACAAAACATACAATCACTTGCCAAAATAATACATCTCATACGTTAAACAAATCATTAAGACAACGTGAACCACACAAAACCCATCACCAGATACCAAAAATAATACAGGTTGTACATTAAACTAGTACGAGTGTTTGCTAGTGATGGCTGACAAGAAAATATACACATGAATATACACGTTACGTCAATATGGTATACATGATTACTTTAAACAGGTGTCAAACATGGACAGTCCCCCCTATAGTGGTATATAGATATGCAGCCTTTACGATTCCATCAACCATGCCTCCAGTTAATGAGATTATATCCGGATCAATAGTCGAATATTGTGAGATGGTAACAAAATCTACCTGACTAGTCTATGTATGTATGTACTGTATTACATAGTGTATACATCAATCTAAGTAATCGTGTACCATTCGATATTATAGCCACCATCAGAGCTCAAATTGATCAAACATGTCTGACCATACCTGAACATCAACCCTCACACACACACACACACACACACACACACACACACACACACACACACACACACACACACACACACACACACACACACACACACAGACACCCAGACACCCAGACACCATACACGAACATCAGATACAGTACACACACACACACACACACATTCACCCAGACATCCATACACGAACATCAGATACACTACACACCCACATACACATACACCTGTACACATAAACATCGTACACCATATACCCCCGAATCATAATGTGTTTCACTGCATGAGTCCAGACAACCCATAAATGTATAGAATATATTCACCACATGAACTTATTCTCAGTAAACAGTATTTGATTCTATCATATTACTGACATCGATAGTAAATCATGGATACAGAACCAGTATATTCATGTGTTTACTAACATATTTATTAGTACCTCACGTATAAATGTCTGGAATCATTCAACATTCATTCGTCTTTTATCGATTTAACTGTCTGAGTTACAGATGTCATAGGATCCTAATTGGTAGAGGCATGACGAAAAGCAAACCAATGAAGGTATACAGAACCATTTATAATATGGTAGGTATCTATCGTACTCAACCTGGCGCAATACCGAGTGAAAGATACAGAAACACAGGGCTATACGTGGAGATTTGCTGAAATATTAGTATTGGACATAGATGTGGAGCCTCGTACGTCTGACATATTGTGGGAAATGAAGATCTGGTACTTTTGCAACGTTATGCCTTAACACATCGTCGCACTTTCAAAGTTTAGAACCTAGTCACGTCCAAAGATCTGTATTGAACTCTACTTAACTAAATCCAATGGTCTAAGATAAAAACCCAATAAATAAACTAAATAAATAACCACATTGGTAAATATGGAATGTGCAAAGCAATTTAAGATTATTTGAAAGATATTTTACAAGATGGTCAGACGTATCTACATTTGAAAAAGATGGTGAATGTCTCCTTTAAAGACAATTCAGATGCACCATACTGAGAAAACAAATCATCACAACATCTCATTAAATGAATTATCAGTAGATAATTCATGTATCTATTTTCAATTATCTGGAAATATCAATAAATAAGCATTACTAGCTAAATATATAAGGGCTTGTATTGCAACACTACTGTGAAAGTCCAGAAACAAAACTATACCCCGTGCTTTGAAAAACAATCACTGTCCGAATATGAAGGACCACCCTAAAGACTTTGAAATGATCTATCTAATTGCTGCCAACTTTCATCAACAGCTGTTCAGAAGAAGAAGGGAGGGGCACTATGGCTACATTTGCTATGCATGGTCCCACACAGCCATAGAATCAATATCACCATGTCGACTGAATCATAAAGATAAGGATCACTGGTAGAAAGGATGAGGCAGGTCTGCATGCATGCAAACGCATACCCCCTGCACACACGCACACACACACACACACACACACACACACACACACACACACACACACACACACACACACACACACACACACACACACACACACAGAGAATGCGAAAATTAGTTTCCCACATCTTTTGATTTGGGGGATGACTTGAACTGAGTGAAATGTGGTATTTCACGACTGCCCCAAGAGATGCGGGACGGCTGGTCAGCCCACCTGAGACAATAGTGGTGGTCTCCAGACTGCTCTTAGTCAGAAGAATGATGGTCTGTGGATCAAAATCAGTTGAAAAACCATGGTATAATTGAATACATTTGTATATAATGAGAAAAGTAAGGGGAATAAGATAGTCCCCTGTGAAGCACCACTGTTAACCACTATGATGTCGGACAGAGTATCATTAACACGGACATGATGAGGACGGTCAGAGAGGAAGTCTCTGACAAGATGGACAAAGCCGCCATGTACCCATATGTCAATAAAAATCACCCTAGCATAGTAAGCTGGAGAGTTGGAGATGGTTTGATAATGGATTAAGTAGGCTGATAGTTGCATCATCAATTCCTCCCCGACTTTTTATAAGCATATTGGAAATAATCTAAGCTGTAAGTCCTTTAGTTCAGTGACTCCAGGGCTCTTGGCAAAAGGCAGAATACATGACCATATTTGTCAGAGAGTCTACCACCACAGGTGAAACCAATACGATCAGCTCATTTGGATCCAACCATGCAAAATCAATTCCCACACACACACACACCCACACAGTCTGTGCAAAACCAACTACCACACAGAGGTCGGTTTAAAATTACTTTCACTGGCTTGTACACACTACCACTGGTTAATGAATAAACATATATACTAGATAATCTTGACGGCGAATTAGTTTAAACCAGATTGCCAAACTGCCAAACTGGCAAAGTCCACCCAAACAGGATCATTCTGATGAGATCCTCAGATAAGGGATACTTCAATCAGCAAAATCAATATAATGACGTCATCGGAAAAAAGGGTTAGGCCCCGCCCCCTCGTCCCTAGGGAGCGCCCTGGGAGGCATTATGCTCCCTGGGGAATAATAGTGCCTTTCCTAACTACTTCTACAAGCTCGTAGTGCTGCGCAACGAGCTTGTAGATCTGCTATTTTTTGCTGCTATTTTTTAATTGTGAAAATGTGGCACAAATCTTTCAATATATATTCTTTCACAGCCATATCGTTTTTAACTCAAATCTTTGCTTCTGGGAGGGGGGGGGGGTTGCCTTAGAACAACATATTTTCAGATGGGGGACCTCGGCCTAGAACTTTTGGTATATATTCTATATTTCTGATATAGAAACATGGCTATTTCAGAAAACTCATGATTTAGAAGACTTTTTTTTTTGACATGTTTGATGTGGGAGAAGTGTCCGCACGGTTCAAGGTGTGGTCATGAGTATATGCACAGTAAAATGTTAATATCTCTTTTTTAGTCCATAACGTAACCAAATGAACCTGTAAAACACTTGTTACTATTATATGCATGCTGCACACGTCACATGCTAATGAGGACAATAGTGGACTCTCTCTCTCTCTCTCTCTCTCTCTCGCATTAGCAAGCCATTACTGGTGTGCGGGGTCATGCTGTATACCGCCCAATCAAACTAATTAAAAAATACACTACCCTCTGAAACACGAGGAAATGATCATTTCCTAACGGAGAAATTGGCCTCGAAGACTTCTCTCCTACTTCATTAAATGCACACCATACATTAGTCCCCCCCCCCCCCACGCCCGCTCATCTCCCATTTTTTTTGTTTTTTCACCTAAACGTCATCAGTGATGTTCATTGCAATGCCATTTCAATGCCATTGGTCATGATATTTGCATATAAACACCCCCCACAGAGGCTGAAATTCACACAAATAAAAGATTTCTGGAATTTTGAATTTTTTTTAACCTAAGACTTTTGACCTTTACCCTAATAAAAGTAGGTAAAATAATTGTAATATATGTTTTTTTTGTGATCATTAGAATGTCTAGAACATGTTATTATTCATTATTGTGAAAGATATCCCCCAAATGTAAATTATTAATTTATTATATAATTATTATACTTTTTCATATATATATATATTTTTTAAACATTTTTTAGTCTTAAGGTCATTACACACTGGCGAATTAGCGATGCGATATATTCGTGCGAATAATTCGCATTTAAAAAAAAACAATTGAAGTCCATGCAAGCTTCCACATCAGTGGCGAATGTGCGAATGTGCGAAAATGCGACCGTTTTCGCTTTTATTTGTTCGCTCTGGTGTCGTATTTTGCAGAGATTCGCAGGCGAACTGCAACATGTAATATTTCGCATTTTCAGATCGCTTATTCGCATCGCGTCGCTAATTCGCCAGTGTGTAATGACCTTTAGTCCTAGTAGTACAAAGTAGTAGTAAGGTTGAAATCTATTTTTTGCAAGTAGAAATGAATGCGGGTTATAAGTGCAGTTTGTGTTCAAATGGAATGTGGTTATTGAAATGGAAAAGGTCAGTCACAGGGCACTTTAAAACTGAACCGAACGCTGTCCGAATTTAGGATTTTTGTGGACCCCCCCCCCTCTCTCCTGGTGAGATATAGACATCACACATGATCGCTGTCTTACTGTCAAGCTGTCTCTCAGCGGTGCTCTCTCTCTCTCTCTCTCTCTCTCTCCTTCTTGATTTGGGCCAGATCATTTCCCACGTGATATAATATGCGCACAACGTCGTCCTAAAGTCGGCTCTTCGGCGCTACTGAAAATGTCCGACGAGCCGAAATCATTCCGGCACTACAGCGCCGAAACAGCGGTAAGATAGACGGCCCGTAGTCTACCTTTCATCGAGTAAGCGTACACAGACCTGAGTATACAGTATATATTCCAGTGGTTATCAAACGTGCATGCGTGTTTCCTACTTCGGCTGTGGCTTATACGTTCATCCGTGGCTGACCTCTTGACCTCTTGGCAGGAAGAGGTGATTGAGATTCCTGTCGACGCTCTCTCTCTCTCCCCTGGAGACGCTGCCGCCGCCTCCTCACTCTGAGCAATGGAACGACAAAGCCTTTAATCATGACTCCTTTTAATGATATTAATTACAACATTAATTTAATACCGTGCGCTCGTGGAGTATAAATCATGACAAGCAAGAGTGTCTGTCCTCCAGGGTTTCAATGATGACAGCTTTGATTGTATCGTTTTTTTTCTCCTCCTCCCTAGCAGTCGTGATATTCGTATTCAACATGGTGCCGTTTCATATGAAACATATTTAAATCGTGACTGAACGTAATAATATCTTTCTAAAAACTGCCTCCCCCTGGCCAGCCGGGGCGCCTGATGGAGGGGAAAGGAACTGGTTGGAATAACGTGTTCCTTCCACGCGCTACGTCCAACCAGGGAAACTCCCCCCTGTCAGGTGTAAAAGGAGCAACTTGGACACTCGGGCCGTTGCTCTCCCCTTGTCCCCCATATATGGGGACTAGGTTGGTGGAGGGTGTGTAGAGCCCAGGATCACATTAGATGATTGACACAGGGGTGAAAAATGGGTTACAAAATCGTGGGATAAAAAATATAGGAAAAAATAAATAATATCTTTCTACTATTTCTACTTTGTATCTTATTTTATTATAATTTTTTCTCGTATTTGTATTTGTTTATCATACAACACACACATAAGTAGCAAATATCGCCGTTCTACAGAATCACAATGCGTCACGGTGCAACGTGTCGTGAGCTCATTTTTGTTCATTGGCTTACGAAATATTTAACCCATTCTGACCTGAGATCAGATTCATAAGAGGTTTCCACTGGACACACACTGGTCTGATTAACCCATTCTGACCTGAGATCAGATTCTAAAAATGTCAGTCGTTCTTCGATTTTTCAAAAATAGCAGACCTACAAGCTCGTAGCTTGTAGGTCTGCTATTTTTCAATAGCTAAAGCATAACATGATGCTAACACCAGAATGGGTTAACCAATGAAAGGTCAATTTACAATTTTGGCATTTTGGCATCTTAATCCAGAGCGAGTTACAGTAAAGCAAGAAAAAGAAAGCAAGAGCCTGTGACTAAATAATAACCATACGTAAAATTATTGGAACATAATGTTATTTGTTTTTCCCCATTTCCTGAAAACTAAAATATTTGGACAAACGACGTTTGCACCTGAGAGGCGACAATATAAATGCTACACAGGTCTTGGCTATGGCTCGGCGGTCCAGGCACCTTGGCTGGTAATCCGGTCTGGGCAGTGTGGCCGCGGGTTCGACTCCCGCTCCCGTTCGACAGCCTTTTACTGCATGTCTTCCCCCCATCTCTCTCTCCCCACTACTACTGTCTGTCCCTCCATAAAACATATAAAATGAAGGCGAAAGCCACGAAAAAACATTTTATAAAGAAATGCTACAGTATACACAGCCATGTTTTCCTCTGAAGCTCCACTGGGCACTGACTGACTGCAGCACAACAATGCAACAACAACAACAACTCTGTGAAGCCTGTCTCCCAACGGACAGACCCACCAGGCAGCTACTGAGCTCCGTTGAACCAGCCAATCTTTCTTTCTTTTTTTAAGTCGGAGAAGGACCGCAGCTGTCTGTTCTCTTTACCAACTCTTCTCGTGAAAACAGAAACCTTTAGGTATAAAGTCAAACGCTATATCACTTCTGTCTGGTGAAACCTCAGGGACAGCTGCATGGTTGGTTAGGTCCATAGATCCATTATGTACACTAGCTCTTGTTCCTGCAGAACTATATAAACGGTATCAGCCTCAGCCTTATACTTACAGGACGGGCTTCTACAAGCACAACACATATAGGCTTCTGATTCTCTCCCAGTTTGCACACACTGCAGCGTCATTGCATATTTGTTTGCAATGCATAGTAGTAGTAGTAGTAAGTAGCCTTGCCGAGCCATGAGGGCAGGAGCCTATCTCCTGTTTCTGTAGCGTGAGGCAGCTTGATGTACAAGTACACCCCCTGGACATGACGCTAGTATGTCACAGGGACTTACCCCCAAACCCAATCCAACCCTTGATGCTGAGTCTTTTGGTATGACCCGGCCGGGGATTGAACCCCAACCTCCCAGTCTCAGGGCGGACACTCTAACCACAAGGCCACTGAGTTGGTACACACACACACACTGCAGCATCATTGCATATTTTGTTTGCAATGCATGCTGCAGTTATAACGGTTGGATTCTGAACATCTGGCTGGCGGGAAGTTGACACGTTTTTGCATTCAACACGCCTGAAGCCCCGGTGAACAACATTGGTGAACTAGGGATAGGGAAGAAACTATGGTTGGCACGACAGCCTGTGAAAAGTCCCTTTTACTGTATGTAACCGAAACGTTTAAACATCCAAAAGACGCTTCATACATTCTGCTCGTTCAATCAAATAAAGCCCCATTCACTGTCCAACACTGTGTGCAGCGGTGTCCTCCTGTGAACGCTTTTCACGACACATTACAGCGAATTATCCTGAGCATTATTAACCTTAAATCAGCATATTTTCACTGTTCAGTGCGCTTTTGCAGAAACGGGCCCCATAAAAAAGATGTCTCTTATAACTGCCAGACAGTTGGCCACTCTTCTACTTGTAGTTTTCTCCTTCTTCTTTCGTGTATCATCCTCAAATGTCCAAATGTCCACTTCGATCATTGATGATTTGAAGCAGCTGCTGACACTCACTGATGTGATTCAAATTCAAACTATACACTCCGGACAAAGTGCTCCTATATACCGGCACTGCCTATACCGCCCCGCAACATGTTGATTGTATATGCATTTATGTTTTTATGTGATCTATTCCCATGCTTTTTTGTTCTTGCTTAATGTAAGTCGCTCTGGATTGAGAGCGTCTGCTAAATGCCTAAATTGTAAATTGTAAATTGCATTTAGCAGACACTCTTCTTAGCCCATTCTGACCTGAGATCAGATTCAAAAAATGTCTTCTACATCCATAAAAGCCATGTTTCCGTGTCAGTCGTTCTTTGATCTTTCAAAAACAGCAGAGCTCGTAGCGCGCCACTCGGTGGCGCGCTATGAGCGTGGCTGTATAGCCTAATGCTTCATTTATGATCCGTTGTATGACGGAGTTGGCCGCCAAAAATACCCAACCTACAAGCTCACAGTGCGTCATAATATGCGAGCTGGTAGGTCGTCTTTACACGACGCCATATGAATGAGGCTTATAGGCGTGCCGGGATCTGTAAAGCCTCCCGGGCGTCATAGACCTTCTCACACAGGTGCTGCCAATCAGTCAGTTCAGTAGCTATACCGAGAGAAATGGAGTCGACAGATGACAGAATGACAGGTGACAAATAACGCGGGGCCGGTAACAGAGTATAGGCCGTGGCTGTTGGACTGTAATTGATCCCCGGCAGGCCTTTTCTGCCGCGTCACACAGTATAGACCGCGGCAGCAGCACTGGTATACGCGCACGGACTCGCACGCACGCACGCACACACACACACACACGCACCGCCCTTCAGAGTGAAGAGTGGCGTTCAGAGGCCCTGTAGAGCCAATTACACACCCATGCTTTAATCTTCTAAAGCAGGCTGGAAGGCAGGCTATAGAGAGAAGAGGGGATGGTAGCCTTAGGAGAGGAGGAGACACGGGGAAAGAGAAGAGGGGATGGTAGCCTTAGGAGAGGAGGATACACGGGGAAAGAGAAGAGGGGATGGTAGCCTTAGGAGAGGAGGATTCACGGGGAAAGAGAAGAGGGGATGGTAGCCTTAGGAGAGGAGGATACACGGGGAAAGAGAAGAGGGGATGGTAGCCTTAGGAGAGGAGGAGACACGGGGAAAGAGAAGAGGGGATGGTAGCCTTAGGAGAGGAGGATACACGGGGAAAGAGAAGAGGGGATGGTAGCCTTAGGAGAGGAGGAGACACGGGGAAAGAGAAGAGGGGATGGTAGCCTTAGGAGAGGAGGAGACACGGGGAAAGAGAAGAGGGGATGGTAGCCTTAGGAGAGGAGGATACACGGGGAAAGAGAAGAGGGGATGGTAGCCTTAGGAGAGGAGGATACACGGGGAAAGAGAAGAGGGGATGGTAGCCTTAGGAGAGGAGGATACACAGGGAGAGAGCCAAAGGTGAGAGAGAAGAGGGGATGGTAGCCTTAGGAGAGGAGGATACACGGGGAAAGAGAAGAGGGGATGGTAGCCTTAGGAGAGGAGGAGACACGGGGAAAGAGCCAAAGGTGAGAGAGAGTGGATGGATATATAGTGTATACGGAAAAGAAAAAGGACGAGAGCGGAGCAGCGGGGAAGACAACAAAAGGGGACGAGCGAAGGAGATGGAGGGACGCACTGAGGGCAGTTCAAAGTATCCTCATGCCCCGTCTGGTCTGTCTGTCTGTCACAGCAGTTCACATTATATCTAGACCGTAGGGCCTTCATTTTTTATATACCGTATGTGTCATAATCTGTCCTGTCACCTCTCTTTCTCTCTCTCTCTCTCTCTCTCCCTCTAGACACAGACACACGCACGGTCACCACACTTATCGCATTCACACGCACACATGCATGCACGCGCACGCACGCACACACACACGCGCTGTCCTCTCTGTGACTCGGCGAGTGAGTCAGAGCTGGAATATGGAGTCCGCATGACAGCCTGTGAAAAGTCCCTTTATGTAACCGAAACGTTTAGACATCAAAAAGACGCTGGAAGTGAACGCCGCGGTGCAGCTTTATACATTCTGCTCCTTCAATCAAATAAAGCCCCATTCACTGTCCAACACCGTGTGCAGCGGCCTCCTGTACGCGCTTTACACGACACATTACAGCGAATTATCCTGAGCATTATTAACCTTAAATCAGCATATTTTATACTGTTCAGTGCGCCTTTGCAGAAATGGGCCCCATAAAAAAAGATGTCTCTCAACTGTCAGACAGGATGTATTGTACAGTACAACGTAGCCTTGTTTTAGAAGTTCTCTCTTTCTTTCCACTGGCAAGAACATGTTTTAATATATCTCGTACCTGGAGAACTCAAAACAGAGCAGTTGTTCAGTCTTTGGTCAGCTGTCCGTGTTTTAAGTTAGTTTCTAGTGTAGCAGATTTAGATCTGCTATACACATTAAAGGGTTTGTGAAATAATTTAATTTCTTCGTATTCTTTCTTATTTTTTAAAGTTTTCTGAGCCCAATTGCACTCCAAAAGGCTGAACTTTTAACATTCAGTAGATTTGATGTGGTCTGGTGTTTTCTGGCTCAAACAAGGACTCAGATGTTCAGAGTTTCCTGTCCACAAATCTCAGTATGACATAGGAATTTGCTAGCAGAAATGTGCAGCTCAAAACGCTTCACAACACACAGAGAAAACCTCAGACCACAGGAAAATCCACTGAATGTTCAAAGTTCAGGTTGTGCGGGTGTGACCTAAAATAAAAACGAAAATAAATGAAAATCAATGTTGTGAAACCTTTAAAGCTTTATGTGCTTAAGTGGTTAATACGAGGTTAGTGACGGTTTTCTATTGGATTCTTTTCTTTTTGATTCTAGTTTCGCTACTCAAGTCCCATATTACACTTCGTTAGTGTTGTCCCAGTGCTGCTATACAAGGGAACGCCTCACATCATAAGGGATGGAGCACGTGACATGACATCACGCGACATGCACGTGGCATGACATCACGCGACATGCACGTGACATCACGTGACCTCATCAGGGATGGAGCACATGACATCACGTGACATGCACGTGACATCACGTGACCTCATCAGGGTGGAGCACATGACATCACGCGACATGCACGTGGCATGACATCACGCGACATGCACGTGACATCACGTGACATCATCAGGGATGGAGCACATGACATCACGTGACATGACATCACGTGACATGACATCACGTGACATGACATCACGTGACATGCACGTGACATCACGTGACATCATCAGGGATGGAGCACATGACATCACGTGACATGACATCACGTGACATGACATCACGTGACATGACATCACGTGACATGTCGTCAATATTAAGCCCCATTATATGTCATCAATATTGGCCAGCAACTTTATACATTTGACCTCAAACCTCAAACCCTTAGATCTCCATATACTGTACAGTATGGAGCTGCCCATATAGGCGGCGGGTGTGTAAGGCTAGGGAAGGCTTAGCCTTCCCAAAAATTATGCTGGGTATTCTTTTTAATATATATAATATATGTGCGCAGCATTATATAGAAGGCTATTGTGTGTGTGTGTGTGTGTGTGTGTGTGTGTGTGTGTGTGTGTGTGTGTGTGTGTGTGTGTGTGTGTGTGTGTGTGTGTGTTGTCGCTGCTCCCTGGTGATCGCTGACCATATACTGCTTTATGGACACTTAGTTCCTCTAGGGGGACCCTTTACTTGTAACACTTCCTAGGGGGACCCTTTACTTGTAACACTTCCTTGTTTTGTCATTCTGGTTTGAGGTTCAGAGCTAGCAGCAGCAGAATTATTCCCTCCTCACACAGGACCTAGAGAGTCATGAGTCTGTAAGTTTCTGTTGTTTAGGTTTCTTAAAATGATTGTACTGTGCAGCAAGACGTATGTATGTCATGTGACAAGAAGCAATGTATGACATGAGTTTGTTTCAAGACATTACAGATAACAGTAGGGTTTGTGATTCTTTCCTAAATGTAACTTGCCTGTTTGTTGCCAAGAAAGTACAATTTAAGTTTATGTCAAGTGTTTGGCCATGCTGGCTTCAGTGCAATTGTTGTTAATTTACTGTGCATAATTAGACCCTGCCTGTTGGAGATGATACACCTGTTGTGGATCCTACTAATTAGTGCACTGGTGATTGACCTCAATTGGAACCAATTTGACTGCCTTTGTCATGTTGAGTTTGTGTTAATGTGAGAAGATTATGTACAATGACTGTAATACAATTCCTTCTTTTGATTGCAGTTTTACAACTAAACATTCTGCCAATGAAGAAACTCGTCTCTGTCTTTATTGGAGGTGTTGTTGTTAACTATCTGTCACGTCACATAAATGGGCACGTGATAAGGACAGAATAATTTTGTAACCCATTTTTTCACCCATGTGTCAATTATCTAATGTAATCCTGGGCTCTGCACACCATCTGCCAACCTGGTGAGAGGTTCAACGGTCACTGCTTTAACCCATTCTGAACGGGAACCCATTTTGGTGTTAGCATCATGTTATGCTTTAGCATTGAAGAATCGAAGAACGACTGACATTTGTAGAATCTGATCTCAGGTCAGAATGGGTTCATCAGACCAGTGTGTGTCCAGTGGAAACCTCGTATGAATCTGATCTCAGGTCAGAATGGGTTAGTGACTCCTACAGGCTGGGTGTGGTCGGTGCATGTCAGAGGTGGCTCCTGAAGGTGGGGGTGGGTAGGCTCCACTTCCTCCTGGTGGGGGCTCCTCACTGGCAGGTGAGCCAGTTACAGCTATGTGGCAAAGCACAGAAATGTGGCATTGGCATAAGAAGAAGAAGGGGAAAAGTTGGAGGAAAAAAGGAGTCAAAATAATTGGCCGTACTCTACATTTAAAATAGGACGTGAAAGGAAACAAAAAGTTTGGATTTCGAGAAGCCAATCGGTGTCCTGTGGGCGGTGGCATTGCCTCATGTTCTCGAGGAGGGAGGATGTTGAACAGGGCAGGAAGGAAAGGGATATGTTTGGGTTTAGAACAGGTCAGGGCACTATGCCACACACACTCACACTCACACTCACTCACACTCTCACACACACACACACACACACACACACACACACACACACACACACACACACACACACACACATACACATACACATACACATACACATACACATACACATACACATACACATACACACACACACACACACAGATTGATTGGTTGGTTGGTTTAAAGAAGGCATGCCACTTTGTTTTTGTGCAGATTAATACAGTAGGCCGTTGTAAAGTAGATAACAGTGTGATAGAGCCATGAACTATACTGGTACAGTAGGCCGTTGTAAAGTAGATAACAGTGTGATAGAGCCATGATCTCTACTGGTACAGTAGGCCATGGTAAAGTAGATAACGGTGTGATAGAGCCATGAACTCTACTGGTACAGTAGGCCATGGTAAAGTAGATAACGGTGTGATAGATCCATGACCTCTACTGGTACAGTAGGCCGTTGTAAAGTAGATAACGGTGTGATAGATCCATTAACTCTACTGGTACAGTAGGCCGTTGTAAAGTAGATAACGGTGTGATAGATCCATGACCTCTACTGGTACAGTAGGCCGTTGTAAAGTAGATAACGGTGTGATAGATCCATGATCTCTACTGGTACAGTAGGCCGTTGTAAAGTAGATAACGGTGTGATAGATCCATTAACTCTACTGGTACAGTAGGCCGTTGTAAAGTAGATAACGGTGTGATAGATCCATGAACTCTACTGGTACAGTAGGCTGTTGTAAAGTAGATAACGGTGTGATAGATCCATTAACTCTACTGGTACAGTAGGCCGTTGTAAAGTAGATAACCGTGTGATAGAGCCATGAACTCTACTGGTACAGTAGGCCGTTGTAAAGTAGATAACGGTGTGATAGATCCATGATCTCTACTGGTACAGTAGGCCGTTGTAAAGTAGATAACGGTGTGATAGATCCATGACCTCTACTGGTACAGTAGGCCGTTGTAAAGTAGATAACGGTGTGATAGAGCCATGACCTCTACTGGTACAGTAGGCCGTTGTAAAGTAGATAACCGTGTGATAGAGCCATGAACTCTACTGGTACAGTAGGCCGTTGTAAAGTAGATAACGGTGTGATAGATCCATGATCTCTACTGGTACAGTAGGCCGTTGTAAAGTAGATAACGGTGTGATAGATCCATTAACTCTACTGGTACAGTAGGCCGTTGTAAAGTAGATAACGGTGTGATAGATCCATGATCTCTACTGGTACAGTAGGCCGTTGTAAAGTAGATAACCGTGTGATAGATCCATTAACTCTACTGGTACAGTAGGCCGTTGTAAAGTAGATAACGGTGTGATAGATCCATTAACTCTACTGGTACAGTAGGCCGTTGTAAAGTAGATAACGGTGTGATAGATCCATTAACTCTACTGGTACAGTAGGCCGTTGTAAAGTAGATAACCGTGTGATAGATCCATTAACTCTACTGGTACAGTAGGCCGTTGTAAAGTAGATAACAGTGTGATAGATCCATGATCTCTACTGGTACAGTAGGCCGTTGTAAAGTAGATAACCGTGTGATAGATCCATTAACTCTACTGGTACAGTAGGCCGTTGTAAAGTAGATAACGGTGTGATAGAGCCATGACCTCTACTGGTACAGTAGGCCGTTGTAAAGTAGATAACCGTGTGATAGAGCCATGAACTCTACTGGTACAGTAGGCCGTTGTAAAGTAGATAACCGTGTGATAGATCCATTAACTCTACTGGTACAGAAGGCCGTTGTAAAGTATAGATAACCGTGTGAAAGCTCTCCTCAGAGTGACTCGTCTGTTGTGCTCACCGTTGAACTGCAAATCCAATAATTGAGCTCTTGGTTTTAAAGGAGGGAGGGTTGCTCTCTTCCTGTTTTGGCGGCGGCTCTCTCTCTCTCTCTCTCTCTCTCTCTCCCTCAGGCTTTAATCGGATCAAACTGGTCCTGTCGGATAACGTTGCCAATTAATCAAGGGAGGAACCAGTCTCTTTCCTCTGAAAATACATGAGACAGAGAGAGAGTGAGAGAGAGACACAGACACAGAGACAGAGAGAGAGAGAGAGAGAGACATTGGTGGAGTCACTTCCTTCCTTCTCTGCTCTGCTTCCTGTGTCTGTCTACAGAGGGCTATAGTGTTGCCTGTGGATACATAAACATCAAACTGTAACTAAATCCTCCGTATGTAACCCCCGGGTACAAAGTCTCATTCAAGCCGTTTCATTATGCCATCAGTTCTTGTGTAAGTTCCGGGTGTCATACATACAACAATGTCATGCCACTCGGTGGCGCGCTATGAGCTTGTAGATCTGCTATTTTTCAATAGCTAAAGCATAACATGATGCTAACCCCAAAAGGCGTTCCCGCCCAGAATTTCATTTATCATAGTGGGGTTCAACCAGTGGTCCGGGGACCACCAGTGGTCCTTGAGGTGGTTCCATGGTGGTCCCCCATGCAGCTAAATGATGGAGAGTTGGTCAAATGGACCAAACCCAAATGGACCCTTATGGGTCCATCTTGTTTCATTTTACGCTTTTAGAATATTTGTCCCATTTAGCTTGATAATTTTCAGAGCATCTGAAATCCGTGCAACAGCTTGACTAGCGCTAGTAGCCTATATGTGACCCACTATATACATCAAAGATGGCAAGGCAGAGTGTTTTAACAAGGTTTATTTTTTTTAAGTGTCAACATCCATGGAAATAGCAAAAAAAAGGAGACCAAAAATATGTCTTTGGAGACTAAGGGCTGTATTTTGCGTGTCTTAAGTACCAGGTCTTATTCCCTAACTTGAGTAAACTAAAGACCTGGAGGCGTGGTCAATGCTCTTTGGCCACTCAGAATAGCCAAATGAGGCAGGCAGCTCCTGCCTGCCTCATGCATACTGCAGAGTGAATGAAAATGGCATTTCTCTACTCCCTATGGCCCCTCCCACCAGACAGGACCCAATGGAAAAAGGGGTCAACAACTTAACATGATCCACACCATGTCACATTGGCTCAAATCTGGCACAAAACACATCAGTTCAACTCATTTGAGCTTGTAGATCTTTCCTTTCGGAAGTAAATTTTACAGTCCAGTATCGCTCTGTGACATAAGCAATCCTCCCTGTCCACAGACAGACGGCAGTTGGTTTGGCCCAAATTGGCCCAATTAGTGTTCAGCTAAAGGTATACCGAACCCGTCCGTGAATGTTTGATGGCTGAGCAGAGATTTGGTGAGAGCCGATCGTGATTTGTTTGTTGCTTGCTTGCTTAACAAACCCCCCCAAAGTTCATAGTTTGTTGTTTTGTTTGTCCATATACTGTATACCCTATCCAACAAGTGAACAGTGGCAGTGTTGGGTCTCACAGACTCACACACACTGTAATATTTCTACAAATGACTGTACAGGGATGTTATGTATAATGTCATTCATCATTGTTCAATTCCAAGTCACTGTGTGGGTGTTCTAGACTTAAATAATGAATGGATGGATGGATGGATGGAAATGGAAATTACTTTTTCTGCCACGAGGGCAACTCAATATAACATTGCAAACGAACAATGTTTCCCACCTTTTTGCCATACTGACAAACAACCGGTTGACTGACTTATTTGCACGCTCTCTGCCTCACTGTCTGTTTAGGACAGCACACTGTACTGTTCTGCTACACTGAGCTAGCTAACAGCTATGGCACAGCAGGACATGCTGCACGCACACACACACACACACATGGTCAGTATGTAAGCACACGCCAACATGCCATAGACGTGGGTGGATGACAAACAGGAAACATACACGTCAACACGCGGCGTTGCGTCTACACACACACGGGCGTGCACGTGTAGACATAGACATGAAACACATAATCGCGCCAAACCAATCCACTCACGCAAACCTGTAGCTATATATCCCTGTCCCATAGTCTCTCTCTCTCTCACGCATGCGCACACGCACACACACACACACACACACACACACACACACACACACTGAATCCCTGAGCCATCCATCTTGCGTGAGTGCATGCGGGATATGGGAGCACAGGCGGTCGAGGCCAAGTAGTGCCACATGAAGTTTATCCACATGTTGCTATAAATATTGTATTTGTACTGCATATCGTGGGCTCTCAGCACACGGAGCAATGCAATTTGACAACTGTATCTGTTCTTTCTTTCTGCTCTGTCTCTCCTATCATCTCTCTCTCTCTCTCTCTCTCTCTCTCTCTCTCTCTCTCTCTCCAGCAACAGGAGCAGGACCCCACCAACCTGTACATCTCGAACCTGCCGGTCTCCATGGACGAGCAGGAGCTGGAGAACATGCTGAAGCCCTTCGGCCACGTCATCTCCACGCGGATACTGCGAGACGCCAACGGAGTGAGCCGAGGGGTCGGCTTCGCCAGGTAAAAAAAAAACACACCCCCTGCGAGGAAACTTTGGCCACGTCTTTCTGATCCTTCGACAAGGCTAGCCATTTCCAATCCGTGTATCGCAAATCATTTCTGGGTCATCTTCTATTTATATCAGTCAGATGACGTGTATGTTGTCATTTTCTGCCCTAAACAAACATTACATACATTGGATAAACACCAATCTGAGACTCTGCACACAGAAGTCTGCAAATCCATCCATCGACGTGTTCGTAGTAAATTACCGTCAAATTGAGTATTTTACTGTGTGGCGTGCTACATAAAATCCTACAACAGGTGGCAGTGAGTTGTGTGACCTTCAAGTGTTTTTTGAAAGTCAATTTGTAAATCCCCCTGAGAGTGACTGACAGCTTATCAGACTCCACGTTGAACCCATCAGCCTCTCCAAACAAACACTTAATTACTGGCAAACAGTGCCTATGTTGTCGCCGGGTTGCACATGCATACATCCCTGTGAACACATGGCACGCACGCACGCACGCACGCACGCACGCACGCACGCATGCACGCACGCACGCAGCATAAATGTGCAAACATGTTCGTGGCACATAGTACGGGCACGCTCTGCACATACCTAAATACACACGCTTGCTCACATGCACGCACGCAAACACGCACGCAAACACACACATGTACACACAAGCACACACACACACACACACACAGTCAGTATGTAAGCACACACACACACACACACACACACACACACACACACACGCAGCAGAGCACAGCTCCAGCATGCTGCAGACCACCTGTTCAGCAGAGTGACATGATGGAGTTCTAGACAAGAGGAAAGGGGGGGGGGGCGAGAGAGAGAGAGAGTTTTGGAAAATTGTTGAAGCAATGGAAAGATGGAAGGGGAGTGAGAGACAGCAGTGTGAAACATTACACAGAGAACTAAGCTAATCACATAAGTTATGAGAGAGAGCGAGAGAGCGAGAGCGCGAGAGCGAGAGAGAGAGAGAGAGAGAGAGAGGGGGAGGGGGAGAGGGAGAGGGGGAGAGGGGGGGAGAGCGTTTTGGGAAATGAGTGAAGGAGACAGGAGGTGGAAAGATGGCAGAGTGGAGAAAGACAATGTCATGTTATGATGGAACAAATGAGAGAGGTGTAACGTGTGTGCATTTGTACTGAAAAATGGACAGACACTGTAAGACACACAGACAGATAATAAGACAGACAATAAGACAATAAGACAATAAAATAGGGTTTTTGAGACTGACAATTACAGTACAGACAGACAGACAGACAGACAGACAGACAGACAGACACAGACAGACAGCTGAGGCAACCGGGGTATATGGAAAGCCATGAGGGACATTAGTCTGAGTAAACTGTGCTAAGTGTTTGTGGGCCGATCCATTACTGTTATCAGAGACCATTATTCCACAGCCAGCACTAATCACTGTAGACAGCACCACCTGATCCCATTAACAACAGCATGCACAGAACACACTGCCTCTACACTGGAAGACTTATAGATCACTGGATGACTGGAAGACTGCATGGATAACTGGATAACTGGAAGACTGCATAGATAACTGGATAACTGGAAGACTGCATAGATAACTGGATAACTGGATGACTGCATAGATAACTGGATAACTGGAAGACTGCATAGATAACTGGATAACTGGAAGACTGCATAGATAACTGGATAACTGGAAGACTGCATAGATAACTGGATAACTGGAAGACTACATAGATAACTGGATAACTGGAAGACTGCATAGATAACTGGATAACTGGAAGACTGCATAGATAACTGGATAACTGGAAGACTGCATAGATAACTGGATAACTGGAAGACTGCATAGATAACTGGATAACTGGAAGACTGCATAGATAACTGGATAACTGGAAGACTGCATAGATAACTGGATAACTGGAAGACTGCATAGATAACTGGATAACTGGAAGACTACATAGATAACTGGATAACTGGAAGACTGCATAGATAACTGGATAACTGGAAGACTACATAGATAACTGCATAACTGGAAGACTGCATAGATAACTGGAAGACTACATAGATAACTGGATAACTGGAAGACTACATAGATAACTGGATAACTGGAAGACTACATAGATAACTGGATAACTGGAAGACTGCATAGATAACTGGATAACTGCATAGATAACTGCATAACTGGAAGACTGCATAGATAACTGGATAACTGCATAGATAACTGCATAACTGGAAGACTGCATAGGTAACTGCATAACTGGAAGACTGCATAGATAACTGGATAACTGCATAGATAACTGGATAACTGCATAGATAACTGGGAGACTGCATAGATAACTGGAGGACTGCATAGATAACTGGATAACTGCATAGATAACTGGATAACTGGAAGACTGCATAGATTACTGGATAACTGCATAGATAACTGGATAACTGGAAGACTGCATAGATAACTGGGAGACTGCATAGATAACTGGAAGACTGCATAGATAACTGGATAACTGCATAGATAACTGGATAACTGGAAGACTGCATAGATAACTGGATAACTGCATAGATTACTGGATAACTGCATAGATAACTGGATAACTGCATAGATTACTGGATAACTGGAAGACTGCATAGATAACTGGATAACTGCATAGATAACTGGATAACTGCATAGATAACTGGATAACTGGAAGACTGCATAGATAACTGGATAACTGCATAGATAACTGGAAGACTGCATAGATTACTGGATAACTGCATAGATAACTGGATAACTGGAAGACTGCATAGATTACTGGATAACTGCATAGATAACTGGATAACTGGAAGACTGCATAGATAACTGGGAGACTGCATAGATAACTGGAAGACTGCATAGATAACTGGATAACTGCATAGATAACTGGATAACTGGAAGACTGCATAGATTACTGGATAACTGCATAGATAACTGGATAACTGGAAGACTGCATAGATAACTGGGAGACTGCATAGATAACTGGAAGACTGCATAGATAACTGGATAACTGGAAGACTGCATAGATAACTGGATAACTGCATAGATAACTGGATAACTGCATAGATAACTGGATAACTGGAAGACTGCATAGATAACTGGATAACTGCATAGATAACTGGAAGACTGCATAGATAACTGGATAACTGCATAGATAACTGGATAACTGGATAACTGCATAGATAACTGGATAACTGGAAGACTGCATAGATAACTGGATAACTGCATAGATAACTGGATAACTGGAAGACTGCATAGATAACTGGATAACTGCATAGATAACTGGAAGACTGCATAGATAACTGGATAACTGCATAGATAACTGGAAGACTGCATAGATAACTGGATAACTGCATAGATAACTGGATAACTGGAAGACTGCATAGATAACTGGATAACTGCATAGATAACTGGATAACTAGATAACTGCATAGATAACTGGAAGACTGCATAGATAACTGGATAACTAGATAACTGCATAGATAACTGGAAGACTGCATAGATAACTGGATAACTGCATAGATAACTGGATAACTGGAAGACTGCATAGATAACTGGAAGACTGCATAGATAACTGGATAACTGCATAGATAACTGGATAACTGGAAGACTGCATAGATAACTGGATGGCTGGAGATTAACGGTGTCCTGACGTCCCGGGGCCTATAACATATGTATTTGGGACTTAAATGTATCTCATCCGGGCCGGTTTCGGGACAAGCAGCGTTCCATGAGACTAGCAGCGCTGCATAACACAGACAGACAGAGACAGACGCGTGAGCGATCTGCCTCAAATCCCGACGCAAATTCTATTCAGGTAAAATAATCCAGAGTTTAGTTAATATAAAGTTAATGTACTGCTTGGCAGAGCCTCTTACTCACACACCCCACCACACCACACCACACGCCCTCCCATCCCCAGGCTGTGTGCCTTGTCCTCGCCTCGAGGCCTCACATTGCATGTGCCAACCAAAACCATTTAACCCGTCCCCCCCGAGTTTTAAAATCACATTCACAATCGATTTCATAGTTACGTAGGACAATCTTCGCTCCTCCAACCTCTCCTCTGCACAGTGCAATCTTAAATGGTAGTAAAATGATTCGCATACGGCAATATTTTCTCTTGTTTCCAGCTGTAGGTTAAGGCACTCCGCGATACGACCCCGAATGAGTCCGTCTCTGTGACTTGTATTCTAAGCGCATGCTGGTTGAAGCCAACATGCGGACTATATTATGTAACGATTCATAGGCTAGTAGCCAAAACATTCTTTCATCTCGGACATATTGCCATATAACGAGTATAATGTGTATATAGTTTTATGAAAACTTTTAATTTGGGAGCATTTTGATTAAATCAGTGTATTTTCTATAGAAGCTAAACAAATAATGCAATTTCTTAATCTGAGTGGTGCTTTTTCCCCTTCTTTTTTTTCGGGACTGTATACATTTACTTCTCAATGTCTTAAAATGCATGACCGTAGTCAAACCACAACGCTTCTAATTTTCACATAAACATGTAAATGTCGCCGTCAGATGTGGAACAGAGTGAAACGGAACCTCTCTCTCTCTCTCATGCTGTGATGATGACTATGATTGGCTAGGGAACTGTGTTAGTAGTGGTGTGCGATTTTGTCTGCCTGGCTGGCGCACGCGTGCATGTGTGCACACACTGACTGACTAACAAGGGCATGTATGGGTGTATGAGCATGCCCGTCGCACCTAATTTGTGTGTGTGTGTGTGTGTGTGTGTGTGTGTGTGTGTGTGTGTGTGTGTGTGTGTGTGTGTGTGTGTGTGTGTGTGTGTGTGTGTGTGTGTGTGTGTGTGTGTGTGTGTGTGTGTGTGTGTGTGTGTGTGTGTGTGTGTGTGTGTGTGTGTGTGTGTGTGTGTGTGATAAGGGCAGTCAGCGTGAAAGGAGATCAGTTTATTCACTCTGGCACACTGGGGCATGGAGAACTGACCCACATAACATAAGAAACGAGAGCGAGAGAGAGAGAAAGCAAATGTAATTTCACTTTGAACTGCACTCTAATTTAATAAGAAGAAATTACCTTGGGGTAACCATATATGCATTTCTATATATCATATCTGCATATGTACAAAAATATTTGATAGGCCAACAGCTTTATATGGGATTCAAACGCTGAACTGGGACTGTCCCGTTACTGTTAAACATGCAACAACAGGCAACAGCATGTTGGACACATGTGATCTCCAGTCCAAAAGAGCGGACAACAGGCACGTCTGTCAGCTTGATGGTAACGCTAACCAAGCGCAGTTTCAAGATGGCGCCATCCTGTGTAACACTCGACACCAGTGTCACACTCGACACCAGTGCGACACTCGACACCAGTGCGACACTCGACACCAGTGCGACACTCGACACCAGTGCGACACTCGACACCAGTGCGACACTCGACACCAGTGTCACACTAGACACCAGTGCAACACTCGACACCAGTGTCACACTAGACACCAGTGCAACACTCGACACCAGTGTCACACTAGACACCAGTGCAACACTCGACACCAGTGCAACACTCGACACCAGTGTCACACTAGACACCAGTGCAACACTCGACACCAGTGCAACACTCGACACCAGTGCAACACTCGACACCAGTGTCACACTAGACACCAGTGCAACACTCGACACCAGTGCAACACTCGACACCAGTGTCACACTCGACACCAGTGCAACACTCGACACCAGTGCAACACTCGACACCAGTGCGACACTCGACACCAGTGTGACACTCGACACCAGTGTCACACTCGACACCAGTGCAACACTCGAAACCAGTGTCATACTCAACACCAGTGTCACACTCGACACCAGTGCAACACTCGAAACCAGTGTCATACTAGACACCAGTGCAACACTCTACACCAGTGTCACACTCGACACCATTGCAACACTCGACACCAGTGCGACACTCGACACCAGTGTCACACTCGACACCAGTGTCATACTAGACACCAGTGCAACACTCTACACCAGTGCAACACTCGACACCAGTCACACTCGACACCAGTGCAACACTCGACACCAGTGCAACACTCGACACCAGTGCAACACTCTACACCAGTGCAACACTCGACACCAGTGCAACACTCTACACCAGTGTCAGACTCGACACCAGTGCAACACTCGACACACTCGACACCAGTGCCACACTCGACACCAGTGC
>NC_139697.1:18766561-18781561 GCF_964188405.1 Protomyctophum parallelum | reverse complement strand
TGAAATCAGCTCAAATCGAGCACTTTGTATTCCAAACAGACGAACGCATCATGCTGCGCTTGGCGGAGCATTCATTCACCTCCTCCTCCTCCTCCCTTTGAACAGATGACAGGTGACACACATGCTCTTGTAAAATTGCACACCGACATGAAAGTGAAACTCATTTTTGGCATGAGAAAAAAAAACTAAAAACTAAATCTATTTCAAGGCCTTTGCACACAAAACGCTGACGTCGGTTTCGCCCAGTGTTCTTAATGAGCAAGCAGGCATCAATGCCTTGCTCAAGGACAACTCGGTATTGACGGTTTCCTCCAGACACTCATGTTGCTATATAGAGGGTATGTGCATGCATGAACGTCGTTTAATGCAAGCATATTGGACTTTTCTGTGTGGATGTCTGGGCTGTCAAGGCCAGAAAGTAGTTTTGTTGGCACTCAGTAGGCGTTCCCGCAATACTTCCTGGTTTGATGATGTCACGCGCATACCCTCTAGGACGGTGGTTTTCAACCCTGTTCATCAAGGTCCATTCTTTTTTCGGCATTTGATGACATATAGCCTCTTGGACTCAAAACTAAAGCATATTTTGTTTTCCTTGGATACAATTTTGTCCGCAAATGGTATACCATTAGGAGAGAGAACAGGCAAATGCTGCTCAAAATGACAATTATTCGAACGACTGACATAGCTTTTTCAGAAAACTGTCAGGATGTAGAAGACATTTATAGAATCTGATCTCAGGTCAAGGGTCCATTTGGTTACCCAGACCACCTGGAACCACCTCAAAGACCACTGGTGGTCCCCGGACCACTGGTTGAGAACCACTCCTTTATAGGAGACAAGCTGTTTATCATCCTTTAATTATACCATATACAGGCTGTCTGTGTTAGTCAACCAGATTAGCATATCTCTGCTGTCTGGAAGAAACAACCTATAACTCCAAAATGTTCATTTTTCTGAAAATGAAAGATATACATTTTTCAGGAAATTAAGAAAACCTCAGCCTAGATTTAGAAAACAAAGCAATACTGTGCCATCGAAGTTGCTGTTGTGACTTTATATATTGCCAATTATTTCCATGAGAGGGAGAGAGTTAGCTGCTTTAGCAGACAGTTTGAGGGTCAAATGGAGTTAAGAGGTTTTGTCCAAAGCTTTTTACTACTTTTCATTTTCAAAAATGGAGTTATGTGTTTTCCTTCCGACAGCAACGATACAACCTTATACCATATACTCACTATAAGTAATCTCTCCCAGTACTTACTGGAGTATTTCCATTTTTCATGTACTTTTATACTTCCGCTCCACTACATCTCAGTGGCAAATATTGCACTTTTACTCCACTACAATTATTTGAAAACTCACATACTTTGGAGAGTAGACTACAATGTGTGGCGGTGCTACGCATTGTGAGCTTGCAGATCTGCTTTTTATACGTTTTTATAGATTTTCTACATGGTGAAATGAGACATTATAGGCATAACGAGTACTTACTTCTACTTTACTTCTATTTCTACATTGCAGTATTGATACTTTTACTTAAAAAAACGAGAAAAAAAACCCTGAAAAAAAGTGTTGTATACTCTGCCCATTATTTGTTGTTTGTTCGTCCCAAAATAATGTGTTTATTGTCATGATTTGTCATGATCCGAGTTGGCTTGGTCCGAGGCTTACAGGTAAATAAATACATTTTGAAACGCCTATGGGAAAAAATGAATGGGACATTTCTCTTCCGAGCCGCTCGTCGGGGGGGGCGGGACTGTGACGCTCTATAAGAGACCCCGGTATAATGGGAGATGCTCGGGTATTAAAAGCCCATGTGACACATGCGCTGCTTGCGGGCGTTCTGTGTTCTGACGTTACGGGAGCGTTGCTCTCCTGAGACGAGGCTCGTCTGATGTGTGACAGGCCACCTTGGGGCGACAATATGCACATAAAACATTTCGCCAGCATTGCCCTGCATACCGGCTCACGTTATGTTCATTCACGGTGACGCTGTCGAGCCACGTATTTGACTCTTCCCACTCCCTATACCTGCATTTCTGCGTGAGCTTTTCACTTCAGCTGTGCATGGACGGACGGACGGACGTACGAGCCTGCGCGGGAGTTGGGTGTCGGCGACTCGGCGGTACAGGCGTTTTAAAATGCCCAGGCTCACAGTCCTCATGGGGTACTTTTCATCATAGCTACAAATTGACATATTGGTTGTTCAGTTTGACCCACCAGTTTTGGAGATATGGCTTATAGAGTAATGTCTTGCAGAAAACAGGCTTGAAAGGTTCACTTCTGTGGTCTCTAACATTACACCTAGCTACATGTTTAAGCGTTTATTTCATATTTACATGTCAATTTCAGCTCTGACAGCTCTCCATTATGCGAAGAGTCTGCCTGTGCCATTAACTCATTTAAAAAAAATACAGCTGGTGAAAAGCTGGAATTTGCGCGATGGCAGGCTCCCAGTCAAATCTGGTCACATATATGGACATAAAAGGGACAGAGACAGATGGGTGGAACGGGTACTCTGACACGGGTACAACGGGTATTGCATATAGCCGGGGTGGGGGCATGGATCTCCCAACGTCCATCGTTACTGACTCAGTGCTCTGCAGCTGGGCATCGGTCTAGTATACAAATGACAAGTGCAGACTTTCTTGTTCGACAACTGAAGGCAATGGAGAGGTCAGGTTGATCCTTAATTTATATCGCATATTATTTATTTAAAGAGTGTGTGCGTGTGTGTGTGTGCGCACGCTCGTGTGTTTGTGTGTGTGTGTGTGTGTGTGTGTGTGTGTGTGTGTGTGTGTACACTACCCAATGAGTTTTTACGATTTGCTCTGTTTGTATCCTATCCTACTGTTGCCAGTTTTGCAAGAGAAACAAGTGGCCAGGTCTATGAAAACAAGCACACATGAAAATAGCTGATCTACAAGCTCACAGCGACACATTGTGAGGTTGTACATCCGTTATTTAAAAACACATTGAGAATAAATCTAAATATTTTGAATATTTTTTAAACATTATAATAAAAAAGGCACAAAATATGTTCGGATGGATGTCTGTGGACAATTACATAGTATTCATCTGGGTTTCCTTGTGAAGAAATGTGGAAGCAAGCCCAAATAAGCAACTACTATACACTTTAGAATCAAGCCCAAAGAAAACATCAACCAGCACTACCAATAATTTATTTGCAACTGACTTTACAGAAAAAAACAAGTCAAAGGTTGCGCTTATAATAAGCAGACATGGCAACACGGCCTGAAGGAAGCAAAGCACACACACACACAAGGAGCCCCAGTACGTTGGCGGGGGAAAAACGTGGATACATCAGTGTGATCTCATTCAGTGAAGGCTGATTTATATATAGGCTATACTTCAACAAAATGAGCACATCTACAAGCTATACAGATGTGTTGCACTCCGGCAACATTGTGAGCTTGTAGATCTTCTGCTGCTTTCCAATAATGCAAGGCATACTGGCGTGCAATTACAAAGTGGCGCGCAAAGCAGGCGTGACATGTCCGGAAATGGCTCTATACTGAAATGAAAGACATCCCCCCCCCTCCCCCCCTCTCTCTCTGCAGAATGGAATCCACAGAGAAGTGCGAGGTGGTCATACAGCATTTCAACGGAAAGTACCTTAAAACTCCACCAGGTATTCCAGGTCAGTTTCTCTCCTCTTTTATTTCCTTCCTACTCTAAATGTGTTTCCGCGGTCCCTCTCTGTGTCTTTCTTTTTGTTTTGGATCTCTTCTCTCCCTGTCCATCTTTCTCTGTGTGTGTGTGTGTGTGTGTGTGTGTGTGTGTGTGTGTGTGTGTGTGTGTGTGTGTGTGTGTGTGTGTGTGTGTGTGTGTGTGTGTGTGTGTGTGTGTGTGTGTGTGGCGCGGTGGCTGGGCTGTGATTGGAGGAGTGTGACAGGGTGATGGATTGCTTACAACTCTGCTTCTGACACCAGAAAGCTACAACTGAATCACTGACGCCTCCGTATACGCTTCTGCCCTCGATCTCTGTCTGTCTGTCTGTCTCTGTCTCTGTCTCTCTCTGTCTCTCTCTCTGTCTCTCTCTCTGTCTCTCTCTCTCTCTCTCTCTCTCTCTCTCTCTCTCTCTCCCTCTCTCTCTCTCTCTCTGCTGCAGGCTGTAGTATAGAGAAATCCTTCTTAACATTCCAGCTCAGACCTCTTGCGTTCTTTGCAATCTATTTAAGAGCTCGCTCGCTCTCCTTTCTTTCCCCAGCTCTCCTCTCCTCCCTCCATCCTCTCACAGAGAGGGAGAGAGGGAGAGAGGGAGGGGGGAGGGGTGGTCGAGAACGATAGAACGAGCCATGTCTCTGCAGCAGGTGAGCGAGACCTTGAATTGGACTGACGGGACCTCCATAGTCACACCACGCACGCGCGCACACACGCACACGCGTGCACTTCACACACACACCACCGTGCATATTATTCCCTCCGGACCCGTAGAAATTCCTCCTCTCCTCTGGATCATCCACCACGGAGGGACATTCTCCTCCTCGTCATCTGCATATTGGTTACAGCTGGGCTGTCATAAAGGGGCAGGGGGAGGGCTGAGTCTTAACCCATTCTGACCTGAGATCAGATTCTAAAAATGTCTTCTACATCCGGACAGTTTTCCATTCTGACCTGAGATCAGATTCTAAAAATGTCTTCTACATCCGGACAGTTTTCCATTCTGACCTGAGATCAGATTCTAAAAATGTCTTCTACATCCGGACAGTTTTCCATTCTGACCTGAGATCAGATTCTAAAAATGTCTTCTACATCCGGACAGTTTTCCATTCTGACCTGAGATCAGATTCTAAAAATGTCTTCTACATCCGGACAGTTTTCCATTCTGACCTGAGATCAGATTCTAAAAAATGTCTTCTACGTCAGTCGCTCTTCGATAAAAAAAATAAATAGCAGATCTACAAGCTTGTAGATCTGCTATTTTTCAATATAGCTAAAGCATAGCATAATGCTAACATCAAAAGGGGTTCCCGCGCATAATGGGTTAATAGAAACCTTTTAAAGAGGCAATACCAGCCTGACCTTCGCCTTTTAAGGTTCCGGGCCTCCCGGGTCGGGCCGGCGCCCCCTATTATTATTAATGGCCTGTTAAAGGTGCTGCCGGAGCGTAAAGATTTATACCACTCACATCCATGTCTAACCCAGTCTGTGTGGAGCACTTCATATAAGGTGTCGAGTAGTCGTGTATATATGTACCGTTCCTTGGCAAGGTTATTATAGTTTAGAATTTTTTCCATTCATATTTTGAGCGCGTCAATCGTTTTTGGGCTGTTGGGAGTGAACCTCCTTAGGGCCGATTCGTACTCCTATATTTTACCGCTGTTTCGGCGCTGTAGTGCCGAAATGATTTCGGCTCGTCGGAGATTTTCAGTAGCACCGAAGAGCCGACTTTAGGACGGTACCATTAATCTTCTTGCCTTTTGTGTTTCCAATCCAACATGGCTGCTCCGGGGGAAGGCATAATATACTATGTTTTCCGTACTTCTTGTTTGATGTCCCGCGGGGCCATATTTGTGAAGTGTCTGTGTGTGTGTGCGTGCGTGTGCGTGCGTGCATGCGTGTGTTTGTGTGTGCTTTCGGCTCAAACAACGGGTATCGACACGTTTCCTTACATTCTGTACCGTGCATTCGACACACATGGTTTACAGTGACGAGATGTCTGCGTGATATGAAATTGCGCGGAAATCGTTACAAATATAGTGTACTGAAATCTAGTGGACTAAACGGTGTGACAGCGATCCACACGTCCCAGACTCTTCTCCCTTCCGCAGGCTACAAAACTATATGGAATGCACTTCCCGTTGCAGTCAGAACTGCAGCCTCACTCCCAGTCTTCCGCCGTAGTCTGACAACCCACCTCTTCAGACTCCATCGTAGCCCGTAGCACTTTCCCTATAGCCTCGACGATCCTGCGCAAAGGCTCAACTTATGTAACTTGGATAGCATTTTATACATAATACGCTCTATGCTATAGTGCAGTATATATATATATATATATATACGCATATTTGTATTATAGCTATTCCACTGTTAGGTTCTTAGCTTACATTATGATTCATGATGACTATTTACTGTATATATGTATCTATGTATATGTATACCATGTTTTTGTTCTTGCTTACGGCAAGTCGCTCTGGATTAAGAGCGCAAAAAACTACGACATGACGTCATGCGGTGCATGGTGGTCGGGTGCCGCTCACAATTTACAATTTACAATTTAGGCATTTAGCAGACGCTCTTAATCCAGAGCGACTTACATTGAGCAAGAACAAAAAAGCATGGGAATACATCACACAACACAACTCTCTTGTTTTTACTAACGGTCACCTCCTCTTCCTCGAAGAACTGGATGAACGGGCCTTAAAATATGACTAACTAAAAATATGACTAACAAAAGACTAACTAAATTTAAATGTGTGTATATATATATATATATATATATCTTATATAGGTGAGGAGGAAGGAAGGAAGGAGGAGGAGGCATCCTTAGAAAAGGAACACTGTCGCCATGAGCCAGACAGACGAGTTGATTGGCGAGGACTGTCTGGAATCACAGCCTGTTCCGTCTCTCAGTTGAACCGTCACAGTTAAATCCGCTATTTGTATTTTTACACAAAAAAAAAAGATTTTAGTTTGTCTGAGAATGGAGAGAAGAGAACATTGGACTCCTCCTCGTCAAAACGCTCGTTTTTAATTCCAAAACGTCGTTCCTCCAAAATGTTCACAGCTCACTGTACTGTACTGTACTGTATTGTTTTACAACTTCCCTTTTAAGTGCTCCTTTTCTCATGCCATCCTTGATATTTCAATTACATGAAGATGCATGTGGCAATGTATAAATGGGCTAATTACAGTATGCTTGTTTTTGTTTGTTTTGCCCCCGAACTATGGGAGTGAATTGAACACGTCCAGGTGCACGCAAATCCCACGCTGATTTCCCCTCCGTGCATATTCATGATGGGAATTAGTTGCGCGTGGTCTGTGTTTCTCACATACCTGTACATAAGTAAGTAAGTAAGTAGCCTTGCCGAGCCATGAGGCCCATAGGGCAGGAGCCTATCTCCTGTTTCTGTAGCGTGAGGCAGCTTGATGTAAGTACACCCCCTGGACATGACGCTAGTATGTCGCCGGGACTTACCCCCAATCCAACCCTTTGATGCTGAGTGTCAAGCAGGGAGGCACTGTCTGGGTCCCATTTTTAGTCTTTACAGTCTTTTGGTATGACCCGGCCGGGGATTGAACCCCGACCTCCCGGTCTCAGGGCGGACACTCTAACCACAAGGCCACTGAGCTGGATACCTGTACATACGCCACAGTAACGTTAGCCTTTTTACACAATCATGTGGACAACATGACTGAGATGACACAGTAAGTGTCCCAGTATATCTGTCAAGTTGTGCGGTCAAGCAGCAGAGAGCTATACTTTCACGCTACGTCACAGCGTATTTATGGGAAATGTTTGGGACAGTTTGTTATATAACTGTTCAAAGACGATTTCCAAAATGTGTAGAACATGTTTTATTGTTACATTTATATACATTTATTATTTATGAGAATAGGTACTGTTTATTTTGTTTTTTAATTTTTTTCTTTTTACGAGTTGAATTTCCAGCATTGATAGTGATCTGTTGCCGATAGTGACACTGTCACGATTACCAGCCAGGCCCTGGCTGGTAATCGTGACAGTGTCGCGGGTTCGACTCCCGATCCCGACAACCTTTGCTGCGCATACCCCCCCCTCTACTCATTTCCTGTCAGACTACTGTAATCTATCACTAAAGGCAGAAAAAGGCCCCCCTAAACAACCACACTTTCAAGAAATTACAAATATAATGAGGACACCTCCATTCCCCATTCAAACTAATACACTGACCTCTAAAGTTCCGTTCAACTTGTTCTTCACCCCCAAATGTCTTTCTGTCGGTGCCTTGGATTTATTGAAAGTATCGTTGTTTGACTTGCATTCCTTTAACCCATTTTGACCTGAGATCAGATTCTAAAAAGGTCTTCTACATCCTGACAGTTTTCTGAAAAAGCTATGTTTCCATGTCAGTCGTTCTTCGATTTTTCAAAAATAGCAGACCTACAAGCTCGTAGCACGCCACTCGGTGAAGACCATAACACATTCTCCTCTATTCCTCAAGTATTTCCTTCCATTTTCTAGACTTTCCCGTTTCTGTTCCCCGTAAAAGGTAAGGAATACGAGAAAAAAACAACCGTTCTCCCATGAATCCATTAAGGCATTCATATGGGCCGAGTGAATTGATCGAAAAAAAAAAGTATTCCTCTGAGGCAAAACGGTGGCTGTGCTGAAATGGTTGGTAAACAATACCAGATGTCCACGTCAATGTGATTTGTACCTGCCATTCCATTTATTTGTTCACGTAAATATTTTTGTGAGAATAACGGTGAAAAAAATTGTCCATGTTGAATAATTCTACTTTAACGTCTGTCCGTCCGTCCGTCCGTGTGTGTGTGTGTGTGTGTGTGTGTGTGTGCGCGTGCGGTATTTCCCCAGAGTGTGTTGCGATGCAGGGCAGCCTCTTCATCCATCCTGCTCTGACAGCTCCGTGGAGACCCCCCTGGGGTCCCCAGCGCACAGCTCAGCAGGAGCTACTGGTGTGTGTGTGTGCGACTGTGCGTGTGCGCGCATGTGTGTGTGTGTGTGTGTGTGTGTGTGTGTGTGTGTGTGTGTGCGCGTGACAGCCGCATAGTCACATGCAGTCTCGCATGGCTCCAATACAAACGCACACGCAAACACACAACACACAGTCACGCGTCAGTAGCCTTGACCTGAATGCAATGTCAACATCCAGCTGATGCTAACGAGATCCAGTCCTTGTTTTTTTTTTTTTACCTTTACCGATTAGCAGTCCAAACACATGCACAGAGACGCGCACATACACACACATCACGGAGTATAGCTCCTGTGTGTCTTTGGTACACAATTTCACACACACACACACACACACACACACACACACACACACACACACCATTTAGCAGTGTCAGTAGCATGCACACAGCGGCTTAGACACACGCACGCACACACATGCGCACACATGTGCACACACACACACACACACACACACACACACACACACACACACACACACAGAAGAATAGGGACACAAAAGGGTTCAAGTGACTAAACTTCTGCTCTGTAAATGGGGACTGCGCTGTCAGATAACGTGTGTGTGTGTGTGTGGGGGGGGGGGTGAGAGGGGGGGGGTTATGCGTTGAGCCGATGAATTATGACCTCAGTGACATCAGTCGACGTTCACGCGTTCCATATACCGTGTGCATCTCTATTGTATTGACTATATGTACTGAGTATTATACATGTATTGAGTATTATAACACCGTTGAATTGGGCACACTCACATTGGGCACAATCACACCACGGGAGTGGCCTTCAAGTTCACGCCTCCAGACAGCCCCTTTGTTCAAGTACCATTCTGGGCCGGGAGCCCCTTTTGGTGTTAGCATTGTGTTGTGCTTTAGCTATTGAAAAATAGCAGATCTACAAGCTCATAGCGCGCCACCGAGTGGCGCGCTACGAGCTTGTAGGTCTGCTATTTTTGAAAAATCAAATAACAACTGACATAGAAACATAGCTTTTTCAGAAAACTGTCAGGATGTAGAAAGACATTTTTAGAATCTGATCTCAGGTCAGAATGGCTCTACCCCGCTGGGGGGTTGAAGGTGTCAAAGCTTCTGGAGACAGTGAGTATAGCCAATGACATTGCAGGGGAAAGAAATGACTTTTTGACCTGAGTCAGCTTGTGTGGGATACCTGCAGCCTTATACTACAGTCATGCGAGTGTTAAGGAAAAGAACATGTGATTTTTACTCTAGTCGTGACCCATAAACGTTATAGTCTGTGATCCCTCAAAGGGGGCCCGACCCACACTGTTTGTCGAAATGGCGCTCTATAGGGACAACCACTGCTTCAATAGGGCTTTACAGTATATAAGAGGTTAATTCATTATGTCTTTTTGTGCACGTTTGTGATATCACACGGAGATATCACGTTCCTTCTGTCGGGGCTTGAGCTGAAAAGGTTTTGGCAGAGCCTGTTCTTCCCTGCTATGCTACTGTCTGTGCGGTGGGAGCCCGTGTGAGACAGGGACATGATCAATAGTCTTGATGGAACAGCTGTTTAGATATTCTGTGCAATGCGGCATGCAGCTGCTTTCCTCAGTAAACACATGCACGCACGCGCGCGCACACACGCGCACACACACAGATACAGTACACACACACACAACAAACACTCACCGCTGCAGACTGACAGATGCATATACACAAAACAAATATTTTGATATACGCTCCTCAAAGAAACATCCCAGATCTGGAGTTTATTGAAAAAGTCGAGAGAAACTTTTTATTTTTTAGTTATTTCTTTTAAGCAGCTGTGAGTGAATTCACCAAATATACGTATGAGGAGAGGAGGAGAAAGAGAGGCGGAAAAACAAAAATGACAATTTATGATACGTGTCTGAAGCCGTAAAGTAAGCTGAAGTGCAGAGCCCCAACGGGTGTGTGTGTGTGTGTGTGGGTCTGTGTGTGTGTGTGTGTGTGTGTGTGTGTGTGTTGATTTACAGTGTGACCCTGAGCGTTGAGGAAAGTCACAGGAGGCACCAATAAAAGTGATTTAATCCCTGACTGCGGCATGCCTCGCCGATTAAGGCCCCTTTTCTCATGCAATGCATTAAAGCAGCTTATGGCTGACACCTTGCTCTTAATGGAGCGCGGCCTATAGATACATTAGCTATTGTTCTCTTCTGGCAGGTGAGTAATCTCGCGCTAAAACCCCCGTGTCAAGCCGTGCCGGCCGGAAGGAAAGCGATAAGGGTTTTGATGTCCGTGTGTTTCACAGAGTCGCACATGTATAGCGGTTGGTTGGCTGGCTGGCTGGCAGCTCTTTTCATTGTTTTAATTTGATTTCGTATATATAGCCCGTACAGTTCTGACAGCGGGTATACATGAACGTTGAGGTGGGTCTTTGCTGTTTGGACTCTCACATGAGAGAGAGAGAGAGGGTCACATGTGTCATGATGTGTGGGAGGGTATATGCTCTATGAATGTGTGCAAACATACCATTAATCAAATAATATGTTTGCACATACAGTAATTGCATAATTTGCACGTAACCCATTTTTTTATTCATTTATGTTTTCCAAACTGAGCCCAGGGGTATGGCTTCTCCCTGCATGCCTCTTTCCCATAGCGTCTTGACTTGGACACATTACTATATCAAATGGACTCGACACACCCTGTGCCTTTTCTTTGTTTCATTCTGTGATTGTGCCCCTCGTCCAAACTGCACTAGTTTATTGAAAAAAAGTCGAGAAACTTTTAAATAGTTCTCGACAAAGTGCATTGTATATATACTATGCACTTTGTTTCAGGGGCGTGCACAGAGGGAACGTACACAGGGTTTGATGAGGTCAGGTCAACATGATATGGAATGAATTCTGTATTGGCCATATATGGAGCGTGTCGTAGGGCTGGGACGGTATGGGATTTTTATTACCGCATATTTGGCCGCCCCCCATACCGCCGGTATGGCCGCCGGTTATTACCGCCCCCCATACCGCCTGTATGGCCGCCGGTTATTACCGCCCCCCATACCGCCGGTATGGCCGCCGGTTATTACCGCCCCCCATACCGCCGGTATGGCCGCCGGTTATTACCCCCCCCCCCCCCCCCCCCCCCCCCCCGTGTGAGGACAAAATTATCTCAATGCAAAATGCTGCCGTTTGGGGAAAAAGACAATTCTCCTGAATGCTGAGTTCGGCATGGAAATGGGGGAATTTATAGCATTCCTTTAAAATGCTCCATTCATGGTCTGGGGGGCAGGGCAGTTGTTATACAGACAGACGGGTATAAGGGCAGGGGCTCAAGCCCCCCTATGATGTCTGTGTGTGTGATGCCGAGAGATGAGGTTCAGACTAGTTTCTGATGAATCCAACCATCCACACGAATCACCGAAGCTATAAAACCAAGTGTCTTGTTTCATAATCATAGCCCTGCAATTGTTTCCCACGTCCTCTGTTGTTGTTGTTGTTGTTGTACTTGTTCCCCGTGTCCTGCATGAGTTCTGCCAGGATGGCAGCTGAGATGAAAGTTGGCTTCGGTTATGTCCGCTTAGAGATGCTGGATAAATAATAGAAACCGCATGAGGAAAGGACCACAGTGGCCCTGGAGACGGAGGCCAGCGGAAACATGCAAGGACGCACGCACTCTCTCTCTCTCTCTCTCATCCTCTCTTACATTGTCTGTTTTCACAATTTCCTTGCTCACCGCAGTATCTGTCTGCAGTCATCTCTCTCTCTCTCTCTCTCTCTCTCTCTCTCTCTCTGTCTGTGTTTTTGAAGTCATCAGTGACTAGTTCCGTTCCCACTAGTCTGCTGATTTACTTCCATTTCCCTGGCCAGTCATGCTGCATGGGGATGACATCCGACACCCTGTCTGTGTCTGTCTGTGTATGTGTCTGTGTCTGTGTCTGTGTCTGCGTCTGCGTCTGCGTCTGCGTCTGCGTCTGCGTCTGCGTCTGCGTCTGCGTCTGTGTCTGTGTCTGTCTCTGTCTCTGTCTCTGTGTCTGTCTCTGTGTCTGTGTCTGTGTCTGTGTAGAACTATACCGCAGCTCCGAGGAGCATGCCTGCCCAGGCTCAGGAGTTGACGAGAGAAATACTGTTACGGGTAACAAAGTCCGGAATTCAAAATGTATACGCGTGTATAAAGTACAAAAGTATTGCCATCAAAATGTACTTAAAGTACCAAAAGTAGAAGGACTCACTGTGCAGAATGTCCCTCTACAAAGTATAGTTTTCAAATATATGTAGTGAGTACAAAGTACGATATTTGGATGTTTTTGACATTCTAGGTTCCATCTCCAAGGTGTGTTCACAGTGGCAGTGGCCCACCGCCCACAGTCCCCCCCACACACACACACCATCAAAGAGATCCCTCTTTGAATTAAGGCCATTCCCAGATCACCAGGTAAAGCCCTTCTGTAGCCGTCAGTCATACTTGACTCTAATCCACGTTAATTTCCACAATTCCATCCCACGCTCCCACAGCTAATAAGCACCACCCGCCAGGCCGCCTCTCTCTCTCTCTCTCTCTCTCTCTCCCTCGCTCTCTCTCCCATGATGCACATTGCGCTGGACATGTGTGTCTCGCCTCTGTCACTGCAGGCCAACTCATTTAATGAATAAAACATGGCGGAGTTGTTAATGCAACAGAGAGTATCTGACTCGTCTAATTATGCTGACATTTATAGTTTAGATCCCACGGTTGGGGGTGTGTAGGAGGATACGCACCGCTATACCGGTTGTTAAGAAGTATTTCAAAGGGAAATATCGTGCTTTTCCCAAATGGGTCGCCCCATTGAGACCTTATTGGTCTCTTTTCTACAAAATATCTTCTAAAGTCATGACGGTTTTCTGAAAAACCTATGTTTCTATTATGTCAGTGGTGCTCAAACTATATTATTGCATGCCAAGGACCCCATAAATTATAGCCTATAATTGGCTGCCGACCCCCCCAATCTGAAAACATGTTGCTCCAAGCATGCAGGGACCCCCAGAAGCAAAGATCTGAGTTCAAAAAGTTTTGCGGTGAAGGTTTTTCGCCACATTTTCACGATTTCCCCCCAAAATTCCAGATCTTTGTGATCTGTTATTTTTCCAGTATAGCTGAAGTTTACAATAATGGACGTGGTTATAATATGGCTTCCTGAGGCTTTCGCTGAGCGCTTTTTACATGACAGAAAAGAAAAGGAGAGTCCTTTATTCACACACACCGAGGATTGGTCTGTGGACGCTGTTTAAACTGATCTCGGTGGATTGGTGACGTATGCGCGTCACCACCACGGCGCCAATGTCTGACACCATCAGACAGATTTTCAATAAAAGCAGAGAAATGGCAGGAGAATTATTATTCAACAAAAGCTTCCCTTTTCAAATGCACTTTCCTAAGATATTGCATCTTAATGAAATCCGCTCTCGCGGCGTGAATGTCTCCCTCCCCCCCCCCCCCCCCCCCCCATGCACGCACACACCACACACACGCGAGCGTGCACAGCCGCACAACGCACACACCCTCCCCCTGCCCGTCTCCCATTTAGAGAGCTGTGGGGGGACACAGGAAGTTATTATCGACATCCCCCAGCCCCTCGGCTAAATCAGACAGCATCCTGAAAAAAAGGGATCAATTTCCCCCCCCCCATGCACTTTCTCATTATAACCTTATCTCTCTCACTGACAGTAATCTGGATCTGTCACGCTGCGTTTGTCTCTGCCGTAGAACTGTATCACTCACACATGAGGAGGGGAGGGGGAGAGGGGGAGGGGAGGAGGGGAGGGGAGGGTCTGTGGAAAGAGACTACGATGTCTGTGAAACTGCAACAGAGTTGGTGTCTTCAGGCACAGCAGAACACAACACATGGTCTTTCACTTCTACTTCACGGTTTGTTTGGGAAACTCACTCCATCCAACCATGTCAGAGAGAGAGAGAGAGAGAGCTGTGACAGGAGAAGGATGTCAAATAGAATACAAGCACCTTCAGGAATACCAATCATTGTGTGTACACCCTTTTTTGTTTACAGAAAATTACCTCGGTATTATATACATAGAAATGCTGTTATATAAGCACAGCAACGAACTTTCATTCAATTATACATCGCAAATGCATTTCATACTAAGTGAGTGCAAGAACTACTGGAATACCGCTGTCAACTTTCAAAAGTACGTATACTGTATGAAGCTATAACGTCTCTGGCTAACTATCTCTGTCAGAAATGCACGTGCATCTTTTGTATATAGTTTCACAAGATAGAATTACCCCAAAGTGTTAATGTAACACATGCTCTGTTTGCACCCTTTATTTTATTCCTATATGTATATTCAATATCTATTTGTATACATACATTGTTTTTATCCTTGATTGTCTTGTTTCCACTTTTGCTTC
>NC_139697.1:18751561-18761561 GCF_964188405.1 Protomyctophum parallelum | reverse complement strand
CTCGGGTACTTTGAATCCCGCCGCTATAGAGCGTCGCAGTCCCTCCCCCTTTCAGAACGACGAGTGGCCCAGGAAATTATTCTCCATTCATTTTCTCCATAGGCTTTTCAAAACGTATTTATTTAAAGACGGTTACGCCGCGGACGAAGCCAACTCGGATCGTGACAAATCATGTTTTGGGCCGATCAAATAATGTATAAGAAGAAAAACAAAACAAATAGTGTTGTCGCCTGCCTTTATTTTCTTCATTCTAATTATTTGATCGGCCCCAAAATATTGTGTTTGTTGTCATGATTTGTCACGATCCGAGTTGGCTTTGTCCGCGGCGTAATTAACCGTCTTTAAATAAATACGTTTTGAAAAGCTATGGAGAAAATGAACAGAGAATCATTTCCCGGGCCACTCGTCGTTCTGAAAGGGGGAGGGACTGCGACGCTCTATATACATCTAAAGATTAGCCCCTGTCATTTAAATTAAGCAAAGCACCACGTTTCATCATGACATCATGTCACTATGCACAATGTGCTATATCTATAGACTTATGAAACAAAACAATTATATTTATAGCATATCCATCCATCCATAATCCATACACGTCCCCATAGCATAGATTACAACATGCCTATATAGTATATTATCCTATGGAGGGCTTTGTGTTATTGGCTCTGTGTGGGTTGGAGGTGTTGACATACTGCAGCCTCTTTGCTGTACCCCGTACAGATAACGGTGATCTTGATAATGCCGTATGTCTTGTTTACCCACTCTCCAGACCCTCGGCGTCTATGTATAATACACCCCTGCAGTTACACACACGCACGTACGCGCACATGCACACGCACACGCACACACTTATGAATTACCTTGAGCGAGTGATATCTCTCTTTTAGCCCTGGACGTATAATGTCTCCACGGACGCATTCCAGATCAATTCTTCAGCATGTCTTATTTGTGGAACGGTCGGCCGGGTGGCGGGAGGGAGGGAGGGAGGGAGGGAGGGAGGGAGGCGGTGCAACAACCAGAGACAGATCCAATTTCAAGCTGCGAAGCAAAAAAAAGAATGGCCTTGGAAAAATCAAGGATTATGCTGCAGATTTCCAAAGCGAGAGTTGATATTGATTCTCGACCAGGCTCTCGTGAACTCGAGGGCCTCGTGAACTCGAGGGCCTCTCCCGCGATGCCCGTTGCTTCCCCCTGTAAGCTTTTAACCCATTTTGGGGCGGGAACCCCCCCCCCCACACACACACCCTCCCCTTCCCTGCGGCACTATAACCTCTCTATCCAAAGTGATGCCGATTGACCTCTCGTAAATGTGGCCTCCCGTTGCGACGACGTTGGCTCATTATTTGGTAAGAGGAGGCACTGATATAGGCCGATATAAATGTGTGCGAGCCTTTGTGCGACTCCAAACTATAGGGATGGAGCTCGATACCTGAATTGATACCCGGGAAAAAAAACCCTGATAATAAGCTTATTGAGTACCCGGTATCAATTAGCTTTGGGCTCACCAAGCCTGTTAGCGAGCATAGCGGCCCATGACGTCATGTTTAACCCATTCTGACCTGAGATCAGATTCATACGGGGTTTCCACTGGACACACACTGGTCTGATTAACCCATTCTGACCTGAGATCAGATTCTAAAAATGTCAGTCGTTCTTCGATTTTTCAAAAATAGCAGACCTACAAGCTCATACAAGCTTGTAGATCTGCTATTTTTCAATAGCTAAAGCATAACATAATGCTAACACCAAAAGGGGTTCCCGTTCAGAATGGGTGCGTGAAAAGAGGAGTTAACGGGCAATTATGGGTACTGTATTTACAGGTAATATACAGGTGTGTTGGTACCAGTGTTGTTTTGGTCGACTAAAACCCTAAGACGTAAAATGTGAATTAAAACTAAACTAATTAATCTAAATTTGTTGCCAAGAACAACACTGGTTGCCATGGTTGGTATACAATTCGGGAGTTTACCGGAGTTTGTTGGAAAGATTAACGGGAGTTTCCTGTAATGTACACACTTCCGTATTCCGTGCTTTTTGCGCAGTTATTATTAACCAGTTAACAGTTTATTTAAAAAAATATTTTCCAAAAAGTATAAAGTTCAATTGCCTTCCGTCTGTTAGAAAAGTACTGTATTTTATAGTAAAAGATGCTGGTTCTGTTCAGAATTTAAAAAATTGTCGTCTCCCGTCTCTTTGCACAAAATAATGGAAAATGCTCGATAGTGGGGACCCGGCTCGAAAGGCCTGATCACGATCAATAAGGTGCTCGTTATCAATAAAAAAATAACGAGCTCCATCCCTATACTCAAAACGGTACAACGTGAGAACTAGAGACACGTACAGGGATTGGACTGCATGGCAGTGTTGTTTTTGGCAGCAAGTTTCTATTTTAGTTTTAGTCATAGTCTCTTGAATAGTTTCCATTTAGTTTTAGTCACATTTTAGTCACCCGGAATGTATTAGTGTTAGTCTAGTTTTAGTCGACTAAATGTCATAAGATTTTACATTCTAAAATGTATTTTGGTGGGCCTTGATGCCATCGTAATGACTGTTTTTACACTTGCGCTGCGACGCATTGTGAGCTTGTAGATCGGCTATTTTCAGCATGCAAGCAAGTGGAAAAAGACTCATACTGGATCTCTTCTCCACTAGACCCTTCCTAGCATTTTAGTCTAGTTTTTATCTGTTGACGAAATTGTCAATATATTTAGTCTTAGTTTTAGTCATCATAGCTTAGTTTTCATTTAGTTTCCATTTAGTTTTTGTCAGTGGGTAGTTGACGAACATTTTTCGTCTTAGTTTTAGTCGACAAAAACAACACTGCTGCATGGGTTGTAGATGTAGTGACATTTCTGCAAAGAGTTGCACTACAGTATATGTTTTGGTACAGATGTCTTACAGGGACGGTACATGCTGAAGGATGAGATGTTCTATCTTTAGTCTGTCGTCCTATTACACCTCGGTGACATTTGTTCAATATTATACCGTCTGAAATGTTGGCCCGTTTAGCAGATCCAGAACGAACAACTTACAAAAAAGTGGCACGGAGTTGCCATTTCAAAAGCTAATGAAACAACCATTTTCTAACATCGAGTAAACAACATATTTCTAGAGATAGCCGCTATGGAGCACTTCTGTTTATTGTGGGTGATAAATCAAATAATATATTGTTACCTTTTTGGCTAAATGAGTCATAGACTATACTAGTCAATACACATGTATACACAATACTGTATAGTACTAGTAGGCCTACACAGTATACGTATAGACTCAGGGTATGCGCATGCATGAAGTCAATGGGAGATCGAGTGGCAAATCGAGTGGCAAAGTGAGTGACAAAGTGAATTTAATGTTGTTTAAAGTCATTTAATGCAATCAGATGGGACTTCTCTGTTTGGATGTTTGGGCTGTAAAGGCCAGGAAGTATTTTTTTGCCACTCAGTAGGCGTTCATGCATATAACTTCCGGGTATGATGATGATGTCACGCGCATACCCTCTATAGCTAGATTGATGGCTAAAGATTGTACCGAGCTGTAAGTATAGGCCTATAGAACTTATTTAATGACTGTTTGTCATATATGTCCGTCTGTAAGCACTTCACTCTGCTAGAGACTGCAAGGACATTCTCACAGCTTCAGTTGGTAGAACTATAGGTATAGAAACAATTATGTCACAGTATGAAAAAAATCTAATCATGTGCGTCTAGGGATCCAACATGGATCTCGATCTGGCTTCATGTTGCCGGCCTGTGACTTCAGTTGTCTGTCTCCCAATGTGACGTGTTGTGAGCTTGTATATCTGCTATTTTCACTACTTCTATAGTATTTCTTTACCGACTTAATGAATGGATATTTTGTCCCCTGTCTTTGAATGAAAGATGTTTTTGTTTGTTTAGGGGTGGGATTTTGTGAAAATCTTCGAAATAACGTCGATAAGTGGAAGTCTTTCCATGCCTGTGTACATGTGAAGGCTGTGTGTTTCCACATGGTTTCACACTGAGCAAACGCCCTCCCCCCTTTACCCCCACTCCCCCACTAACCCATTCTCCATCTCCAACTCTGTGGTGGTGGAGAATTAAAAGGTTTCTTCTCATGCCGTTTAGCCACCTGTTCAACGCGCGTACAGTACGTGCGTGCGTGCGTGTTTTTCTCTCTCTTTCTTTCACGCACACACACTTTGAATATGTCCATTGTTAGCAACTAATAATACTTACTAGTTGACGTATTTTGTGAAGTGTGATACCATTGCTCTCGGAAATCCAAGCAAAATATATATTTGAAAGAAGAAAGAAGAGAATTGCACTCTACAAAGCACACAGGAAGAGGGAGAGAGAGAGGGGGTGGGAGGGAGAGAGAGCGAGAGAGGTTGTGAGAGAGACAGGGAGAGGGAGTGAGAGAGAGAGAGAGAATGGAGGCGTGGAGTCTTTATGTGCGCGGGGAATTGAATAAGTACCAGCTCCATCAGTATCTCATCAGCATGCACCGCCCCCGGTTAAAGGCGCAGGCGCCATGGCGACCAGCCCAAGACGGTTGCCGTCGGCGATGACGGGAGACGGTCGGTCGCCTTGCCAACTGGCACGGGGCTCATGTGGCGCTGCCACATACGAGAAGCAGTTCCATTCTGCCGTGGCTCCGTACGCACGGGGAGGCTGTGGCTCAGGAGGTAGAGCAGGTCGTCCAATGATCCGTGGGTCGGCGGTTCGAATCCCGGCTCCTCATCCTGTTCGCCGCTTCACCTCCCAATGTATGAGTGAATGGACCGTTGTAAAGCGCTTTGACCACTTGGGAAAAGCGCTATATAAAAATGCAATTCGTTATCTATACGAGAACCAGTTCCATTCTGCTTTGGCGCTATATAAGCAGCACTATTCATGTGGTGTTGTATGTATACCAGAAACCGTTCTATTCTGATGTGGTGTTGTATGTATACCAGAAACCGTTCCATTCTGCTGGGGTGTTGTATGTTTACCAGAAACCGTTCTATTCTGCTGGGGTGTTGTATGTATACCAGAAACCGTTCTATTCTGCTGGGGTGTTGTATGTTTACCAGAAACCGTTCTATTCTGCTGTGGTGTTGTATGTATACCAGAAACCGTTCTATTCTGCTGTGGTGTTGTATGTATACCAGAAACCGTTCTATTCTGCTGTGGTGTTGTATGTATACCAGAAACCGTTCTATTCTGCTGGGGTGTTGTATGTATACCAGAAACCGTTCCATTCTGCTGGGTTGTTGTATGTATACCAGAAACCGTTCCATTCTGCTGGGGTGTTGTATGTTTACCAGAAACCGTTTTATTCTGCTGTGGTGTTAATACATGTTAAACAACACTAACACTTTATTTAGAAGTACACACCCAAAATCAAATCATAGTACATCGTACACGTGTGTTCAATCAATGTATCAAAGCAAACGGCATAAACAATATTAGTTTGGCTCTTCTACAAAAGTTACAAGGCTGCATTATGTCGCGCGTGCCAAGCTGTCATTCTCTTGTATTATTTTCCCAGCACGGAGTAACCTCACCAGCTCAGTGGCCTTTTGGTTAGAGTGTCCGCTCTGAGACTGGGAGGTCGGGGTTCAATCCCCGACCGGGTCATACCAAAGACCCTAAAAATGGGACCCAGTGCCTCCCTGCTTTGACACTCAGCATCAAAGGGTTGGATTGGGGTGTAAGTCCCTGCGACATACTAGCATGTCCAGGGGGTGTACTTGTATACATCAAGCTGCCTCACGCTACAGAGACGGCCATATATGGGCCTCATGGCTCGTGCAAGGCTATACTTACTGACAGTCGAGACGGGCAGTGTCGGTATATAGGCCAATCAGAAGGCAGGCGGGGCGTCACCATGTCTATGCTCAGACGCACACTAGATACACACGTTGCCGCATGTCCCAGGATAATGTTCAGGTAACTCAGCTCCAGGGTTAAACCATGCATCGGGTGTGTTTGGCATGCTGTGGACGATGGTGGTGGTGCATATCGACGCTGCATATGTCTGTCTCTCCACCTCCCTCAGTCCATTGGGCTGCTTTCCCAAGGGTCCAGAAAAAAGCCCTGCTGTTTCTCCCTCATTGATTGGACGCCCATTAACGACGCGCGAGGAAAACAAAAGGCTTTCATCACAGACAGGGACTTACTGCACAAGACTGCCTTTTTCTCTCCTCTCTCTCTCTATCTCTCTCTGTATATCTCAGAAGTCACACTTATAGGCTTCACTCACACCGTTCGATCTAGCATACAACATTGATGCATGCTATAGATGTATGAGACTTGTTTGCTGATGCAAGCTCCCAATGCATCTCCAATGGAAGTCACATAGTTTGACGCGACATTTTTGTTGTATGGCTTTCGGCCGCAGTTTCGACTGCCCCCCCCCCCCCTCCCCCTCATACAACAAAAACGTTGTGTCAAACCACGTGACTCCCATTGGAAATTAATTGAGAGCTTGCATCAGTCAATAAGTCTCATGCATCGGCTATACATCAATCTGTTGTGCAGGTGTGAGTCAGGCCTTATAGGCTACATGATGTTATTGTTTGTCTCCTCAGCTTCGGGGGAAAAAAAGTATAATCTAAGCATTTGTAGATGTCCGTAATATGTACAGGAGTATTATACATCATACACTATACATCCGAGTTTGCAACGGTAAATTGATTTACAGTTAAAACATACAGCTGTATGTTTACTATACCAATAAGTTTAATAAAAACTCAAACAGTATCAGATACAGCAGTAGAGAGACGTATGTAGTGTGAATGGACAGAGATGAGATCAGATAACATTGATCTCATATCCATGGACCTGGCTGTGCCATGCAGGGATGTGTGTATACTGTATATACAGGCGGAGTGTGTGTGTGTGTGCGTGCGTGTGTGCATGTGTGTGTGTGCGTGCGTGCGTGCTCTTGACATACTGAAAGCGTATAAAGACAGCTGCACCTGCTGTCTGCTGCTGGTATCAAACAGTGGAGGGTTCCTGTCAGCGTGGTCCTTAATTACAGGCCGCCCCACGCGAGTACACAGAGCTGCTCTGGGATCAGTCACCCGAGGGCTCCCCATGCCTGCCCTCATCCGCTTGCAGGCTGCTCTCCAATCAGCTCCCTGGCCTCATGCCCTCCGCGGCGGCTAGGCTGCAGGCCGTTCCCCAATCAGCCACAGTGCCAGCCAACCCCCTCCCGGATCGATGGCCAATGGGTTTCAGTATAACGGGATCGACCCGGTGGAGCCCCGCTTTCATTGACCGTAAATCAACGTCAGTGGCCGCGGCATCGATCGTCAATCACCCCTCATGTGACATTATCGATTGGCCGGGTGCCCGACCCCCCCACCCCCCCTCCCCAGGCCCGCCGTTCGTCGTGGCCTGGCCGTGGCGATATTGATCCCCCCCCCCACCCCCACCCTCAGATACACTATCGAGGTGCCCCTGTATTGATAATTCATTTATTGTCCCTGTAATTTAATTTTCTTGCCCTGTCCATATTGTTGTTACTGGAAGCAAAGGGCCCCGCAGTGGAAACCTATATTTAACGAAGCACCGTGCCTTTTCATGTCGCCGCTGACGTTGAGCACAAAGCTGGTATATATTATTTTGTCATTTTGTTTTATTTGTTTTATTTTTTAATAGATGCATTTCCTGTTTTATATACTTTGTGACAGCGTTCCACAAAAGTGGCGAAACTCACAATGTCGTGTGAGCTTGTGAGATAGTTTTCTTTTTTTAAGCATCTGTGTCGAGCCTTAGCTTTTAACCACTTTAACCATTATTTTAAACTGTCGAAAAATAGCAGATCTACATTCTCGTAGCGCTACGAGCTTGTAATGAAAATGTCACGCAAACCTTTGAATATATATTCTTTCACTGCGAACATTTTTAACTCTGAACTCTTTCTTTCTGTGGGGGGGGGGGGGGGGGGGGTGACAGTTCAGGATGACGGTGGTTGTACCGGGCAGCTCCCTGGTGTCCATTATGTGTCTCACTGTGTGAATGTCAAACAGGGCAAGGCTGGAGAGCATGCACGCTCAGCAAAATACTGTCCCTAGATAAATCGTTTGTTTTATATATATTTTTTAAAATGTTAACCTCTGGGCTGTAATATAAGTTTTTTGTTGTGTTTTGTTTTGTTTTGTTTTCTCAAAGCCTGCATGTGCAGGCTCAATAGCGGTGGTGTCGCTTCAAAATAGGGCCATGGCTGAAAACCATGGCATTCTAGCCAAACCACTAGATGGGGCTGTGGCGCAGAAATTAATATGCACTGGCCTATTTTTATATTTGTTTTTGAGAGGCGCTATATAGCCCCTCCTATGCCCAGCTTTCCGGGTTTGTGTAAACACAAACTTTGGCTTGTGATTGGCTGATCACCCAGTAGTAGCGATGATTTGATTGGCTGAACAAAGTGAGGGCGCATGGGAAAGTGAGGACGCAAATTGTGATTGGCCAGAAGGAGATGATGTATGATTATAAGAGCGCCCCTCACTTCACATGTGATTCTTTGTGACCTCAAATCCAATGTAAAAATATTTGAACTACACTCTCAGAGTTTCAGGCCCATACGGGTCAATTTGGTTCCTACGTATCATCCATTTAGCAGGGGACCCCTAGAACCATCTCATGGACCAGGACAATGCATAAACAGTCCATAAAGAGTGTTTAACACTTCATATAAACATAACGTCTTTACATTGAAAACCATACACAAGGGTAAAGCTACAATCCATAACGAACAACTAAGTAGGCTATATAATTACAATTTAGGCTTTTAGTAGACACTCTTACCGACTTACAAGTATTTATTGAACTTTAGTCAATATAAATCGCATTTAGAATGCATGAGAGAACGAAGACTAGCATTATACCAGGTAAACAATGAGCTGTCTAAGCGATTTCATATGATTCATGGTCGTGACAGCATTGCATGGATTATATGTAGGCCCTCTCTACACACGCACGCGCGCACACACACACTGACAAGCGTGCACACACACACACACACACACACACACACGCACACGCACACCTCACCGTGGGCCGAGGCCATATAGGCTACACAACCAGGCCAACCTGCTCTTAAAGTAGCATTAATGACGACCTATGCTCATTATTCACGTGAGTCATACATTCCACTTCTGAGATTGTTAGAGTCTGACATTGTAATAAAAACCTAGAGGAACACTTTGTACCACGAAACAAAAACACACAAGTGCAGCTGTCACATCTGAAAACATTTATCATCCGGCATGTTTTTATTAGCCACATCATAAAAAAGTCACTTTAAAAATAGCTCGTTTCACTTTGTGGATTGTCTCATGGCCATTTCTTATTTTTTTCCTTTTCTTGTTACCTGTTCGTGAGCAAATTAAGTCCTTAAAAACGAGTGTCGAACGACGCAAGCGAGTCCGACGGGACGGGAAGCCACGGTCTCGTCGTGTTTGCCGCGTCGCCGACTAATCGCGGTCAGAGACGTGTGAGTCAGCGACTCTCGCCAGCCCATTGCGCTCAGCTACAGGGCGTTGTTTTCGCAGCTGAAACTATCGGTCGAAATTGCCCTCTCTGCAAATAGTGCTTTCGGTTTCCGAAAAACATTTCAGACTGGTTACAGCGGGCATGACTGTGGCGAGGAGTGCCACGCCCCATGCATGCCGTGAGCGGGGAACAGTCAACGATGCCCAGGCCTATAGCGCGGTGGCAGAGCAGACATGTTGGCATGGCGCAGCGTAGCGTAGCATAGCGGGACCGTAGACTTGTGGGCTCGGTATGAGAAACATCTGCACGCCCGCATTTAAATTGCAGCTCGGTGCGGCACCCAGCGACACTCAAACCGATGCCGCTCGGAAAGAAATGCGGTGAGGGCTGTCTGCTTGTATAAATGTTATTGAAATGGATACAGCTGGGGGCATGAGAGCGCGCCAGTCCATTAGAGCTGGCACCTCCACACAGACATGCAAGCATGTACAAAACACGCGTGCGTGCGTGCGCACACACACACACACACACACACACAC
>NC_139697.1:18681561-18749061 GCF_964188405.1 Protomyctophum parallelum | reverse complement strand
ACCGTGTCAGTTTCAGCGCAGTATCGTTTTAGGTTAGGAACTATTGTGTTCTGAGTCGTTCGTTTCCGCCCTGACATATTTGCGTTATACGCACATATACATCAGCCAATGAGAAACCCAGCTGGACTACAGGACTAGAGGACTACAGGACCAGAGTATAAGAGAGTGGCGACACTAGCGTTGACCGCCATAACAATGGAATGCGTGCGGAAGTGCTCATTCGATCTCAATGGGATAGTTCCAACAATGGAATGCGTGCGGAAGTGCTCATTCGATCTCAATGGGATAGTTCCAGCCATATAATAGGAGCAATGTTTGGAACTATAGCCCATAGGCACCCGCTTTGCCGAATGTCTTGCGACTCGCCATGATCAATCTTGGGCCGTCCGGAAAACCCTGAACCGTCTGCGGGTCGGCGAAGGACGCTGCAAGGCCTCCATGAAAACAATGGAAACTAACCTTTTCTGACGCATGTGTGTGCGGCGAACCACAAACAATGGACCACGTCACGAGATGTATATATCTCTGCTCCACGATGCACTGGAGATGACCTGGCCGAACCAAATGCCACTGCACTCGCCTGCGCCAACCACTGGAAAGACGTGATATACAGAGGATGGCCAGACACGACGAAGACCTGCTTTGCGGTCGAGATCAAAGTGTGTCGCTACTCTCCTACTCTACTCTATACTCGGGCACTGGACTAGCTAGCTTGCACATCGATTATATAGACTCAGCTTGCTGGTGAAAAAAGGTTACTGGACGACTAAACCTGTGACCATGTATAATCTAATAGTCTAGTATAGTGTGCCTTGACAGCATATCCTATATTACTTGAAAGCATTGATGCACTTCATGCGCAAGTTACTTTACTCACAATTCTGCATTGCCCTTTGGAGGCGCTGCTGAACTATATAGATGCACCTTTACCTTTGTTCCTTTTACAAGTTTTTTTATACTTTGTCTCGTAATGTATACCGGTAGTGTGCTTCACTGTTTTGTTTGTATGTGGTGTGGGGACTGCGGATCATGAAATATAGCATATTTGCTAATTCCGGTGCAGGCCTACGTTGCACTGTAATGCACTTGTAATGTTCATGAACAGAGCATCGCAGTCCCGCCCCCTCGAGAGACCCGGAAAACAATTCCCCGTTCCATTTTCAAAAGTATTTATTTAAAGACCTTTTGAGTGTCGTATACAGAGCCAACTCGAGGTGTGACAAATCATGACGTCCAAACACAATTTCTTGGGCCGAACAAATAATTAGAAAGAAGAAGAAAAACGGCACGTTACTTACAACCATATGAGGGGCTCATATAACACCTATATGAGCAGTGGCGTGCACAGACATTTAGAGGGGCAGGTGCTCAAGTGAAAAAAGGGCACCTTGTGCAGCGCGTGGAACCGGCTGGTTGCCTTAACCCATTTTGGGACGGAACCCAATTTGATGTTAGCATTATGGTATGCTTTAGCTATTGAAAAATAGCAGATCTACAAGCTCGTAGCGCGCCACCGAGTGGCGCGCTACGAGCTGTAGGTCTGCTATTTATTTTTTTATCGAAGAACCACTGACAGATTGTGGGGGCTTAAATAATATAGTAGAAGTGTTTTTATCAGAATTGATCAATGTCACCATGGTCCACATACTACAATTTCTTTTTTTCAAGAGCACATTGCCAAAAGGGCAGGGGGTGCTCTAGCACCCCCTAGTGTCTATCTGTGGACGCCACTGTTTATGAGCCCCATGGTAGTGATGCTGTTTTCTGAACTCTGAAAATAAAATGGAACTCCGGAAACAACTTTCATCCATCTGTTCGGTCGTCGACTTAATTCTCCGTATTTTAGTCCGAGTCCTTCCGTTTGTTTATGGGCTTCATGGAGAGAGAAAAGCAGTATCTCTCTATGTTCAGCTCATTTACTGCAATGGAAGCCGTTGTTTCTCGCGTATAATACAAAACTAAATAATGTGAAATCTTGTTTGTGGGAGAGAGAGAAAAAAAAACCCCACTGCCTTATCGATGATGTCACTGGTTAGGCTTTCTGAACTGACCACAGCTCTCCTCCTCTGAGACACAGAGTGAGCAGAATAAATAAAACCATTTTATTAGCGGAGACCAATTATATGAAGATATAGTTGGAAAGTGGGTGAGCTGGTACATTTTCAGTAGTATCTGTACGTTACTTGACTACACAGTATGCAATTGTGTGCGTGTAGACTTAGTTGTTGTTATTTTTGCTAACAGGGTTTAAGTATATAATTGGACTAATCGATTTAGTCAATATTACAAAACGAAATTGAGAGTCGATACGTTTAGCCTGCATAATTATATATTAAGAAAACATGCTTTTCAGTTATTTGATTAATTGACAAAATTGACGGGATACTAATGTGAAATAGGAATTGTCTAATTGCTTTGGAAATGAGAAGATGTTTAGGAAAATGACTGTGTGTGTGTGTGTGTGTGTGTGTGTTGTGTGTGTGTGTGTGTGTGTGTGTGTGTGTGTGTGTGTGTGTGTGTGTGTGTGTGTGTGTGTGTGTGTGTGTGTGTGTGTGTGTGTGTGTGTGTGTGTGTGTCGAAATGGAAATACATGCAGTATACAGTACATCTGAAACAGTGAACGACTAATTGGTTTGCCTTGTCGATCGTAATGTCGTGATGTGCAAAGTTGTCTGTGGTAAACCAACAACCGGTGGTGAAAAAAATACTCAAAGGTTTTCTTAAGTAAAAGTATCGATACTGCAATGTAGAACTATACTCCGTTACCACTGAGTAAAAGTCTGGAATTCCAAATGCACGTGTACAAAATAATTGGCATCAAAATGTACTTGAAGTGTCTCTTGTGATGTAGTGGAGTAGAAGTCAAATCAAATCAACTTTATTTGTATAGCACATTTAAAAACGACTCCCGTCGTACCAAAGTGCTTCACAGGACAGAGAAAACAATAAGATGCAGTGTAATTCAATACACCGCAGTGTAAAGAGAGTAAAGGTATTGGGTGGATGGATGGGTGGGTGGATGGATGGGTGGGTGGATGGGTGGATGGATGGGTGGGTTGGTGGATGGATGGGTGGGTGGGTGGGTGGGTGGGTGGATGGGTGGGTGGGTGGGTGGGTGGATGGGTGGGTGGGTGGGTGGATGGATGGATGGGTGGGTTGGTGGATGGATGGGTGGGTGGGTGGGTGGGTGGATGGGTGGGTGGGTGGGTGGATGGATGGATGGGTGGATGGATGGGTGGGTGGGTGGATGGATGGATGGATGGATGGATGGGTGGATGGATGGATGGATGGGTGGATGGATAGGTGGATGGGTGGCTGGGGTGGTGGATTTATATGCATGTCCTTTCCTTTCCCCTCATGCTTCCCCAGACCTCCTGTCTCCCTCTGTCTCTCTCTCTGTGTCTTTCCCAGACCTCCTGTCTCCCTCTGTCTCTCTCTCTGTGTCTTTCCCAGGCCTCCTGTCTCCCTCTGTCTCTCTCTCTGTGTCTTTCCCAGACCTCCTGTCTCCCTCTGTCTCTCTCTCTGTGTCTTTCCAGACTCCTGTCTCCCTCTGTCTCTCTCTCTGTGTCTTTCCAGACCTCCTGTCTCCCTCTGTCTCTCTCTCTGTGTCTTTCCCAGGCCTCCTGTCTCCCTCTGTCTCTGTGTCTTTTGCATCATGTCCTGTATTAGCGCGCTCGCAGTGTTGATCTCCGCGCTGAAGGACAGAGTGTCTGCATCATGGCAGCTGTATTGACCAGGATCTGTCAAGCTTCTCTCCAACGAGAGACACGCTCTGCTATTCTGTCTGTCTGTCTGTCTGTCTGTCTGTCTGTCTGTCTGTCTGTCTGTCTGTCTGTCTGTCTGTCTGTGCTCCCCTGTAGCTGCTCAGAGTCGTAGAACACAGAGTCTGTCTCAACTGAGTCATTGTTCCGTATCGCTCCTGCTCATATAAAGTCTGTGACTTTGTGTCGGCTCGTTATGTCCCAGTCGCAATCTTCATCTCTGTCTGCCTTGCCCTCAATCCTCTCTCTCTCTCTCTCTCCTCTCTCTCTCGATCTCTCTCTCTCTCTCTCTCTCTCTCTATCTCTCTGTCTCTCTGTCTCTCTCTCTCTCTGTCTCTCTCTCTCTCTCTCTCTCCTCTCTCTCTCTCTCTCTCTCTCTCTCTCTCTCTCTCTCTCCTCTCTCTCTCTCTCTCTCTCTCTCTGTGTCTCTCTGTCTCTCTGTCTCTCTGTCTCTCTCTCTCTCTCTCTCTCTCTCTCTCTCTCTCTCTCTCTCTCTCTGTCTCTGTCTCTCTGTCTCTCTCTCTCTCTCTCTGTCTCTCTACTCTCTCTGTCTCTCTCTCTCTCTCTCTCTCTCTCTCTCTCTCTTCTCTCTCTCTCTCTCTCTCTCTCTCTCTCTCTCTCTCTCTCTCTCTCTCTCTCTCTCTCTCCAGTCTGAGCAGACAGGCAAGCCGGCTGATCAGAATCAGACAAGTTGTTGATCCAATTAGTTGAGTCAGTCCGCCCCCCCCCCCCCCCCCCCCCCACAGTGACTCCCGACTCTGCAGAATTCAGATAAAAACGGCATCTTCATTCCTTCTCCTCATTTGTATTGTCACCGGCCCAGGTCTTGTGCTTGCTTGCAGTATAAACCAGAGGTGGAGGAAGTCCCTATGTTGCAAGTCCAAGACGAGTCTCAAGTCTTTGCTCTCAAGTCAAGTCAAGTCTCAAGTCTTTGGCATTCAAGTCCCAAGCAAGTCCAAGTCCTGAACTTTTAGTTTCGAGTCCCAACCAAGTCCTAAGCATTTTGTTTCAAGTCCAACCAAGTCCTTACCTTTTGTTTCGAGTCCCATCAAGTCCTAAGCATTTTGTTTCAAGTCCCAACCAAGTCCTTACCTTTGTTTCGAGTCCCAAACAAGTCCCACCAAGACATAATACTAATTAATGATATGTAAAGATTTACATAATTCAATGAGCATCTATTGAGGCCATTTAGATCATGTCAAAGGTCATGTATCACCGAGACACAGGATCTGACACAAATTAAATGTTTCCCCTGAGCAAGCAGGCTATTATTATTACAATGGTAAAATGTCATTACTTGCACTGAAAAGGTGTTCAAATCCAGGGTAGAAGAGGAATGTTACATAATGCCTCGATCCACTTTTTCCACTCCCGATCCGATACCGATCTAAAATCATCAAAACCGATCCGATAACTGATACCGATCCGATATCGATCCAATCCGATCCAGCACATATTTAAGTCGCTCTATGCTTTCCCAAATCTGTCAGACATTTTTTTATCTTTACCTTTTATTACAGATTTTATAGTCTGGAATGTTGAATCAGGATTGATCAAGTGATAATATTATTACTCAAAACAGAGAACAACACCTCCCCAGAATAATAGTCAACAAACAAGTTCCACATGAGTATAGGTTGAGAATAAATGACCCATTTATTTTTAACAACTTGAGCCTATACTTCAAATGTGGAAGTGTTCTAGTGACAAATTTATTTTATTGTATTCTATGCCTTTTTTTATCCATACTATTTATTAGTATTATGCACATTATGCACAAAATCTTAAGGACCCAGCAATTTGTATCTCTGTGACCCCAAATTATTATTTTGTATTTGTTTATATTGTAAAATCAATGTCAATTTAGAGTGTACAAATGGAACCTATCATTTGGCTGGGAGTGGGGACCCCTGATCCCCAAACCGTGCATACTGTCCTACAGCTACACAGCACACTGTCTGTCCGTGACAATGGAAATAGTGTCTGTTTATTTAAGCATTGGTTAGCACTTAAGCAGTTATTAGCATCATAGCATGGTTTGTCACATAAGTATTGACAAACAGCGGTCATATTTGTCAACCAACTGTTGGGGACTGTGGGGATATATCATTTTAAGAACATGAGCATGTCGTCATGCTCAGCTGTCAGCTTGTTGCGCTGTTCCGTCTCTCGTCTAAGATGTTGACGCTAATCAATGCTAAAGATTAGCTTGCATGGAGCTAAGGCTGAAACTTTGCTGCTGTTGTTGCCACGGTGGCGAATCCATTTTTGCACTCGGCTGTTGGGTCTTTTTTGTTTTAGAATATATAATACTCCCATGCGGGAGCGGCTGTCAATGTGGCTTTCTCCACACTGAGTAGCAGCGCGCAGTAATAGCTAGTGGCTAGCCTAGCAGCCTGCACTGTGCAAGACTGCCAATGTGAAGTGTGACTGGGGCTGCCAATGCCTCTGTAGCGCACACTGCTGGAGGAATAAAGTCCTGGAGTGGAGTACTAGAATGGACTGGAGTGGAGTGCTTGCAGTGCTTGGAATGGATCGGTCATTTTCGCTGTAGTCCGATCCGATCCCGATCACGTTTTTTGGCTGATATCGACCCGATATCCGATCCGCGGCATCCCTTTATATACAAATACCAAACTATTTTACATGTCATAAAAAAGATAATCAGATGCTGTAAGGTATTAAGTGACTTGAAAATGTTCAAGTCAAGAGGGCTCAAGTCAAGTCAAGTCTCAAGTCCTTGGCGTTCAAGTCAAGTCAAGTCTCAAGTCTTTGGCATTCAAGTCCCAAGCAAGTCCAAGTCTATTTTTGATTTGATCAAGCAAGTCTAAAGTCATCAAAATCGGGACTCGAGTCCAAGTCGAGTCTCGAGTCTCGAGTCCAAGTCCCCACCTCTGGTATAAACATTAAGAATTCCTCCGAGTGACGTTCATAATATAAGTACGAGTAACGGAGAGCCGGTGAGAAGGGCTTTAAAGCTGCAGTTGTTCTAGTGAAACGTATACGCGTGGAGCTATCTTTGGACGCGGTCCTTTTCAGTGTTTCGAACAGCGGACGAGGCTGAATGGCTCTTTCTGTTTCGCCGCATGCTCGTGTAAAAATAAAAAACAAAATGTAGAAAACCTGGAGAAATGAGACTATATAGGAATTAGGGCTGTCAAACGATTGCACATTTTAGTCAGATTAACCACAGTTTAAAAAACAATTAATTATGATTAATCACCATTCGAACAATGTCCAAAATATTCCATGTTTTTTCTGTATTATTGTTGTGGTAATGAAAAGAAGGTGGCTATATACATTTATCATGTTTGTATGTTTTCATTCTTTATAACATAAAAGGTGTTGCAGGATTTGAGCCTCTGCCTATAATGTAAATCCTGTAATGCCGTACCCATTTTGACCTGGGAACGATAAAAAAAGAAAGACTTCTAAATCCTAATTTTTCGTTTCTATGTCAGTGGTGCTCAACCTTTTCCATGTCAAGGACCCCCAGAATTCTCTCGATTGGGCCACGGACCCCCATCCTCAAAATATGTAGTTCCAGGGACCCCCCAGAAGCAATGATTTGCGCCACATTTTAACGATTTTTCAAAAATAGCAAACCTACAATTAAGCTACAAGCTCATACAAGCTACAAGCTCATAGAGCTATGAGCTATTGCGTTAACATTTTTATTCTGATTAATTTCACAATTTAATTAACTCTGTTAACTCACTAATTTTGACAGCCCTCATAGGAATACTTCATTAGTTCCACCGATCAAAGCCAGAACACACGATTGATTGATTGATTGATTGATTGATTGATTGATTGATTGATTGATTGATCGTAAAAAAAATGAACATGCTCTGAACACTGTTCAAGTGGGCCCTGGTCCACAATCACAGGACAGAGCTGTAAAGTGTCAATGTGTCGCAATGTGACGCATAGTGAGCTTGTAGATCGGCTATTTTCAAATGGAAGACATTTATATAATGCTGTGAAGTGGTTACTGTATGATTTTTGATATTAACCAAGATCTACAAAGTAACTATAGTAACTAAAGTGTTCAAATACATGTAGTGGAGTAAAAGTACAATATTTGCCTCTGAGATGTAGTGGAGTATAAAGTAAACATACTGGAAATTGGAAATAAAGTACAAATACCTCACAATTGTATTTAGTACAGTACTTAAGTACTGTAAATGTACTTGGTTACTTTACACCACTGGAAAGAACTGTTACTTTGCAGGAAATTATTGGAAAAATTAGTCACAGGCTCTTGTGTACTTTTCATTGGTTAAGTATTTATAAAAACCTGTACAGACACCACATAACCACTACAAAATATTGTACATAGATCTAAGTTGTCAAAAAAGGTGTCCCGAAATCCCAGTGCGAATGTTGTGAAGTGATCTAGTAGATCTGCTATTTTTTGGGGGACTTTTGTGTGACAATGTCATAAATAAATTATGATGAGGGCATTCATTTACAAAAAGAAATACATTTAAATACAATTCTTTTTTTTTTTTGGTGGAACAGGGATATTATAATTAGATTGCACGGATCAAGATTATATTTCGGCTCAGTTCTCATGACAACTGAAATGAAAAGCAAACTTTGAGATGTGTCTGTTAGCTCTTCTATATACCCTGCTGGGGACAGAATAGCAGATTCCCTCTGACACCCACTGGAACTGTCCCTCTGACCCCCACTGGAACTGTCCCTCTGACCCCCACTGGAGCTGTCCCTCTGACCCCCACTGGAACTGTCCCTCTGACACCCACTGGAACTGTCCCTCTGACCCCCACTGGAACTGTCCCTCTGACCCCCACTGGAACTGTCCCTCTGACCCCCACTGGAACTGTTCCTCTGACACCCACTGGAACTGTCCCTCTGACCCCCACTGGAACTGTCCCTCTGACACCCACTGGAACTGTCCCTCTGACCCCCACTGGAACTGTTCCTCTGACACCCACTGGAACTGTCCCTCTGACCCCCACTGGAACTGTCCCTCTGACCCCCACTGGAACTGTCCCTCTGACCCCCACTGGAACTGTTCCTCTGACACCCACTGGAACTGTCCCTCTGACACCCACTGGAACTGTCCCTCTGACACCCACTGGAACTGTCCCTCTGACCCCCACTGGAACTGTCCCTCTGACCCCCACTGGAACTGTCCCTCTGACCCCCACTGGAACTGTTCCTCTGACACCCACTGGAACTGTCCCTCTGACACCCACTGGAACTGTCCCTCTGACACCCACTGGAACTGTCCCTCTGACACACACTGGAACTGTCCCTCTGACACACACTGGAACTGTCCCTCTGACACCCACTGGAACTGTCCCTCTGACCCCCACTGGAACTGTCCCTCTGACCCCCACTGGAACTGTCCCTCTGACCCCCACTGGAACTGTCCCTCTGACACCCACTGTTCAGTTGGAATCTGTCCCTCTGACACCCACTGGAACTGTCCCTCTGACCCCCACTGGAACTGTCCCTCTGACACCCACTGGAACTGTCCCTCTGACCCCCACTGGAACTGTCCCTCTGACCCCCACTGGAACTGTCCCTCTGACACCCACTGGAACTGTCCCTCTGACCCCCACTGGAACTGTCCCTCTGACCCCCACTGGAACTGTCCCTCTGACCCCCACTGGAACTGTCCCTCTGACACCCACTGGAACTGTCCCTCTGACACCCACTGGAACTGTCCCTCTGACACACACTGGAACTGTCCCTCATGACACCCACTGGAACTGTCCCTCTGACCCCCACTGGAACTGTCCCTCTGACACCCACTGGAACTGTCCCTCTGACCCCCACTGGAACTGTCCCTCTGACACCCACTGGAACTGTCCCTCTGACACCCACTGGAACTGTCCCTCTGACACCCACTGGAACTGTCCCTCTGACCCCCACTGGAACTGTCCCTCTGACCCCCACTGGAACTGTCCCTCTGACACCCACTGGAACTGTCCCTCTGACACCCACTGGAACTGTCCCTCTGACCCCCACTGGAACTGTCCCTCTGACCCCCACTGGAACTGTCCCTCTGACCCCCACTGGAACTGTCCCTCTGACCCCCACTGGAACTGTCCCTCTGACACCCACTGGAACTGTCCCTCTGACACACACTGGAACTGTCCCTCATGACACCCACTGGAACTGTCCCTCTGACACCCACTGGAACTGTCCCTCTGACACCCACTGGAACTGTCCCTCTGACACCCACTGGAACTGTCCCTCTGACACCCACTGGAACTGTCTCTCTGACACCCACTGGAACTGTCCCTCTGACACCCACTGGAACTGTCTCTCTGACACCCACTGGAACTGTCCCTCATGACACCCACTGGAACTGTCCCTCTGACCCCCACTGGAACTGTCCCTCTGACACCCACTGGAACTGTCCCTCTGACCCCCACTGGAACTGTCCCTCTGACCCCCACTGGAACTGTCCCTCTGACCCCCACTGGAACTGTCCCTCTGACCCCCACTGGAACTGTCCCTCTGACACCCACTGGAACTGTCTCTCTGACACCCACTGGAACTGTCCCTCTGACACCCACTGGAACTGTCCCTCTGACACCCACTGGAACTGTCCCTCTGACACCCACTGTTCAGTTGGAATCTTACCAGTGACGGCAGTCATTTCTTTCTTATGCGCCACGCGTTAGTAGGCACGCTAATGGGTGAAATGTGTCCCATCACTTTGGCTAACTTGCTGTTGAAATTGTACCATCTCATTGTCTATTAATCAGCGAGCCTTTCTGCATGGTGACATTTTATAGGGAAATACATGCCTTTAATTAAGACCCACGAGGGCATCGACACTTTCTTAATGTAAAATCGTATTTTCTAACGGATGTGTTTCAAAACATCAAATACGTTTGAAAGTGTGTTTTCACCACTTTTAGCAATTAGTTTTTACCTATCACTATGTTATACCATGTGGATTCTATCACTATGTTATACCATGTGGATTCTATGGTGTAAGACAGGCAAACAGGCCTTTACACTCCAGGTGATGATCAGAATTTATTTTGTTCTTTTCTACCGTGTGTGCGTGCGTGCGCTCTCGTACGCTCGCACGTGTCATCGGTGTTACCTAATACTGACATGTTTGCCTGTTGCTACAGCAACGCTACTCTGTGAAAAGATAAATAGGAACACCAAAGGGCGCATTGACGGGAGGAGGCCTCTGTTTGTGTTCCTCGTTGACCTTATAGAAACCAGAACCTCGTTAAAAGTGATTCTCGCATCATTTTAGGGTCGTTAAGGAGCGGTCGGCTGGTTTTTCTCTGCAGTCGACGGGTTGTAGACCGAAAGAAGACCACAGCATTGGTGGAAGTGTAACATGCATACATGTAGACCAGAGCTTTATTCTGGCCTGCTGAAACCCTAGATGGCACATTGGGGCAGCAAGACGTGTGCATGTACTGTAAGGCATGCATGCATGTGAAAATGGATATTCTTCTCTGTGTGTGTGTGTGTGTGTGTGTGTGTGTGTGTGTGTGTGTGTGTGTGTGTGTGTGTGTGTGTGTGTGTGTGTGTGTTTGTGTGTGTGTGTGTGTGCGTGCGTGCGTGTGTGCGCGTGTGCGTGCGTGCGTGTGTGCGCTCAGTTGTGGTTGAGTCAGTTGGCTTTGGGTCTGCACTAGTCTTAAGCAAATTGGCTGGGTGTGCTGCGGGAACTGAGGATGTAGTTGCGCGTGTGTGTGTTTGTCAGTGTCAGACTCTCAGAATTAGTCAGCTAGGTAATTATCTCACAGCAAGTCAGTATATAGGATTGGAACAAGCTTTTGTTGTTTTCTTCAGCTGTCGATCCTCTCCTCTCCTCTCCTCTCCTCTCCTCTCCTCTCCTCTCCTCTCCTCTCCTCTCCTCTCCTCTCCTCTCCTCTCCTCTCCTCTCCTCTCCTCTCCTCTCCTCTCCTCTCCTCTCCTCTCCTCTCCTCTCCTCTCCTTATTTAGTGTGTTGAAAAGTTTGGTCCATTATAGAAACCCCATAGTTGCACACGTATACACACACGTATACACACACGTATACACACACGTATACACACACACACACACACACACACACACACACACACACACACACACACACACACACACACACACACACACACACACACACACACACACACACACACACACAAACATCACACACACACACACACACACACACACACACACACACACACACACACACACACACACACACACACACACACACACACAACATCACACACACACAAGCACACACATGTACACACACACACACACACACACACACACACACACACACACACACACACACACACACACACACACACACACACACACACACACACACACACACAGACATGACACACGCTCCTTCCTCTCAGCTAACTATGGCTAATTGTCTCCACTGTGAGGCAGATGAAGCAAGTAAACAAATCAAACGAATGTTTCCTTATTATAACCCATGTCACCAGACCTCCACTCAACTCCCACACGACGTGTCACCTTAACCACTGGCAGCACCCTGCACACCTATAGCTACAGCACCAGCAGCTCTCTTTGTCTCTCAATTATCCCTTTCACGTTCTATATTCTTATTGTATGTCTCTCTCTCTCTCTCTCTCTCTCTCTCTCTCTCGGCGGTCGTACGTACACACACTAGCCTCATTGTGGAAAGACACACCTTGTGCACCTCACAGCATCTGGGACGGTATAGATTAAAGCATCGAGGTGCGTGCGTGCGTGCGTGCGTGGGTGCGTGCGTGGTGAAGCCTGGACGTGTGTGTGTGTGTGTGTGTGTGTTTTGCTACAGATCCGTGGATGGAGGCCTGTTAATGTGAACGCGTTGACAAGAGAGTCAGTTCTCGGGTATCGGGTCATGACTGCAGGTGCGGAGGGAGGGGAAGGCTTATATGCGTCCCTGCCATGTCGGACACACGGTTTGCAAATTTGAAAACGTGCTCTTCAAATGCCACAGAGATAAACGCATGATCTCGGCACAAATCCCCATGTTTGAAGCCTATAGCGTCCTGCGTGTGACACTAAGGCTGACACCCATTATTTATTCGACAAAGCGTATTTTATGATGTGATTTCTTTAAAGCTGTCGCATTGTCGTTCGTATTGTCACTGACAGGTGGAAATCTTTAATCTGCCAAACATTACGCCTCACTGGGTTTTAATGGAAAAAGAGCCCATCTTGTACTGAAAGGGATAGTTCAGAATTTTAAGCTGTATATGAAATACTTGCCATTAATATAGTGGTTGCAACTGTATTAATTGATGGCCCAAGTCCCGTGGTGGGAGTTCTGCTCTGGTTTTGGTGAAATATGAAGTAGTTCTGGTCATTTTGTGGGGGACACTGGGATCACTTATTAAACGTAAATTAATCCACACAACTAACGTCATTTGTTTTGTTGACCTATTTCTAAAATATTAGCAACTTGATCACACAGAACTATGTTTTTTGTGTCCATATCACCACGTCCAAAAAATAGTTCCATGTGATAGATTGGTCAAAGTTGAAAGTTGAAAGTTGAAATAGGTCAACAAATAGGTCAAAGCAACATGCAAAGTGACTTAACATTGTTTAATGTTGTTTAAGACCCGGATTAATTTATACTTGCAAAAAAGAGATTTCAACCTACTACTACTTTGTACTACTAGGAATTAGGTTGAAAAAATATGCACATTATATAATAATTATATAATAATATAATACATTAATAATTTACATTTGGGGGATATATTTCACAATAATGAATAAATGTTCTAGACATTCTAATGATCACAAAGAAAAACATATATTACAATTATTTTACTTACTTTTATATAGGGTTAAAGGTGAAAAGTCATAGGTTAAAAATCTATCAATCAGATCAGACTTTTCTGTGTGGATGCATATGGGCTGTCGAGGCCAGAAAGACGCTTTTTGACACTCAGTTGGCCTTCCTGCATAACTTCCTGGTGTGACGATGATGTCACCGGCATACCCTCTATTGGATAAGCCACGCCTTTCTTTATTTTTCTCCTCCTCTGTGACTCTTGATCCTCTCTCTCTCTCTCTCTCTCTCTCTCTCTCTCTCTCTCTCTCTCTCTCTCTCTCTCTCTGTCTCTGTTCTCTGTTCTCTCTCCCTGAGCCGCCCCTCTCTTACCCCTTTCATGTCTCCACTCCTCTCATCTCCACACATGCGGGCCACTTCAGGGCGAGATTGTGATCTTGCTGATGCAGCGAGAGAGAGACATAGAGAGAGACAGAGAGAGAGAGAGAGGGTTCAGATGTAAGACCTCTAGAACCGGCGCGGCCAACGCGTTGCTCAGAAAAAGTCCCACTAAGGCCTTTTCTGTTTTTTTTTGTCCACCTCTCTCTCTCTCTCTCTCTCTCTCTCTCTCTCTCTCTCCTCTTCTTTCACCAAGTCTGTCTTTCCTCAGAAGCTCGTCACTATGCCCTCTCTCTCTCTCTCTCTCTCTCTCTCTCTCTCTCTCTCCCTCTCTCTCCCTCTCTCCCTCTCTCTCCCTCCATCTCTCCTACACCTCCTCCTTTGTTGCTGTGTCCTCTGGGCTGCTGCATGTGAGAACGTTGACCTTTTGAGAATGTAGTCTTAAGAGAGACTGGGGGTGGGGGTGGGGGGTCATCGCAGCACATTCGCTGACCTTTTGGTCGGGGAACGCGACGAGAAAAGGGGGCTGTTGATACCGAGGGAGCCTCTGGATAATGAGGTCATAACACGAGGCTTAATAACAAGGTTGTTTCATGTCATGTTTTCTTCTCGGAGTATAGCTGGTGGAAGACTCTCGCCCCTGCCTCGATTCACAAGAATCACTTACTATATCGCTTGCTTGTACGGCGGTGGTGTATATATGGATATAGCCCCCTGCTGGTCACTTTGTGAACGACGTCCATGTTATAACCAAAACAACACAACACCCCTGCAGTGACAGAGATGCCATGGTGGTTGCCTTAGTGGGGAAAAAAATAATCCAAAGCCAAAGGGGAAAATTGCTGTTATAGAGTCAACATGCGGGGGAATTACATGCACACACTCGGGGGAAGGGGGAACGCCTTTTGCAGAAAATGACTTTTGGCGGGGGACTGCGCTATATATACACAGCGTCTCACAGCTATTTGAGAGAGTGATTACTCTGATTATTTTTTCAACAATACCCTGTTTTCAACCCTCTTTCAAGGTCTGCCAGGCCGACCCGGGGAGGAGAGGGACTGCCAACACGGCCTGGGATTCTCTCAAGAGAGTCCGGGGGGGGGGGGGGGGAAGGAAGCAAGAAAGCAAGGAAGCAAGGAAGCAAGGAAGGAAGGGAAACTGTCTCCACGATCCATTTAACTTTTTTGTCCTCTCTCTCTCTCTCTCTCTCTCTCTCTCTCTCTCTCTCTTACTCTCTCTCTCTCTCTCTCTCTCTCCAGCCCCCAATGAGCCTTTGCTGTGCAAATTTGCTGACGGAGGGCAAAAGAAGCGACAGAGTCAGAGTAAATACCCGCAGAACGGGAGGCCGTGGCACAGAGAGGGAGAGGTAAGACACACGCCTACACCACTGCTGCACCCCCAATTACACCGCAGCGCCCGATATACCCTAACCCACCCCCAATTACACTGCACCGCCCGATATACCCTAACCCACCCCCAATTACACCGCACCGCCCCATATACCCTAACCCACCCCCAATTACACCGCACCGCCCCATATACCCTAACCCACCCCCAATTACACCGCACCGCCCCATATACCCTAACCCACCCCCAATTACACCGCACCGCCCCATATACCCTAACCCACCCCCAATTACACCGCACCGCCCGATATACCCTAACCCACCCCCAATTACACCGCACCGCCCGATATACCCTAACCCACCCCCAATTACACCGCACCGCCCCATATACCCTAACCCACCCCCAATTACACCGCACCGCCCCATATACCCTAACCCACCCCCAATTACACCGCACCGCCCGATATACCCTAACCCACCCCCAATTACACCGCACCGCCCGATATACCCTAACCCACCCCCAATTACACCGCACCACCCAATATACCCTAACCCACCCCCAATTACACCGCACCGCCCGATATACCCTAACCCACCCCCAATTACACCGCACCGCCCCATATACCCTAACCCACCCCCAATTACACCGCACCGCCCAATATACCCTAACCCACCCCCAATTACACCGCAGCGCCCCATATACCCTAACCCACCCCCAATTACACCGCAGCGCCCGATATACCCTAACCCACCCCCAATTACACCGCACCGCCCCATATACCCTAACCCACCCCCAATTACACCGCACCGCCCCATATACCCTAACCCACCCCCAATTACACCGCACCGCCCAATATACCCTAACCCACCCCCAATTACACCGCAGCGCCCCATATACCCTAACCCACCCCCAATTACACCGCACCGCCCAATATACCCTAACCCACCCCCAATTACACCGCACCACCCCATATACCCTAACCCACCCCCAATTACACCGCAGCGCCCAATATACCCTAACCCACCCCCAATTACACCACACCGCCCCATATACCCTAACCCACCCCCAATTACACCGCACCGCCCCATATACCCTAACCCACCCCCAATTACACCGCACCGCCCAATATACCCTAACCCACCCCCAATTACACCGCACCACCCCATATACCCTAACCCACCCCCAATTACACCGCAGCGCCCAATATACCCTAACCCACCCCCAATTACACCACACCGCCCCATATACCCTAACCCACCCCCAATTACACCGCACCGCCCCATATACCCTAACCCACCCCCAATTACACCGCACCGCCCAATATACCCTAACCCACCCCCAATTACACCGCACCACCCCATATACCCTAACCCACCCCCAATTACACCGCAGCGCCCAATATACCCTAACCCACCCCCAATTACACCACACCGCCCGATATACCCTAACCCACCCCCAATTACACCGCACCACCCGATATACCCTAACCCACCCCCAATTACACCGCACCGCCCCATATACCCTAACCCACCCCCAATTACACCGCACCGCCCCATATACCCTAACCCACCCCCAATTACACCGCAGCGCCCCATATACCCTAACCCACCCCCAATTACACTGCACCGCCCCATATACCCTAACCCACCCCCAATTACACCGCACCGCCCCATATACCCTAACCCACCCCCAATTACACCGCACCGCCCAATATACCCTAACCCACCCCCAATTACACCGCAGCGCCCCATATACCCTAACCCACCCCCAATTACACTGCACCGCCCCATATACCCTAACCCACCCCCAATTACACCGCAGCGCCCCATATACCCTAACCCACCCCCAATTACACTGCACCGCCCCATATACCCTAACCCACCCCCAATTACACCGCACCGCCCCATATACCCTAACCCACCCCCAATTACACCGCACCGCCCAATATACCCTAACCCACCCCCAATTACACCGCACCGCCCCATATACCCTAACCCACCCCCAATTACACCGCACCGCCCCATATACCCTAACCCACCCCCAATTACACCGCACCGCCCAATATACCCTAACCCACCCCCAATTACACCGCAGCGCCCCATATACCCTAACCCACCCCCAATTACACCGCACCGCCCAATATACCCTAACCCACCCCCAATTACACCGCACCACCCCATATACCCTAACCCACCCCCAATTACACCGCAGCGCCCAATATACCCTAACCCACCCCCAATTACACCACACCGCCCCATATACCCTAACCCACCCCCAATTACACCGCACCGCCCCATATACCCTAACCCACCCCCAATTACACCGCACCGCCCAATATACCCTAACCCACCCCCAATTACACCGCACCACCCCATATACCCTAACCCACCCCCAATTACACCGCAGCGCCCAATATACCCTAACCCACCCCCAATTACACCACACCGCCCGATATACCCTAACCCACCCCCAATTACACCGCACCACCCGATATACCCTAACCCACCCCCAATTACACCGCACCGCCCCATATACCCTAACCCACCCCCAATTACACCGCACCGCCCAATATACCCTAACCCACCCCCAATTACACCGCAGCGCCCCATATACCCTAACCCACCCCCAATTACACCGCAGCGCCCCATATACCCTAACCCACCCCCAATTACACTGCACCGCCCCATATACCCTAACCCACCCCCAATTACACCGCACCGCCCAATATACCCTAACCCACCCCCAATTACACCGCACCGCCCCATATACCCTAACCCACCCCCAATTACACCGCACCGCCCCATATACCCTAACCCACCCCCAATTACACCGCACCGCCCCATATACCCTAACCCACCCCCAATTACACTGCACCACCCCATATACCCTAACCCACCCCCAATTACACCGCACCGCCCCATATACCCTAACCCACCCCCAATTACACCACACCGCCCGATATACCCTAACCCACCCCCAATTACACCGCAGCGCCCAATATACCCTAACCCACCCCCAATTACACCACACCGCCCGATATACCCTAACCCACCCCCAATTACACCGCACCACCCGATATACCCTAACCCACCCCCAATTACACCGCACCACCCGATATACCCTAACCCACCCCCAATTACACCACACCGCCCGATATACCCTAACCCACCCCCAATTACACCGCAGCGCCCAATATACCCTAACCCACCCCCAATTACACCACACCGCCCGATATACCCTAACCCACCCCCAATTACACCGCACCGCCCCATATACCCTAACCCACCCCCAATTACACCGCAGCGCCCCATATACCCTAACCCACCCCCAATTACACCGCAGCGCCCCATATACCCTAACCCACCCCCAATTACACTGCACCGCCCCATATACCCTAACCCACCCCCAATTACACCGCACCGCCCCATATACCCTAACCCACCCCCAATTACACCGCAGCGCCCAATATACCCTAACCCACCCCCAATTACACCGCAGCGCCCCATATACCCTAACCCACCCCCAATTACACCGCACCGCCCAATATACCCTAACCCACCCCCAATTACACCGCACCGCCCCATATACCCTAACCCACCCCCAATTACACCGCAGCGCCCCATATACCCTAACCCACCCCCAATTACACTGCACCGCCCCATATACCCTAACCCACCCCCAATTACACTGCACCGCCCCATATACCCTAACCCACCCCCAATTACACCGCACCGCCCCATATACCCTAACCCACCCCCAATTACACTGCACCGCCCCATATACCCTAACCCACCCCCAATTACACTGCACCGCCCCATATACCCTAACCCACCCCCAATTACACTGCACCGCCCCATATACCCTAACCCACCCCCAATTACACCGCACCGCCCGATATACCCAAGCTGCATGGGAACCCAAAACAGCACCCTCTGCTGTTTGTTTCCTTTGATTTTGCCTCTGGGGTCACAGGCCCCTTAACCCATTCTGACCTGAGATCAGATTTATACGAGGTTTCCACTGGACACACATTGGTCTGATTGACCCATTCTGACCTGAGATCAGATTCTAAAAAATGTCAGTCGCTCTTCGATTTTTCAAAAATAGCAGACCTACAAGCTCGTAGTGCGCCACTCGGTGGCGCGCTATGAGCTTGTAGATCTGCTATTTTTCAATAGCTAAAGCATAACATGACGCCAACATCAAATGAAACCCTGAGGCGAAATGGACATGGTGGCCGAATTTGGTATTGCAGCGCTGGGCCAAACTCATGAACGTGCTGGTCCGTTGACTATCATTGTGCACGTTCACGATGACACGTGAACGCTGTTTCATACGTGAACGCACGTGAACGCGTGCAATGATAGTCAACGGCAGCTCGTTCATGTGTTTGGGCCCAATCCATCCCAGAATGCACTCTGTTCCTATACCCGGAAAGAGGAGTGAAATCGCCTCATGCGCTTTAGAGCAACTTAATGCAAGTGGATGGAAGGAGAATTCGGGTGCCGTCTCTATACATGTATACTCTACGAGTAGACTGTGTATAACAGGAAGTTGGCATGTTAGGCCCGGCCTCAGCCCTGCGCTTCCTATGGTGTGCCCATGTGTTTTCATTCCCACTATATATCAACACATTCCGAATGGCCCTGCTGACAGGTTCGGTAGCGCAGCACAGAAAAAACAGCTGATCTGCAAGCTCAAAATGTGTCGCACTGTGACGCGTTTCGAGCTTGTAGATCAGCTATTTTTGAATTGGAATCCCGAAGAGCAACAAATGCATTATGAACTAAATACATTGGACATTAACCCATTCTGGGCGGGAACCCATTTTGGTGTTTTACCCACTCAGATCGGGAACCCATATTTTGGTTCTGTACAGTATGTACAGTATTCAAAAACATTTTGATTCTGCTATATAAATATTTGAAGTTTTTCAGAAACCTTTAGGTCAGGATTTAGAGGCGTTTTTAGAATCGGCCTCAGGCCTAAATGGGTTTAAAAAAAAAGTCAATAACATTCTAATATTAGTAATTAGCTGAAATCAAGAATAGTATCAGTATTGTGATATTAACCTGCGACCCGCATTAAGATGGCAGGGGGCCCACCGGGCGGCCAGTTGCCCATACATGGACTATAAAGCAGGGGTTTTCAACAGGTGGTCCGTGAAGGTATTTACTGCATGTGGTCCCTGACAAACAGGGGTTTTCAACAGGTGGTCCGTGAAGGTACATACTGCATGTGGTCCCTGACCCGAAAAAGGGAGATATCATCTCAAAGAGGGGGAAGTGCACCGGACTGTCCGGTTGAGTCATTATTATTAGGAATATAATGGTCAATGGACCATTGGTTGAGAAACAGTGGGGTGTTGTATACACATGGGACGAGTATATTACACAAGCATCTCAGCCCATATCCCCACCCAACACAACACATTATGGTCCCCGGGGTTGAGTCCAAGTCAGGGTGGTGGGCCCCATCATGAGTCAGGGTGGTGGTCTCCATGAGTCAGGGTGGTGGTCTCCATGAGTCAGGGTGGTGGTCTCCATGAGTCAGGGTGGTGGTCTCCATGAGTCAGGGTGGTGGGCCCCATCATGAGTCAGGGTGGTGGGCCCCATCATGAGTCAGGGTGGTGGGCCCCATCATAAGTCAGGGTGGTGGTCTCCATGAGTCAGGGTGGTGGTCTCCATGAGTCAGGGTGGTGGTCTCCATGAGTCAGGGTGGTGGGCCCCATCATGAGTCAGGGTGGTGGGCCCCATCATGAGTCAGGGTGGTGGGCCCCATCATGAGTCAGGGTGGTGGTCTCCATGAGTCAGGGTGGTGGTCTCCATCATGAGTCAGGGTGGTGGTCTCCATGAGTCAGGGTGGTGGGCCCCATCATGAGTCAGGGTGGTGGTCTCCATGAGTCAGGGTGGTGGTCTCCATGAGTCAGGGTGGTGGTCTCCATGAGTCAGGGTGGTGGTCTCCATGAGTCAGGGTGGTGGTCTCCATGAGTCAGGGTGGTGGTCTCCATGAGTCAGGGTGGTGGTCTCCATGAGTCAGGGTGGTGGTCTCCATCATGAGTCAGGGTGGTGGGCCCCATCATGAGTCAGGGTGGTGGTCTCCATGAGTCAGGGTGGTGGTCTCCATGAGTCAGGGTGGTGGGCCCCATCATGAGTCAGGGTGGTGGTCTCCATGAGTCAGGGTGGTGGTCTCCATGAGTCAGGGTGGTGGTCTCCATGAGTCAGGGTGGTGGTCTCCATGAGTCAGGGTGGTGGTCTCCATGAGTCAGGGTGGTGGGCCCCATCATGAGTCAGGGTGGTGGTCTCCATGAGTCAGGGTGGTGGTCTCCATGAGTCAGGGTGGTGGTCTCCATGAGTCAGGGTGGTGGGCCCCATCATGAGTCAGGGTGGTGGGCCCCATCATGAGTCAGGGTGGTGGTCTCCATGAGTCAGGGTGGTGGTCTCCATGAGTCAGGGTGGTGGGCCCCATCATGAGTCAGGGTGGTGGTCTCCATCATGAGTCAGGGTGGTGGGCCCCATCATGAGTCAGGGTGGTGGTCTCCATGAGTCAGGGTGGTGGTCTCCATGAGTCAGGGTGGTGGTCTCCATGAGTCAGGGTGGTGGTCTCCATGAGTCAGGGTGGTGGTCTCCATCATGAGTCAGGGTGGTGGTCTCCATGAGTCAGGGTGGTGGTCTCCATCATGAGTCAGGGTGGTGGTCTCCATGAGTCAGGGTGGTGGTCTCCATGAGTCAGGGTGGTGGTCTCCATGAGTCAGGGTGGTGGTCTCCATGAGTCAGGGTGGTGGTCTCCATGAGTCAGGGTGGTGGTCTCCATGAGTCAGGGTGGTGGTCTCCATGAGTCAGGGTGGTGGTCTCCATGAGTCAGGGTGGTGCGGTCTCCATGAGTCAGGGTGGTGGTCCCCGCAGGTTGATTCCAAATCAGGGTGGTGGTCCCTCATTCACAACCAGTAGAAAAACCCCTGAACTATATATTGTTAAACCCATGCAGCCTATATTATCCATTCCACTGAGCTCATGTTTAGCCCTGAGGTATAACGACATCTCTAACAACAGACCCAGGACCCTTAACCTCATAACATCTGGCTTCAAGTACAAAAGAAAAAAAAGAAAAACTCCAAAAAACCAACAACAATAATAACAATAACGCACACACCACTGCACTTGTCATGTTCATTGTGTTTAAAGTGACGCGCGGCCGTGCGCCGCGCTAAAACAAAGACCATCGGGATAATAAATAAATAAATAAAACGCCCCACGCGTGGATATCGATCAAAGCGCCACCGCTGCGGATGTATAGGCGCTGTCAGGCAAATTGCATCTCAAGGCGAACGCCTCACTGAGCACAACATATTCACACCATTCATCATGATGCCGGGGGAGGCCGGGCCACCTAAAATTGGATACAGCGGATCCGCGCGCGAACGGATTCATCAGCAACACGTGAGGCCAAGGTTAAAGCCCCGCTGATAGGCCTATAGCACACGGAGAGGACAGTTAGAGGAGGAGGAGGAGGGCTCCATGCTGGACTATAGAATGAATTGACGCGCACACGCACAGATGCACGCACACACCGGGGCTGACAGTTATGCTGAAGTAGCAAGGTATATAGGAGAGTAGGAAAGATGAAATGTTTGTCCTTCAGGAGACATAAGCACACTGTCTGCGGTGGTGGGTGGGAAGGGGGGTGAGTGCGTGCGTGCGTGCGTGCGTGCATGCGTGTGTGTGTCTGTGTGTGGGTGTGTGTGTGTGTGCGTGCGTGCGTGCGTGCATGCGTTTAAACGGGATGAAAGAATTAAGTGATCCATGGTGAGTCTCTCTTCTCTCTCTCTTCTGTGCTGTCTAATTTCATCCCTCGCTCTCTCTCTTCTCCACCTCGTTACACACACAGAGCTCTAAACCACACACACACACACACACACACACACACACACAGACACACACACACACACACACACACACACACACACACACACACACACACACACACACACACACACACACACACACACACACACACACACACACACACACACACACACACACACACACACACACACACACACAGGTCTGACCATCAGTCTTCTGTCCCGGTTGACATTAGTGGTCTAAAGGCTGAGACCATGCAGCGCGCGCAGACCATTTCACTGTCACTTGTCTCTTGGTAAAAACGGACCTGCTTCTAGTGTTGATTTCTTCGACTACCTTTTCTTCACTGACGAAAACTAAATGGAAACTAAATGAAAAAACGCTATGATGACTAAAACTAAGACTACATAAGTAAATATATTCGACAATTTCAGCCAGCCAGCCAGTCAGCCTGCAGCCAGCCAGTCTGTCTGTAAGATGTGTGGGCCACAAAACGCTTTTGCGATGGATAAGGGGTTGGTTTGGGTTTGGTTGACAACGCCAACCAAAAATAGCTGATATGCAAACTGTGTATACCTGTAAATAATTGACCCCATTTTGGGGCGAATGACCCCCCCCCAAGAGAATAAGGATGGATTCAAGCAGTGCGTGCGTGTGTGCGTGCGTGCGTATGTGCGTGCGTGTCATTGATCAGCTGCAAAGGACAGATAGGGGAGATAGTCATCACATGTCAGTTTATCAGCCGGGTCATTCTTCATCACCCTCCTCTTCCTCGGAGGAGCGCTGTCATTTGTTCCTCTCTCCATCTCTCTGTCAACATTCCTCCTGTAGTCTGTCTCCCTGTCCCCATATTGATCGGGCCCCCCTCCCTCTCTGTCTCTCTCTCTGTGTCTCTGTCTCTCTCTCTCTCTCTCTCTCTCTGTCTCTCCCTCTCTCTCTCTCTCTCTCTCTCTCTCTCTCTCTCTCTCTCTCTCTCTTTCTGTGTGTGTAGGCTACACACAGAAAAAAAGGTCACAATTTAAATCCCCTTCGTAAAGTATCTAGAGATGCGACCTCCAGAACATCCTCTTCTCATTGTGTCATGCTGACATTATATTAGTCACTGCACACATGCACACACACACACGCACACGCACACACACACACACACACACACACACACACACACACACACACACACACACACACACACACACACACACACACACAAACAGACTTGTGGTCACGCTCGCACTCATACTCCCACTCACAAAGACCTTTCAAAGTCACTCTGGTCAAGCATTAGTAATGAAAAACAGTCCACCTATGGAGTGCGTGCGTGTGTGCGTGCGCGCGTTAGTCTGTGTGTGTTTCCTTTGGCAGTAAAGTATATTACAGGTGTCCTTACTGATGGTTTATGTCCTCACTGGGCAAACTACGCACGCACGCACACACACACACACACACACACGCACACGCACACGCACACACACACTTCCTGTGTTGGTCTCCCAGTATATAACATCTGCATCCATAATGAGTGGCGCTGGGCTGCAGTGTTCCAGACTCTCACAGGAGAATCCATCAGAGGCGTGGAGGAGAGAGGGCAGCACTTATCTGCCTCCGCAGACAGCTGCTCCTGTCTGCCTCGCTGTTCACACGCACACACGCACGCACGCACGCACGCACGCACGCACGCACGCACGCACGCACGCGCACTGTTGAACCTCAGCAGCCCTCTATACTGTGCATGTCATAATCGGTGAATATTCTGCAAAACACATTGCAATTCGACACATTGTGAGCTTGTATACAGCTGCAATTTCCCTTCACCAGAGATTTGGTGTAGAGGGGGGAGGGGGATTTAAGGTGACTATTTACAGACCCTTGGGTGGCCTCCGGTCCAAAAAAAAAGCATATAGGTTCACATGGATCCATATGTTTTATGCCTGGCCTCTCCCGATAATTGCAAATGTAACACCCATGATTCGAAACCCGCGAAAACATATACGGTACCTCTTAAGCAAAGGAAATCGCTGCTTGCTCAGGGGAGATGTAGAGTGCCTATCTGTTTCAGGCAGGGCAACGTTTCAACCCGCCTGTGTCCCACCGTGTTTGCATTTCTCAGTGGAAGAGTATATACAGTATGGAGACCAACCTCAAATGCTATGAAATTGGTGAAAATTGGCAAATATTCGGTGAAAGAGAGTTAAAAGAGTTAAAATGGTTACATTTTAAGAATCGTGTGTTCTATGTATGTGCACACGCCTTGTTACACTGTAAACCCTTTCATAATGAAGGCATTAATGAGGTGTCGAGTTCCCTTTAACTGTTCCAACAATGTCACATCTAGTCTATAACTAGTCTGTAACTGTCGTGTCCCTAATTTATTTGAAGGCCACACATTCAGTGTGACGAAACACTAATGTTTTGAGACACTGTACTTCGACACTGTGTGCAGTCCAACATGTCAAACAATGTTTCCACCAAAAAATGTAGACTTTTGCCAAGTGCTGAGTGGACTGTGTTTTTACAGAACCAAAATGCTGCACAGTACATTTAAACAATCTCCCCCCCTTTCCCCCCCTATTTCTCAATATTTAATCGAGAAAAGGATCTTTGCCTTGGGCACAGAAATTGAAAATCACTGCCGTATACAAACTGAACTCGAAAGACAACTCACGAGTTCCGTATAGTTCCAGCCACCTTGTCCTCCGAAAAGCATAGTACAGTAGGTCTTTTGAAGTACAGCAAAAAGACGATGATGATGATTTATCTCAGTGTTGTCGTCAGTGTCCCTGCACTGGTGGACAGGAACCAGATAAAGGACAACATAAGTAAGTCCATGCAGGAAATGTCATTAATAAAGCTATAGTTCAAGCCATTGGGTGCCACCTGGAATGACTTGGAAAGTCATTGCACAACAGAAGAGGCCTGAGCCAAAAAAAAAAAAAGAAAAAAACATTCTTGATAATAACGCATCACCCTCTCGATAAAATATTCATAAAACATAAAAGCTGCTCCGCGGTGACAGATTCGTCCTTCCTATAGGATGTCCACTCTCCACTGGAAGATTGAAATGGTGGTTTGTTTGAGGCTGTGGAATGATAATGATGCATTGTCTGCCTGCATGCCCATTGCCCATGGCTCCACTGTCTTAACGTCTAGTCTAGATTTTCCGTATGGGATTTGTGGATTTGTTTTTGTGCCCGGATATACCCCGTCCAGGACAGACGTGCCTCCTCAGGAGACTTGGCTCAGATCTGAACACATTTGATTTGGTGTTGGGAACCCCGTTGTGACCTCATTGTGCCCTTGCTGCCAGGCAGGGTTTGAACCGACAACCTTCCGCATGAAGGACATATTATGCTCTAGCAACTACACTAGGGCGCCCCCCACACCCCGTCTGATTTGCTGTATAATACAGTATATTTATGCATAATTATGTAGGCCTACTGTATGTATTTTATGTTGATTCAAGAGCGTTTTATTTGTCACTTGCTCATCCTGGAGCCACTGTGAAATGTTTGGGTTGACAGGGATTGACGTGCCCCGAAAGACTGTGACAATGTATTAGAATATAACAACACCTAACAAGATATTATATTAGTTAGTTAGTTTATTTTATCTCAGTCATTTACAATACATTGTACATTCAGAATGAGGGTTACACAATTACAGTTTGACTGAAAAGGTTTGGGCTGAAGCCGAAGCTTATTATGCCCACCTTATTAATGATTCAAATAATAAAAACAAGAACAATAGCAATGGGAAAACTGATTCTCTATAGTGCTGTGCTTCTGTATATCAATGATAAACAGAAAAGACATTTTGGATTATATGCCTTATACTAGTTACGCCCACATACATTTAGCTTTTTAAAATTGTGCTTATATATTTGTGTTGGTTGCTTCAAATATAGTGTATATTTTTATTATTGTTTACTTTTACTGCATATGTGTTTGTATATTTGTGTTTGAAGTGGTTACATCAAATTATTTATATTATAAATAATTTGAAGTATCATCATCACTAATATATTATATTAGTGATGATGATACCGGATGTAAATTATGTATAAAATGTGCAGTAAGCTAAAACTCGTATACATGAATTCACTTACTGTATGTGTTTATTAGTGAGAGTAACACAAAAAAAAAACATACATGGGGGGTATTTAGAGATGTTTATTTTATTTGAATCTTGTATTTCTGTGTTTTTGTGTGGTGTAGAGAATGACTTGCCAAGATAAAGTCAGTATGTTTGAACACGGGTAACTGATTCTGAATCAGATTTGGAAAAGGATGCCGTTTAACCCATTTTGGGGCAGGAACCCCTTTTGGTGTTAGCATTATGTTTTGCTTTAGCTATTGAAAAATAGCAGATCTACAAGCCCATAGCGCGCCACCGAGTGGGGCGCTATGGGCTTGTAGATATGCTATTTTTGAAAAATCGAAGAACGACTGGCATAGAAACATAGCTTTTTCAGAAAACTGTCAGGATGTAGAAAGACATTTTGTAGAATCGTTCCCAAAGGGTCAACATGGATTAATGAATGCATGTGTCTTGTGTATTTGTGTTTCAGACTGGTATGGCGCTAACATACGACCCTGCTGCTATGCAGAATGGGTAAGTGAACGCTCCTGTGCATGGTTTAATGTAAAGAAACGTATACAATGAATGGAACTCCTGCATGTGTGTGTGTGTGTGTGTGTGTGTGCGTGTGTGTGTGTGCGTGTGTGTGTGTGTGGGACTTGAACCCACACCCTCTGTGCCACTGCACCGCCCGCTGCCAGCGTCTCCCACATTCTGATGGATTTTGATTGAAAAGTGATCCACGCGATATTGTTCACCACTGTACCGTTGTCGTTGTTGTCCTGGTCTTATACAAACAATAGTCATACTAGTTATTGTTATAGTTATCGTTCTCAGTATGAACGGCCCTTAAATAACCTTCTGGTGCACGCTGCCGGTTTAGCCAGCACGATTGTTATTAAACGCAAGCAGGATGAGGATTTTCCTTCTGTGTCCTTGTGGCACACCAAAGTCAGCTATTTGTGTGCAGGGATCATTAGGAATATGATTTATGTCATGATTATGATTTTGCGGTGCCAGTATTGCAAATTGTATATCACTACAAGCCATCTGCGTGCATGTACATTATCATATGTGACCAGATAGGACTGAGAGACTGCCGTCGCGCAAATTCCAGCTTTTCACCAGAGGAGAAAAAGTTTTTTTATTTTTCCAAAAATGAGTTAATAGCACAGGCAGACTCTTCACATACTAGAGCATGTCTGAAATAAGTGTCAGAGCTGAAGTAGACAGGTGAATAAGAAATACATGCTTAAACATGTAGCTAGGTGTAATGTTAGAGACCACAGAAGTGAACCTTTCAAGCCTGTTTTCTCAACTCGATTATTGATTAAAAAAAGCTCTTTTTAAAGCCTATACTCTACTGTATATACTGTATTCCATACAGCCCACCTGTAGCGTGCGGCCATAATAGTATAAAGCAGAACTCAGAATTCAGAGGCTTGCTTTAAGGGGAATTTCGCTTTAAAAATGCACCCCAGACAGTTTTCCTTTTGTTATTATTTTTTCACCACATGAACCCTAGCGTGTCCCGGTTCAGGATAAACCTTCTTACAATCTCACATTACACAAGCTTTATAGATCTAGCTAATTCCTGGAAAGAGACGTGGTGCAGAGGGGGGACAAGGGTCTCCGAAAAGGTGTTTTTGCAGCTACAAACAACACACAACCTTCATTCATGTATTAACCCATTTAGGCCTGACGTCGAAAAATAAAAATAAAAATGTAATTGTATTTTTTTCCTGGAAAATGTTTCTATATCAGTGGTTCTCAATATTTCATGTCGAGCACCCCAAAAATCATATGAATTTGGCCGTCGACCCCCATCTGAAAATATGTTGTCCCAGTTAAAACACCCAAAATGGGTTAACTATTTCATTTTAAATGTCTAATAATGAAAGGTTATAAGGTTTGTTTTATAAGTCCACGTGCCGCTCTTGGCCAGCTCCTGACTCTCCCACAATATGGCCGCAAATGACCCAGCTTTTCTTCTCCGGATTCCATCTCAAATCGACTTGGACCGAGCATCCCGGCGATTGAAAGCGAAATCTCCATCCTCTCACATTTCCAATGTCATTATTGTGTGCATGCGGTGTATATGCTCATACACCATAACTAAGACTGCCTGGCTATACTTCCTATTTTTGTAGAGAGAGGGAGAGAGCAACAATTTGTAAAGTATATTCACGTTATAGAATAACGAATCGGTATAGAATGAAGTTCGACACGTTCATTAGAAGGATAATGGAAGCTTCAAGAGAAGCGTATTGATGCACGCGCACACACGCACGCACACACGCACGCACGCACGCACGCACGCACGCACGCACGCACACACACACACACACACATCTCCGACCCCTTACATACCTCCTAACGTTAACAGTTGGTTCTGAACCTATAATAAAACCTAAAAAAAAAGTCAGGTATGATTTCCAAGGTTTAGGCTTGAAGAACTTGAAGAGCAGTATATCGACATCAAACACCTCTCAGATCAAGAGGCTGCAGAGTGTGCTCTGACCGGAGCCTCTGTGTAATATGATGATCTCTCCTAGACGGGGTGGATGGTGGACATATATTCCTGTCTCTGTGTAATATGATGATCTCTCCTAGACGGGGTGGATGGTGGACATATATTCCTGTCTCTGTGTAATATGATGATCTCTCCTAGACGGGGGTGGATGGTGGACATATATTCCACTCCCAGGAGGATCAGAGAGACACTCGGGTCGCCGTGTGTATATGTCTCAAACGGTGTGATAAAGAACTACGCTTCCCAGCCCATCTTAGCCCCCCGCCACCCCCCCCCCCCCCATCTGCTATATACAGGTTTCTTTTTAAATGCATTGACTTTTCTACAAAGCTCCCGCAATATTGGACTCGGCAAAGCTATAGCTATAAGCCAGCCGGCGTGGAATGACATGGCCCTTGGACAAAAATATATACAAAGATAATACAGACGACCAACTATTTTATACCATGACAAAGCTCGGTTTGATGAGATAAAACCCGACTTTTCAATTGAGAGAACCCGTAAGACATTTCATGAAACCTTTATGCGCCTAGCAAAACCCAAGATGCTGTACGTGTATGTGAGCGAGGATTTGATCTGAGCAAGCCAACGGAAGAGTGTGGGTGTCGCTCGCTCACGGCGTGCGTGTGTTGGCAGTCTAAGGAACTATTCAGTACTGATGGATGAATGCAACCAGGTTGTTTTCTCTGCTCTCTCAGTGTATCAACTATTTGTCACATCACAAAAAAAAGTGTAAAAGAGTGGTTGATATATCTTTTTTTTACAAACATGAATTGCAGTTAGGCCTATACTTAAATAATCTCCTCTCCTCTCCTCTCCTCTCCTCTCCTCTCCTCTCCTCTCCTCTCCTCTCCTCTCCTCTCCTCTCCTCTCCTCTCCTCTCCTCTCCTCTCCTCTCCTCTCCTCTCCTCTCCTCTCCTCTCCTCTCCTCTCTCTCCTCTCCTCTCCTCTCCTCTCCTCTCCTCTCCTCTCCCCTCCCCTCCTCAGGTTCTACTCATCGCCTTACAGCATCGCCACCAACCGAATGATCGCACAGACTTCCATCACACCGTTCATCGCTGCTTCACCTGTCTCCACATATCAGGTGGGTGGGCTGTGCGCACCAGATCTGCTATATAATGCTATATAATATATACTTTTGAAATATGGCCGTAACTCAGGCATCTGAAGAGTGTGTGCATGTGTGTGTGTGTGTGTGTGTGTGTGTGTGTGTGTGTGCGTGCGCGTGTGCGCATGCTTGATGATTGTGACATTTGGCTGCAGTACAGACATTAATAAACATTTTTGCTGAAGCCTGGTCAAACTTATACAAAGAGCTGTTGTTCGTTCTGGGTGGTTCTGTTCGGTCTGGGTGGTTCTGTTCGGTCTGGGTGGTTCTGTTCGTTCTGGGTGGTTCTGTTAGGTCTGGGTGGTTCTGTTCGGTCTGGGTGGTTCTGTTCGGTCTGGGTGTTCTGTTCTGTCTGAGTGGTTCTGTTCGGTCTGGGTGGTTCTGTTCGGTCTGGTGGTTCTGTTCGGTCTGGGTGGTTCTGTTCGGTCTGGGTGGTTCTGTTCTGTCTGAGTGGTTCTGTTCGGTCTGGGTGGTTCTGTTCGGTCTGGGTGGTTCTGTTCGGTCTGGGTGGTTCTGTTCGGTCTGGGTGGTTCTGTTCGGTCTGGTGGTTCTGTTCGGTCTGGGTGGTTCTGTTCGGTTCTGTTGCACACAGGGAAGTATACTATAGTGTCCTTAACCCATTCTGACCTGAGATCAGATTCTAAAAATGTCTTCTATGTCAGTCGCTCTTCGATTTTTCAAAAATAGCAGACCTACAAGCTCGTAGCGCGCCACTCGGTGGCTTGTAGATCTGCTATTTTTCAATAGCTAAAGCACGACATGATGCTAACACCAAAATGGGTTCCACCCAAAATGGTTAAAGAGCACTTAACTACTTTCAACCTGACGTCCTATATATTTAGCCATGCCATATTGTATGGGTGAACCTTTGACCTAAAATAGAATTAAAGAATTGATCAAAAATGTTCCAGAATCTTACAAAAAAAGAATAGCAAAAATTGCTCAAGCAGCGCATACTACTGGTCATGGTATGATGTGCTGTGAGCTTGTGGATATGCAACTTTTTGTTATTTTTAGGTGCTTAACCAGTGCGTGCGTGTGTACGTGCACTCAGACCGCACGGCGAGGGGTGTGTAGTCGACATGTTGGAGTTGGACAGTCGCAGGGCCTGCATGAGAAACTGCAGGATTCTCTTGTCATTTCGTATAGTTTCTTCCAGCTGTGGTCGGCAAAACATCTGTTTCACCGGGAGCAAAACACGACGGCGAAAACGACACGACACACCGGAAACAATCAGAGACACACAGCGGAGGAGAGAGGGGGGGGGGGGGGGGGGGGGGGGTGGGGGGGGGGGGGGGGGGGGGGGGGGGGGGGGGGGTGGGGGGGGGGGGCGGGTGTGGGGGGGGGGGGGGGGGGTGGGGGGGGGGAGAGAGAAACACAGTGACAGGCCCAAAAACAAACACTCATCATTTCACACATAAAAGACAGGGTGCTCTCTCGCTGTCCTTGGCGGAGATGGGGGGAGAGCAGCTCGCAATTCATTTTCAATGGGAGTCACGTGCATGTTTTGACGAGACAAGCTTGCTCCGTGCAGGCTGTCCGTCTGCCCCCCCCCCCCCCCCCCCCCCCCCCCTCCCCCGCAAGGACAGTGACAGAGCACGCTGTCTTTAATGTGTGAGCGACGACGCCTTGCAGCATGCAAGCCAAGATGTTTGAGGAAGATGTTTTCTTCTACACACCTCTCGTTTGTTTGTTTTTTCCTGACCCCGCCGTCTCTGCTCTCTCTCTCTCTCTCTCTCTCTCTCTCTCTCTCTCTCTCTGTGCTGCTATAACTTGAAACAAAACACGGCATCACTGATCCTGACGTGTGGAATAATGAAGTTGGAAATAGAACAGTCAAAACGTTTGAAGGTGTCTGCGTGATGTCAGGACTATAGTGTTCACACGCTCTGTCCTTATGAAGCAGATGCCGGCTGGCTGCTCTCTGTGGTACACATGAGAGAGAGAGAGAGAGAGAGAGAGAGGGAGAGAGGGGGAGAGAGAGAGAGAGAGAGAGAGAGAGAGGGAGAGAGGGGGAGAGAGAGAGAGAGAGAGAGAGAGAGATCATTTGGGAAAACAGGCAAACAAGCATGGGGTGGCTGAAGGTTGGAGTGTCTGTTTTTGAGCCGTGCTTGATTACAACTCTGCTCCTCCACCTGACTGTGGTGCAGAGGATGGTGGGGGGGAGAGAGAGAGAGAGAGAACGCGGGTGAGGGCACATCTCTAATCCCCCTCTCGGAAAAAAGGCTTCCCAATTGATTTATCAAAAACAATGGCCAAGGCTTTTGAGGAATATTAATCCTCACAGTTCCAATATCAGCCGTGCAGCCTGTCCGCAAGACACTCGCTGTAATATTGCCCCCCCCCCCCCCCCCCCCCCCCCGAGCCTGTCGTCCGCACGGCAAGGTGAGTCCTCCATCTTCCCGTTAAAGTATACGGACGAGAGGGAGGGAGAGAGAGAAAACAATCACTTATACGCTTTAGGATGCCAACAATTCCCCCTTTTTTCGTGATGAAATACCCCCCCCCTCTCCGCAGACACATTTGCCGTTTTTCACATTGCTCCCCTTTGCTTTTCACGTCTATAATATGCTCGGATTGATATCCGAACCGACCTTCTAATTTGAGCATGGTACTGATTCATAAAACAACCGGTTACGCATGGCCCCTTGAAGAGGACATGGCTGTGTGTTCTTTAATGTTATCCATGAGGCAGCTTTTTAACCCATTTTGTGCGGGATCCCATTTTTGGTGTTTGCATTATACGTTATGCTTTAGCTATTGAAAAATAGCAGATCTACAAGCTCATAGCGCGCCACCGAGTGGCGCGCTACGAGCTTGTAGGTCTGCTATTTGGAAAGAATGGAAAACTGTCAGGATGTATAGAAGACATTTTTAGAATCTGATCTCAGGTCAGAATGGGTTAAAGATAATTGGCTTTGTGTGTTCTGGGAAGCCCTTTGATGCGCCACGTGACAGTCAGGCATGGCACACATCCCACTGATCCCAGGCCAGCCTCCTGCAGTCAGTGTCCTGCGTGTAACCTCGTCTGGTATTCATATCGCTGTATAGCATGGCAGCTGGATCTCTCTGTGAGAGGCTCTATATGCAGAGCTACCAACCTGCACACATTTTGTGTACCAACCACGCAATTCTAGGTGTCTATACGCCTAGAATTGCGTGGTTGGTACACAAAATGTGTGCAGGTTGGCAGCTCTGTATATATTACAGCAGTGGGTCGTATAGGGACCCATGTCAGTGGGTCGTATAGGGACCCATGTCTGTGGGTCGTATAGGGACCCATGTCAGTGGGTCGTATAGGGACCCATGTCTGTGGGTCGTATAGGGACCCATGTCTGTGGGTCGTATAGGGACCCATGTCTGTGGGTCGTATAGGGACCCATGTCTGTGGGTCGTATAGGGACCCGTGTCTGTGGGTCGTATAGGGACCCATGTCTGTGGGTCGTATAGGGACCCATGTCTGTGGGTCGTATAGGGACCCATGTCTGTGGGTCGTATAGGGACCCATGTCTGTGGGTCGTATAGGGACCCATGTCAGTGGGTCGTATAGGGACCCATGTCTGTGGGTCGTATAGGGACCCATGTCTGTGGGTCGTATAGGGACCCATGTCAGTGGGTCGTATAGGGACCCATGTCTGTGGGTCGTATAGGGACCCATGTCTGTGGGTCGTATAGGGACCCATGTCTGTGGGTCGTATAGGGACCCATGTCTGTGGGTCGTATAGGGACCCATGTCTGTGGGTCGTATAGGGACCCATGTCTGTGGGTCGTATAGGGACCCGTGTCTGTGGGTCGTATAGGGACCCATGTCTGTGGGTCGTATAGGGACCCATGTCTGTGGGTCGTATAGGGACCCATGTCAGTGGGTCGTATAGGGACCCATGTCAGTGGGTCGTATAGGGACCCATGGTCGTATAGGGACCCATGTCAGTGGGTCGTATAGGGACCCATGTCTGTGGGTCGTATAGGGACCCATGTCTGTGGGTCGTATAGGGACCATAGACTGTAAAAAATATGGACAAAGCGTTCCCCGGGTCTAACATGAACGTAAAATGAAGCCTGTAATAATATGCTAATTCCTGATGTAAGTCGCCATCTTTGGTACCAGCTGGCCATTGGCTGGCTCCGTTTTGTATACCAGCTGGTCATTGGCTGCCCAGACAACGAGGCGGGACTTCCCCCCTTCTTCTCCGTTGGTTTTTATTTTGACTCGAGTGGGAGGGGAATCCTGATCATAGACTGTAATGGTAGCCACGCCCCTCAGAACATACGCGATGTTTTTTTTTCTTTATGGTCATTTTTTTAATTAATGGGACCATAATTTTCCAAAAAGAATATTATGACATTAGAAATGAGACTTTAAACTAGTGACTGGAAGAAGAAAGTATTCATGACCATGTTTATTAAGGTAATACAGTCTAGGTGAAGTTGGGCCAAAATACATGGGCCTCTATGGAGCTATGGGGCTTTTTGGGTCCGGTCCAGCGCCACAACAGGCCATTATATGAACTACCGATTTCAAATGAGGCTTCACGAAATATCTGGCTGACTGCCCCCCTGATAGGGACCCATGTCTGTGGGTCGTATAGGGACCCATGTCTGTGGGTCGTATAGGGACCCATGTCTGTGGGTCGTATAGGGACCCATGTCTGTGGGTCGTATAGGGACCCGTGTCTGTGGGTCGTATAGGGACCCATGTCTGTGGGTCGTATAGGGACCCATGTCTGTGGGTCGTATAGGGACCCGTGTCTGTGGGTCGTATAGGGACCCATGTCTGTGGGTCGTATAGGGACCCATGTCTGTGGGCCTGACGTCGAAATAAAAAAGAACGTTCGCTCTGAAAGAATATATTCAAAGATTTGTGCCGCATTTTTCACGATTTAAAAAAAAATAGCAGTTCATAGCGTGCCACTCGGTGGCATACTATGAGCTTGTAGATCTGCTATTTTTCAATAGCTAAAGTATAACAGAATGCTTGAAACACCAAAAGGGGTTCCCCAAAATGGGTTAATTAAGCAATATTACACGGGTGTTCTTTATCGTCATTCATTAATGACGATAAAGAACACCCTCGAGTGTAATATTGCAATTATACAACAGTTACCCTTACAGTCGCTGAATATAATAATTAATATAATATTTTTTCAATGACAGATGTATAGTCACCATATGACCACAAATGTCCCAAGAAACTATAGCCTATAACTATACACCGAGTCTGCTGCAGCGCTCTGAGAGAAACGCACGGCTGAATTCTTTGTTTTGATTAGCCGTTCCTATATCATGGTTTAAGCACGTCTAGAAAGATGTTTCAGCCAATCAGATTGCTTCCTCAAAGCAAGCTGTTTTCTTTTTTCTCATTCAATTTTTATTTGCTTTCTGAACAAGAACACAGCATAGTAATTTTACAGTATACCGCAAGACCGAAACGTTGCTCAATTAATAAATTTGCTCTGAACTGGCAAGTGGCAGTGTGCGGATGTCCCTTCTTCCACAGTATACAAAATTGAACTCAAAACATTCACTCTCACACGCATACTCGTGTGCACGCACGCATGCACACACACACACACACACACACACACACACACACACACACACACACACACACACACACATACACACACACACACACACACACACACACACACACACACACACACACACACACACACACACACACACACACACACACGTATATCATGAGCCTGTTAGCGGTAAGTGTGTCTGTGGGTTGTATTAATATTTTTTACCAAAGAAATGTATTATACCAAGAGCTTTTTGACAAGATAATAATTAATTGGCTCCATACCTCAATATTGTAGTTAAGTACAGCACTTAAGTAAATGTATACTGTTGTCAAGATCGGTTCGGGGGATCAGACATCGTGGGCCAATCACGTAATTTTCAAATGATCGGAATTGGATCTGGGAGCCTTAAAACATGATCCCTAGTATCAATATTAAATCCATATAATGATATTAAACTGGATATTGTACTATTGTGATGTGGCATAAACTGTTCTGAAAAATTGGTATCGGCAGATGCCACCAAATCAAATGATCGGAATCGGATCAGGAGCAAAAGAAACGTGACCGGGACATCCCTAAAATGTACTTGGTTACTTTGCACCATTGATTGGAGCACATGAGCATGGAGCAAAAGGTTTCCACTTGCTGACAGCGACACTACCCGAGCTTTTAGTTTGAGATGCGCATCGTGAGTTGTGATCCGGCTCGGAGGACCGTTCGTTGCTGCTCATAGGAGATTACCGCCGTTTGTCTTTGTTTAATCTAATCATTTTAGCAGGATCAATGACCAGTCTGTGTTGTTTGTCTGCTCCAAGCCCTCTTAATTCCTCCCTGGATGTTTGTTTGCGCTTATCTTCAGCTTTCTCTTCCTGTCTGTCTGTCTGTCTGTCTGTCTGTCTGTCTGTCTGTCTGTCTGTCTGTCTGTCTGTCTGTCTGTCTGTCTGTCTGTCTGTCTGTCTGTCTGTCTGTCTGTCTGTCTGTCTGTCTGTCTGTCTGTCTGTCTGTCTGTGACGGATAATAATAAGTTGCCAGTAGCTATACGGCTTTATCATAGAGGGAGATCACTCTCAAGAAAGGAAATGCAGAATAGCAGAGATTTATTGAACCATTTTTAGCTTCAATAAATATCACCTGGCCCGCATTTTAGAATGAAAAAGGTGCTGTCCTCAACCTTGTCATTAAAGCAGTGAGACATTATTCATGGGATATGAATGCATACTGACACTCTGCTTCAGGATCATCAAATCGCTCTCACCTGGAGCCCAGAGGGGTGCAGTACTTAGTTTAGACACTACTTGGTTTAGACTAGTCATTTGGTTAGACCAGTCATTAGTCCTACAACTATAACCTATGGGGTGCATACTTATTTTAGACAGTTTTTGGTTTAGACTAGTCATTGGTTAGACCAGTCATTAGTCCTACAACTACAACCTATGGGGTGCATACTTAGTTTAGACAGTTCTTGGTTTAGACTAGTCAGCACTAGACAGCACATCTAAACCTCACCTTAACCCATGTCTAACCAATGACTAGTCTAAACTAAGTATGCACCCCGCCCTAGGGTGCATGTTGGTATCTATGATCTAGCTTGATCCTAATGTCTGAATGACCTCAACACAAATTCCTGGGTGAATCCACATTGTAAATAAGATAACATAGGAAGATAAATACATATAGATAGAAAGATATATATATATATATATATATATATAGACACATCATACATGTATAATATATCGATTCGTAACATATAATCAGTCAGATCAGTCCATGTGCAGACAGCCCGGTAAATATGTAGGTCTGCCAATTCTAAAAACGCCTTCTAAAGCCTGACCTAAGTTTTCTGAAAAACTTCAAATATTTATATAGCAGCATAATCTTTTTGTATTTTTTTAATACTGTACATTGTACATACTGTAGCCTACAGAACCCAAAAATGGGTTCCCGGCCTGAGGGGGTAAAACACCAAAAGGGGTTCCCGCCCAGAATGGGTTAAGTGGATTTATATGCCGTTTTTATGGGTAATGCCTCTATTTCTATGTGCTGATAGCTTCTACATTACCTGACTAGAACAGATGCAGAGGACCATGGGACCATGGGTCGGATTTTAAGTCGTCCTTTACGGCCGGGCTACACCAGGCTTTTCAAAGATACATAACACGTAACGCGAGCCCCGAATATACACACACTCACTTTTAGATCCAGTCCTATTTTCAAGCCTTTGATGTAGCCTGTTGTATCAATTGGTACTGTATATCAATTGGATCCTTTTCAAACGCGCTGTACTCGCGCAACCGCAACACATGCACACTTTGAAAAGCCGATAGCCCAGCCACTATACTTAAAAAAGTTGTTATCACATTATTAGTGTTACCTGTATCTTTGTTTAATGTTTACTGAATTTATCTTGTTTTAAATGCATGCCTCTCTATTTATGAGATATACTGTAGATATAGGAAGATTTAGCAGGAAGGAGATATCTATCTATCTATCTATCTATCTATCTATCTATCTATCTATCTATCTATCTATCTATCTATCTATCTATCTATCTATCTATCTATCTATCTATCTATCTATCTATCTATCTATCTACAGTATCTACCTACCTACCTACCTACCTATACCTACCTAGCTAACGAAGTCCACACCCACAACACCAGAGGGAGTGCAACAAACCATGTACAACCCAGATTCGGCACAAACAAGGGACTAAATTATTTTCGCTCCTATGCCACCAAAATGTGGAACGCCCTACCAACAGTCATTAAGACATGTGAATCCCTTGACTCCTTCAAAACCGCTCTCAAAGGGCACCTACGGATGGCTGCAATTCGAAACTGGCCTCTGTAAGATCTGAATCCCCTCTTCCAATAGGAAACCTCACCCATGCTTCCATGGGTGAGGTTGTTCATGTTTGTCTCCATCTTGATACGTCTTTCTCTCTCTGCTATTTTTGAAAAATCGAAGAGCGACTGACATAGAAGAGATTTTTTAGAATCTGATCTCAGGTCAGAATGGAAAACTGTCAGGATGTAGAAGATTTTTTTTTGTAATCTGATCTCAGGTCAGAATGGGTTATTATTATTAGTGAACACACACACCAGGCCTCTGTCTCATCTCTCAACTCGCTGGGTTGACGCCAGGCCTTCAGACTGACGTTGGAATTCACTGCGCAGTGTAGTTTATCAGTGTTTTACTGAGCACAGATTGGCGCATTGGAGCCATCAATATTATGGTTCATTATTATGGTTCATCAATATTATGGTTCCAAGCCACCATAACCGAACTGATAATGTGATGGATTGTATATATCGTTGCTGTCAAAAAAATCTGTTAACCTTTCTGGAAATGGGCAGGGGGGGGTGGGGGATCCAATAATATAGTTATTATTTATGACAAAAAAAAATGTTTTAGATCGCAGACTTGCAAAGAAAATAAATCCAAACATATTAGAGCTTAATTTTGAGCAAGGCAACAATTTCCCCAACGCCCAACGACCCCAAAGGTCTTCATCAGGTCTATAGACTACACTACAGGGTCAGTACTTTTTTTGGTCATATTTCCTTACCTGTATCACCAAAGAGCACCTAGAGCCATTGGTCCCTGGCCTTTCTCTTTGTAAATAGGTATTATATATAGTCACAGGTATCTTGTAAATACTTTGGTTGGTTAAATGTTTACAAAAAATCACACACGTGTGAACTGAGTGGTGCAATTCCCCCCCCCCCCCCCCTCTCTCTCTCTCTATCTCTCTCTCTCATTAGAGTCACTACCTCTCTCACTCTCTCTCATTAGAGTCACTACCCCTCTCACTGTTTCTGGCGCCCCCTACTGCTATTTTTAAGTCACATACTCATGCTCACACAGACACACAAACAAGTACGAGACACACAGACACACAGACACACAGACACACAAACACGTACGAGGACATTGCAAGCTGGTTGTAGGAGTGGTTGCACCACTCAAAAACCAAAAGACACTTGAGTCAGCTGGCTATCTCAATGTATTCTTTGTTGCATCGCCTGGGTACGGGCACACAATTGTCACATTCTCTCTCCCCCTCAGTCTGTCACTCCACCATGGCCACTCCCACATTCATTTCCACCACACTGCAGTCCCAGTTACACACCTGTCTTCAGCTCCCTCGTCAGCCCACCTGTGAACACTTTGCCAATCAACCTGCTCCTATATAAAACTGGACTCTTCACAAACTCTCACTGTCAGTTCATAGTTTGATGTCACGGTTGCTTGTCTGTGGATTCCTGTTTTGACTATACTTTGTCATTTCGCAATTGCCTGATTCCTGCCTATACTACTCGGTGTAAGATCTGCCTTATTCTTTATTAAATACTTAACTTTAAACTCTGTTCGTGTTTGTTGTTACTCTGCACTTGGGTTCGACTCTTGTCTACATCTGTGACAACATAAGAGTAAACATATTATGCTCTGGTTCCTCAATCAGAGGATATAGAGAAATGTGTCCATCCACAAAAAGACCAAGACACAAATAAAGGCAAAAAGACGGGACACTGATGGGATTTCAGAACATGAATGAGAATATTTGTTCAAAGTGAAGAGAGGAGAGTCCGCACACCAAGGTGTTTGCTTCTTATTCAATACACCATAAATAAGACACAACGTTTCGGCCGTGAACGGCCTTCATCAGGTGTACTTACTGTACTTACCTTAGTCCAGCACCAGGCAGGAACTGGATGTGCGCTAGCCACCTACCTTTTTATAATATTTGTTCAAAGAACACTGCTGCTTCCCCAGAGGAGGAGGAGACGGCTTCCAATATTCTCCTCACAGCAAACTTAGTTTTAAACCTAACGGAAGCGTCGCATCTCACACTAATCATTATAAATGTATACAAAAGGTCACATTTTTCTATAAATGCTTAAAAAAAAGAGATTCCTTCGTCAGCTATTTTGCATTACTATTGTGTGTCACTGTCATAAGGTGAAGAATAAAATTGAGCATTTATTTATATCAACATAAACAGATGAAATATGGAGATACAGGGGTTGCTGCCCGATGACAGCAATATACAGTATACCAATATTATACCCAATCTATGCCAAACCCGTTATTTCTCAGGTAGGCCTATATTGCTTAAACTTTTGCCAAACCTGGGACATCTCGCGTTTCTTAATGTCTCTTAATCCAGAATTAATAGTATTTTATTTATCGTCTGTTCGTCTGTTTTTAGGGCTGTTATTATTTTTTTTAATCGTGAAAATGCGGCACAAATCTTTCAATATTATATTCTTTCAGAAGACTTTTTTTTAAACATCATGTTATAATTTAGCTATTGAAAAATAGCAGACCTATTTGCTATTTTTTTGAAAAATCGTAAAAATGTGGCGCAAATCTTTCAATATATATTCTTTAAGAGTGAATGTTTTTAACTCAGGCCTAAACGGGTTTAAACCCCATGCTGGTATAGGCAACCCGACCTGGCAGGGATCTGCACTCCGAGCAGCACTCTATCTACTGTAGAGCTGTACTTCTCCCACTGTTTTTACTGTATTTAACGGCAGCGCGTGTTTGTGTGAACGAGGTGGGAATTATATAATTTCACTCAACAGCAATTATTATTTGTGTTTTTTTTTCACAGGTCCAGAGTACGTCCTGGATGCCTCATCAACAATATGTTATGCAACCTACCGTAAGTACACACACGCACACGCGCGTGCACACACACACACACACACACACACACACACACACACACACACACACACACACACACACACACACACACACACACACACACACACACACACACACACACACACACACACACAATACTCCAGTAAAGTGCAGATATTTAAAGTACACAAGTAAATGTACTTTATTACAGTACACAACTGCTCACTAATTATCATGAATCATGATCTCTCTCTCTCTCTCTCTCTCTCTCTGTCTCTCGGTGTCTCTCGGTGTCTCTCTCTCTCTGCTCGGTGTCTGGCTCAGTGTATAGTTTAATGGCTTTAGGAGGGAATCATTAGGCAGTTTTCATATAAGCCCTTCGCTCAAGAATAGTTTATACAACGTTGGAAGAGACGTCTTGATATATATTTAGAGTTGTTAAAAAAGACGTGGAAAAATACTAAAGACCCCCGTCTGGAAAGTCTTCTTTTAACCCATTCTGAGTGGGAACCCCTTTTGGTGTTATGTTATGCTTTAGCTATTGAAAAATAGCAGATCTACAAGCTCATAGCGCGCCACCGAGTGGCGCGCTACGAGCTTGTAGGTCTGCTATTTTTGAAAAATCGAAGAGCGACTGACGTAGAAGACATTTTTCTAATCTGATCTCGGGTCAGAATGGAAAACTGTCAGGATGTAGAAGACATTTTTAGAATCTGATCTCGGGTCAGAATGGAAAACTGTCAGGATGTAGAAGACATTTTTAGAATCTGATCTCAGGTCAGAATGGGTTAAATGCATGTTGCTCCTCCATCTGTACGTGGCTGCCGGCATGGTCCATTTGTCAGACATGCGTGCGTGCGTGCATGCCCACATAACGCGCACGCAAATGCACGTCGTGCACGCTGTCGGATTGAAACCTTGCATGTCCAAACAGCGTTGATTTAGTCTACTAAAACTGTGACGAGAACTGTTCATCGACTGCCTTTTTTCACTGACGAAAACACGGGCAAAAAAAATAAGCTATGACTTATGATGACTTAAACTGAGACTAGAGGTGGTTTCCACGCGTTTTTCGGAAAACCGCTGCTGAAAATCCGAAAAATGCGCTCAGTGTGCAGGGACCTTTTTATACACCGACAATTTCGTCATCAAATAAAAGTTAGACTCTGACGGAGACTAGTGGACACGACGAGATCCAGTAGAACTGAAAGACAAGTCATCGTATGGTTGGTTGCATGCTGAAAATAGCAGACCCCCATGGTGAGCAATATGTAGATTGGCTACAGTATTATGTTGCATCGCAACACATTGTGAGCTTGTATATTGGCTATTATGTTGTATCGCAACACAGTGTGAGCTTGTAGATTGGCTATATGTTGCATCGCAACACATTGTGAGCTTGTAGATTGGCTATAAGTGTTGCTATTTTGTGTGAGTACATCAATAAAGCAGGCCATTAATTTACAAAAAAATAGATAATAATAATGGAGATATAAGGTTTCTGCCCTGCCCAAACGACATAGCCTACCATATACGCACACGTGCGCGCGAGCATGCAGACGTCTGAGACAAGATGATGGTTCTACTTTTGCGGTTGGTGTGCCATAAAGACTTGACATAGAGTCATGTTATTCCTCTGTGATAGATAGCTGCTTGGAACTGTCTTTCCTAAGCATACACACCAGTTGTGGGAAAAGTACTGTTTTACGTAAGTAAAAGTATACTGTAATATAAAATGACATCCTTTTCAAAATGCACTTGAGTAAAAGTACAAAAGTATATTGGCATCAAAATGAAGTACTTAAAGTACCAAAAGTATAGTCCTTATGCAGACTGACGCACAGTGCGTCACGATGCGACGCACTGTGACGCTTGTAGATCGGCTATTTTCAAACGGCCGAAATGTATATGGGGCTGAAGTGTTTAATGTAAGTTTTGTAATCATAATGAGAAACCAGAACTAAAGTTTTCAAATAATTGTAGTGGACTAAAAGTACAACATTTGGATCCGATATGTAGTGTAGTAGAAGTAAAAGTATACTGGAAATTGGAAATAGTCTCAAGTAAAGTATAAATACCTCAAAATTACTTGAGTAGTTACTTGGATATTTACATCATGCCACAGAGGCTCCGCGAGCAGCAGTTGAGAGAGGAAAAAAAATAAATAGCCTTGCGTGCAGGCAGACTTGCAGATCAGTTCCACGTCGCTTGCAGAAAGAACTGTTCTTTTGACTGACAAAACACTTAGAGGTTCGGGAGGTCTATCTGGTTGGAATTATTTCAAACACTTTTTATTTTGAATCGCGCATCGGCAAGCATTCTCGCTTCATGGAAAGTAAATGTCGGTCGAGTCTAACCGAGCATTCAATAACATCCCTCATCATGGATAATAATCATTGTATTCATATTCCTATTATCTTATCAAAATAGTAAACAAATTCCAAGTTAATTAACCAGCCAAACGTATATGATTTAATTCGTTGGACATGGAATGCAGGGCATTGCAAGCTTGAACAATGCCGTCTCCAGCTGTCGGAGGTGTGAAGATCATTAGACGAGTGGGGGAGAAGGGGGGACGGCGGTCGATTTGGCCGATAAAGCCAGACCTAGTAGGTATATCTATGCCTAAAATCATATTTACGAAACGTTTCAAATGGAGAAAAAAAAACAGAGATGATTTCAATCGAATATTTAGACAAAGTCATGCAAGGGGAACTTTCTCTGGACTTCACGGGCTAAGAAAATCGAATTTAAAATCTCAAAACCTGTCAAAACGGCTGCTCCGACGTCCTAGTGTTAAGTACAGTACTTGAGTAAATGTACTTTACGCACTTTCCACCACGGCTCATATAGATAGCTGCTTGGAACCGTCTTTCCTATAATAAAGCACATTTTGGTGGCGGGAGGGAGGGAGGGAGGGAGGGAGGGAGGGAGTGACTCAGCAACATTTTTACCAGGCGGTTGCTCAGGGTTACGCCAAAGCCAGACCGAGTCACACACAGTCATATATTATGACTAATGTATTAATTCGATTCAGCTCAGCAGCCAGACAAGGCTGCCTGTTCTGCCTCAGAGATGCAGGCCAGGCTGCATGGCCGCCGCACGCCATGCACTTCCTGATGCCCTTCAGGTTGAAGAGTTCACTTTGTTTGCTGAAACGTCCTTAACCCATTTAGGCCTGACGTCGAAATTAAAAAAAAAAAGTCTTCAAAATCCTCACAGTTTTCTGAAATACCTCATGTTTCTGTATCAGTGGTGCTCAATATTTCATGTCAAGGACATAATTGGCCACCGACCCCCCCCCCCCCCCCCCCATCTGAAAATATGTTGTTCCATGGACCCTGGCTCTGAAAGAATATTCAAAGATTTGCACCACATTTTCACAATTTTTCAAAAATAGCAGACCTACAAGTTCATAGCGCGGCACTCGGTGCCGCGCTATGAGCTTGTAGATCTGCTATTTTTCAAAAGCTAAAGTGTACCATAATGTTTAAAACTCCAAAAGGGGTTCCCGCCCAGAATTGGTTAAAGGACCACTTTTCAACTTATCTTCATATTATTGGTCCTCGCTAACAAAAAAATGGCACAATGTTTTTTCTATACCGGTCTGTGTCTCATATAGAGGAGGGCTGTGGGCACTTCAGAAACCCGTCCACGACCACCAGTGACATCATCATTAGGCTTTATTTCTTTTCCTTTTTTTTATTATCGTGGTATCGTGATGGGCTTCTCCATTATCGCATTGCAACTTTTCAGGAATAGAAAGCCTGCAGTTTCTATTAGCTTGGATTCCCCATTGGTGATGATGAGGTGACGTGTCCTCCGGCTAAACGCCATATAACCATCATCACAAAATGTGATGAGGTCGGTACATTTTGGGCAAGCTAGTGGCTACGGCCGATACAGTATAGAGCACCGAAGTCCTGACGTCACTCGCTCATCCCTTCGATTCCCCCTGGTTCGCGGAAGTGATTTCTCTATGGAGAATAACATGGGCTCATCTTAAAATCGTTTCATATAAGCGTTGTGGCCTGGGTCCAAAAATAAACAAGCTGTCTCAGCGTTATTGTCGGGGAGGTGTCTTCTGTATCGTTTGGCGACAGTCAGTCACTCATGATACAGTCTGTTTCTAGCGAAAATGTAACTAATTCAGCAGCGGTAACATTAGCGTTTTCTCTCAGTCAGTTGATTCTTCATATCCATATGAGTGAAGCGGCCGGGGTGACATGTTTATTTTTCAAACACAGTTCTTATATGAGGCGATCTAAAATCCCCCTATGGGGATTATAATGCAAATAAAAAGTGGATTTGCGCCCTCTACCATCGACGTCAGACTTCGGTGCTCTATTGTCTCCACAATACTGTCTCCTAGAATCAAACACCATACCGTATGATCAGTCTCCATTATCATTCTATATCTCAGAATGAGTATACATAGGCCTACTGTATATCAATATCACAGAATGAGTCTCCAATTAGGGTAAAAGATGTAGTCTTTCAGTTTATTTTTATTATTGCATTTTTTTTATACAGATCTCCAGTTGAGGTAACACAACCTCTTGGTTTGTCTGTTTGTTTGTCTGTTTGTTGTGTGATGAACAACCCCGGCGCCTCAGTTAATTGAAGCGATATATGAGGTGATTACAAGGTGTTTTAGTGTTCATCGATGCGTCGAATAGGCAGACATTTATGAGCCGTCTGTTGTTCTTGTTCATATTTTATTGTCAAGAGCCTTTCTTGCCAGCCGGTGCATCAGAGCAGCGCTTCTCAACCCGTGTGCGCCACATGGTTTTACCGTGGGGTTCCCAGCAGTGTTGTTTTCGTCGACTAAAACCAAGACGAAAAATGTTCGTCGACTACCTTTTTCCACTGAAGAAAACTAAATGGAAACTAAATGAAAACTATGCTATGGTGACTAAATATACTGACAATTTCGTCTAACAAATAAAAACTAGACTAAAATGTTAGGAAGGGACTAGTGGACAACAGATCCAGTATAAGTCATTTTACACTTGGTTGCATGCTGAGAATATCAGACCCTGGCTGGTGTCCCAGGAGCATTTGGACCACAGATCGCTACTCCTGATCCAAAGCCATCTAGACTAGGCTCTCTCTGCCGCCTCCATGGCAGTGTTGTTTTCGTCGACTAAAACTAAGACGAAAAATGTTCGTCGACTATACCTTTTTTACTGACAAAAACTAAATGGAAACTACATGAAAACTAAGCTGTGATGACTAAAACTAAGACTAAATATACTGACTGAATACTGAATTTTGTTAAAAATAAATAAAAACTAGACTAAAATGTTAGGAAGGGACTAGTGGACAAGAGATCCAGTATAAGTCATTTTACACTTTGTTGCATGCTGAAAATAGCCGATCTACAACCTCACAACGCGTCGCACTGTGACGCGTTGTGAGCTTGTAGATCGGCTTTTTTCAGCAGGTGTAAAATAAGTCATTATGACGGCAACAAGGCCCGCCAAAATACATTTTAGTCGACTAAATCACCTGTAGATTTAGTCGACTACAATCTTATGACATTTAGTCGACTAAAACTAGACTAACACTAATACATTCCAGGTGACTACTATTCAAGAGACTAAAACTAAAATAGAAATGTGCTGCCAAAAACAACACTGGTTCCCAGGTGACAGTGAAGTGAAAACATTGGCCAAATTGTCAAATAATATAAGAAATAATATATATATATATATATATATATATATATATATAAAACATTGTGAAAATAGCAAATCTACAAGCTCAACAATGCTCACGTTATTTTAGTGTTGAAGTCTAGGCTGGCCCAAGATGGACCTGCAGCCAGGAGCATCCCAAGACCAACTCTTGCCACTTTATGTTTCGTTTCATTGAAGTCTTTTCCTTGACGCCAACAAAACTAAACCCCTTAAAGGACCACTTTAAGGGGACATCATCAGTGTGATGATGTCACAGTCTTCCAGTGGCATCATCATTAGGCAGATTGTTTTTTAAACAATATGTTTTTACAAAAAAAAAAATGATTTTTATTATCGTGAGAACGATGGCTTCCATTTTCGCTTTGCCACTTTTCAGGACTAGAAAGCCTGCAGTTTCTATTAGCTTGTATTCCCCATCGATGATGTCACTGGAAGACGGTTTCTGAACTGCCCACAGCCCTCCTATGAGACACAGACCGAGTAGAAAAAAATTGCGCCATTTTTTCATGATTATTAGTGAGGACCTAGTATATGAAGATAGGTTGAAAAGTGGTGAAGTGGTCCTTTAACATGACATATTTGCGTTTCATTAATTTCTACATGGTGTGTTTACCTGTGTGTGACGTGTGCACAATTAAGACTCCTCTCCTCCTGTGAGCCTTCTTAATGCTGTACGGCAGTAACATAATGTGGATTTATTTTGAAGCCCAGGGATCATAATTGATCCTGACCTTCTGCCGTAAGCATTTCATTTAGCTTACGGTAAATCATGCCTGAGGTGCTATAATGTTGGCTTGAAGCTGTGTGCTCTTCTTCCCTCCTGACGGGGACTGCCCTTAAGTCAGACCTCCCGTTAGTCAGACCCGTGCTGCGGGTTACGAATCACCCGTGCTGCGGGTTACGAATCACCCGTGCTGCGGGTTACGAATCACCCGTGAATCACCCGTGCTGTGGGTTACGAATCACCCGTGCTGTGGGTTACGAATCACCCGTGCTGTGGGTTACGAATCACCCGTGCTGTGGGTTACGAATCACCCGTGCTGCAGGTTACGAATCACCCGTGCTGCGGGTTACGAATCACCCGTGCTGCGGGTTACGAATCACCCGTGAATCACCCGTGCTGTGGGTTACGAATCACCCGTGCTGTGGGTTACGAATCACCCGTGCTGTGGGTTACGAATCACCCGTGCTGTGGGTTACGAATCACCCGTGCTGTGGGTTACGAATCACCCGTGCTGTGGGTTACGAATCACCCGTGCTGTGGGTTACGAATCACCCGTGCTGTGGGTTACGAATCACCCGTGCTGCTGGTTACGAATCACCCGTGCTGCTGGTTACGAATCACCCGTGCTGCTGGTTACGAATCACCCGTGCTGCTGGTTACGAATCACCCGTGCTGCGGGTTATGAATCACCCGTGCTGCTGGTTACGAATCACCCGTGCTGTGGGTTACGAATCACCCGTGCTGCTGGTTACGAATCACCCGTGCTGCGGGTTATGAATCATCCGTGCTGCTGGTTACGAATCACCCGTGCTGCTGGTTACGAATCACCCGTGCTGCGGGTTACAAATCACCCGTGCTGTTTTTCTCCTCTCCTGAACAGTTAGTTAGTCTTGCCCCAATGACTGTCTCTGTATCAAAATGAGTCACATATGTGACTACATTTGACTGAGGGACTGCCATTGGATTGGGAGTCAGAGCTTCAAATTGACATATTATTGGTTGTTCAGTTTGACCCACCAGTTTTGGAGATATGGCTTATAGAGTAATGTCTTGCAGAAAACAGCGAGTTGAGAAAACAGACTTGAAAAAGTTCACTTCTGTGGTCTCTAATAAAGCTCTCAAACTCTGCCCGAACCCGACCTGGCCCGACCGTTACCGACCCGACGTTTTCAGGGCGGGCACAACAATTATGCTAATTAGTCGGGCCGGGCCGGGCCAAGCCTCGGGCACAGTGATTTTCCTTGATTTTTTTCCCCCTTTCTCTTTTTCTCCTTTTTTCTTTATTATAATGAAAATAGCAATTCTGTTATTTGTGTAATGTGTAGGCTATATAGCCTACAAGTATGTATTTATTATGAAGAGGCTATCACTTAATTGTGACAGGAGGAAGGCGGAGGAGTGGAGGCGGGGGGCTTGGTGCAGCGCGCTGGCATTGCAGACTCGCGCAGGCATGACCAGAGAGACGTGAACGGTGGGGTTGTTGTTGTTTATACCGCTGTCTGGCCTCTGGTTTGCGGCGCACCAAAATGAGCTTCAGTTCATATGCTAAATGTTTTATAAAAATCAATCGGATTCTCACACGATAGCTGAAAAAGCGTCAGGCTTTTGTCATGTTGCATTTGCGCTGAGCTATCTCGTTAAACCCAGCTGGCTGCGATGAATAACCTAATCGTTAGGCCTAATCAACGTCATATATATATAGTCACCAACAGATCCATATAAATTATATAATTCTGTGGTGTATGATGACCATGCAATGTTACAGTCCACTGCAGGCTACAGGCTATTTGATTTACTAAATTATTAGTATTCTAACCGCCCTCGTTATATGTCCCCAATTTAAAATAACAGATCTCTAAGCTGTCGAGACACGCCATGAGCGTGGATGGTTTGTAAACTGTGTAGGCTGTTTGTTCTTTTGGACCCCTTACGGGGACGATACTTGGGGTCTTGGACACATAGCTGCTTCACTTCAAAGGAAACAGGGAGCTACTCACCACCACCACTGGAAGTGGAATCCATTAGAATGATATGGAAATGGAACATTAACAGTCTAACGTGAACTACATAAATCCTTTATTTCGGCGTTAAGTCCATTGAACTCCGTTCTCACTCTCACAGTGACTTCCACAGACACACACTGAACCACGGCGCTCGCCGCTGCGCTGGCCAATAAAGTGGCGTTCTTATTTTTTCCCTTTAAAAAAAAAGTCTGGCTTTATCGGGCTTGCCCCAGTTAGGGCTGGGTCGGGCCGGGCCATAATTTTTGGTCTTAACATTACACCTAGCTACATGTTTAAGCATTTATTTCATACATTTCAGCTCTGACACTTATTTCAGACATGCTCTAGTATGTGAAGAGTCTGCCTGTGCTAGAAACTCATTTAAAAAAATAAAAAAACGTTTTTTTTTCCTCTGGTGAAAAGCTGGAATTTGTGCGATGGCAGTCTCTCAGTCAAATCTGGTCACACTCATTTTGGATTAAAAAATAAAAAATCACACCTGTGTGAACCGAGTGGTGCAACTCCCCTCTCCCCCCCCCCCTCCTCTCTCTCTCTCTCTCTCTCTCTCTCTCTCTCTCATTAACAGGCAACTCTCTCTCTGTTTCTGGAAAACAGCGCCCCTACTGGTACTCATTATATGATGCTCATAGTCACATAGGTGAACACATAGGTGAACACGGACAAAGCTGTTCCTTGGAGTGGTTGCACCACTCAAAAAGAAAAAATCTGTTTTTCTCCTCTCCTGAACAGTTAGTCTTGCCCCAATGAGTCACATAATAGTACCGAACCAACCAGCTGTGTTTCTCCCTGTAGAGGCCATTACCGCCCCGCCCAGCCCTGCCGCTCCAATCCACCCCCTGCTGGGTGGCGACTGCCCACATGTAATCTGGTCACAGCAGGCCACCAGCCACACACACACACACACACACTCGCACACACACACACACACACACACACACACACACACACACACACACGCACACACGCACGCACGCACGCACGCACGCACGCACGCACGCGCATAGTCCCACACACACACACACTTTCATACTTGCTTTCTCTCTTGAATCGCATCATCCGATCAGGCAGCTCACTTCACACTCTGCCTCTTTCCTGGCTAGATTTTAAATTATGGAATTGGTATAACCAAAGTAACCCCTTGCAGATCTTTAACACTTTAACTCTCTCAAGAGTTACCTTATCCCTAGCATATGAGACAGAGTTACCTTATCCCTAGCATATGAGACAAGAGTTACCTTATCCCTAACATATGAGACAAGAGTTACCTTATCCCTAGCATATGAGACAAGAGTTACCTTATCCCTAACATATGAGACAAGAGTTACCTTATCCCTAACATATGAGACAAGAGTTACCTTATCCCTAGCATATGAGACAAGAGTTACCTTATCCCTAGCATATGAGACAAGAGTTACCTTATCCCTAACATGTGAGACAAGAGTTACCTTATCCCTAGCATATGAGACAAGAGTTACCTTATCCCTAGCATATGAGACAAGAGTTACCTTATCCCTAGCATATGAGACAAGAGTTACCTTATCCCTAACATATGAGACAGTTACCTTATCCCTAGCATATGAGACAAGAGTTACCTTATCCCTAGCATATGAGACAAGAGTTACCTTATCCCTAGCATATGAGACAAGAGTTACCTTATCCCTAGCATATGAGACAAGAGTTACCTTATCCCTAGCATATGAGACAAGAGTTACCTTATCCCTAACATATGAGACAAGAGTTACCTTATCCCTAGCATATGAGACAAGAGTTACCTTATCCCTAGCATATGAGACAAGAGTTACCTTATCCCTAGCATATGAGACAAGAGTTACCTTATCCCTAGCATATGAGACAAGAGTTACCTTATCCCTAGCATATGAGACAAGAGTTACCTTATCCCTAGCATATGAGACAAGAGTTACCTTATCCCTAGCATATGAGACAAGAGTTACCTTATCCCTAGCATATGAGACAGAGTTACCTTATCCCTAGCATATGAGACAAGAGTTACCTTATCCCTAGCATATGAGACGCTGAGTTACCTTATCCCTAACATATGAGACAGAGTTACCTTATCCCTAACATATGAGACAAGAGTTACCTTATCCCTAACATATGAGACAAGAGTTACCTTATCCCTAACATATGAGACAAGAGTTACCTTATCCCTAACATATGAGACAGAGTTACCTTATCCCTAGCATATGAGACAGAGTTACCTTATCCCTAGCATATGAGACAAGAGTTACCTTATCCCTAACATATGAGACAAGAGTTACCTTATCCCTGACATATGAGACAAGAGTTACCTTATCCCTAGCATATGAGACGCTGAGTTACCTTATCCCTAACATATGAGACAAGAGTTACCTTATCCCTAGCATATGAGACAAGAGTTACCTTATCCCTAGCATGAGACAAGAGTTACCTTATCCCTAGCATATGAGACAAGAGTTACCTTATCCCTAGCATATGAGACAAGAGTTACCTTATCCCTAGCATATGAGACAGAGTTACCTTATCCCTAGCATATGAGACGCTGAGTTACCTTATCCCTAGCATATGAGACAGAGTTACCTTATCCCTAGCATATGAGACAAGAGTTACCTTATCCCTAGCATATGAGACAAGAGTTACCTTATCCCTAGCATATGAGACAAGAGTTACCTTATCCCTAGCATATGAGACAAGAGTTACCTTATCCCTAGCATATGAGACAAGAGTTACCTTATCCCTAACATATGAGACAAGAGTTACCTTATCCCTAGCATATGAGACAAGAGTTACCTTATCCCTAGCATATGAGACAAGAGTTACCTTATCCCTAACATATGAGACAAGAGTTACCTTATCCCTAGCATATGAGACAAGAGTTACCTTATCCCTAACATATGAGACAAGAGTTACCTTATCCCTAACATATGAGACAAGAGTTACCTTATCCCTAGCATATGAGACAAGAGTTACCTTATCCCTAGCATATGAGACAAGAGTTACCTTATCCCTAGCATATGAGACAAGAGTTACCTTATCCCTAACATATGAGACAAGAGTTACCTTATCCCTAGCATATGAGACAAGAGTTACCTTATCCCTAGCATATGAGACAAGAGTTACCTTATCCCTAGCATATGAGACAAGAGTTACCTTATCCCTAACATATGAGACAGAGTTACCTTATCCCTAACATATGAGACAAGAGTTACCTTATCCCTAGCATATGAGACAAGAGTTACCTTATCCCTAACATATGAGACAAGAGTTACCTTATCCCTAACATATGAGACAAGAGTTACCTTATCCCTAGCATATGAGACAAGAGTTACCTTATCCCTAGCATATGAGACAGAGTTACCTTATCCCTAGCATATGAGACAAGAGTTACCTTATCCCTAGCATATGAGACAAGAGTTACCTTATCCCTAGCATATGAGACAAGAGTTACCTTATCCCTAGCATATGAGACAATAGTTACCTTATCCCTAACATATGAGACAAGAGTTACCTTATCCCTAGCATATGAGACAAGAGTTACCTTATCCCTAGCATATGAGACAAGAGTTACCTTATCCCTAACATATGAGACAAGAGTTACCTTATCCCTAACATATGAGACAAGAGTTACCTTATCCCTAGCATATGAGACAAGAGTTACCTTATCCCTAACATATGAGACAAGAGTTACCTTATCCCTAGCATATGAGACAAGAGTTACCTTATCCCTAACATATGAGACAAGAGTTACCTTATCCCTAACATATGAGACAAGAGTTACCTTATCCCTAGCATATGAGACAGAGTTACCTTATCCCTAGCATATGAGACAAGAGTTACCTTATCCCTAACATATGAGACAAGAGTTACCTTATCCCTAGCATATGAGACAGAGTTACCTTATCCCTAGCATATGAGACAGAGTTACCTTATCCCTAGCATATGAGACAAGAGTTACCTTATCCCTAACATATGAGACAGAGTTACCTTATCCCTAGCATATGAGACAAGAGTTACCTTATCCCTAGCATATGAGACAAGAGTTACCTTATCCCTAGCATATGAGACAAGAGTTACCTTATCCCTAGCATATGAGACAAGAGTTACCTTATCCCTACCATATGAGACAAGAGTTACCTTATCCCTAGCATATGAGACAAGAGTTACCTTATCCCTAACATATGAGACAAGAGTTACCTTATCCCTAACATATGAGACAAGAGTTACCTTATCCCTAACATATGAGACAAGAGTTACCTTATCCCTAGCATATGAGACAAGAGTTACCTTATCCCTAGCATATGAGACAGAGTTACCTTATCCCTAACATATGAGACAAGAGTTACCTTATCCCTAACATATGAGACAGAGTTACCTTATCCCTAACATATGAGACAGAGTTACCTTATCCCTAACATATGAGACAAGAGTTACCTTATCCCTAACATATGAGACGCTGACGATTCAAGTGGTTAATAAACACATGTATAGAGCAGAAACACAGATGTCTCAGTCTCACTTCCGTGATGCTTCTGTTCACCCCCCCCCCCCCCCGCACACACACACACACACACACACACACACACACACACACACACACACACACACACACACACACACACACACACACACACACACACACACACACACACACACACAGTCACACACACGGACACCTTCACGGTGTCAGACATGGTGACGCATCACAGTCATCTCTGTATGTGTGCTGCAGCACTGTATATGTGTATATTATGAGCCGTGCATATCGCCATATGTGCTCCTCGCTGTTCATTTCCCCCCCGCAATAAGCCGACCCATGCGTTTCCCCGTGGCCCCGTACGTGTCTGTCACGGCGTGACTCGTGCCGCTTGGCGGTTAGCGCTATATAATAGCTTCCATCACCGTCGCACGGTTTGCCAGGCTGCGATACAGGGCCATGTAGGCCGACCGACCGACAGACCGACCGTCAATCCGTCGCCCCGCGCGACAGTGTTGTTTTTGGCAGCAAATTTCTAATTTAGTTTAGTCATATAGTCTTTGGACTGAAACTTCATTTAGTTTTAGTCAAATTTTAGTCACCTGGAATGTCTTAGTGTTAGTTTAGTTTTAGTCGACTAAATGTCATAAGATTTTAGTCGACTAAATCTACAGTTGATTTAGTCGACTAAAATGTATTTTGGCGGGTCTTGATGCCGTCGTAATGAGTGTTTTTACACTTGCTGAAATGAGCTGATCTACAAGCTCACAACGCGTCGCGTTGTGAGCTTGTAGATCGGCTATTTTCAGCAACCAAAATCATCATGCAACCAAAATCATCATGCAACCAAAATCATCATGCAACCAAGTGTAAAATGACTGATACTGGATCTCTTGTCCACTACTAGTCCCTTCCTAACAGTTTTTATTTGTCGACGAAATTGTCAGTGTATTTAGTCTTAGTTTTAGTCATCGTAGCTTAGTTTTCATTTAGTTTCCATTTGTCTTTGTCAGTAAAAATAGGTAGTCGACGAACATTTTTCGTCTTAGTTTTAGTCGACGAAAACAACACTGCCGCGCGCACGCTCCCGGTGTCCCCCGCCCCGTCTGTGTCTGTCGCTCCCGTCTGTGTCTGTCGGCGGCTGGCAGACCGAACCCAGCTGCCCACCACGCCGTCTATAACCCGTTAACATCTGAGGACGGTCCGTCCTGCAAAAACTTCTTCCATTTAATCACGACGGTTTTCTGGAAAAAGCCCTATATGTCTACGTGGGTGGTTCTCAAAGGTTTTCATGCAGTCAAAGATCCCCAAAATAATAGGTATTTGGCCACAGATTCCCCCCCCCCCCCATCTAAAAATATGTTGTTCCAGGGAGCCCCCCCCCCAAAAAAAGCAAAGGTTTGAGTTCAAAGCGTTTGCTGTGAAGGAATATAATATTCAAAGATGTGCGCCGCATTTTGACGATCTTTAAAAAAGGCAGATCTGCAAGCTCGTGTATAGCGTGGCAATCGGTGCCACGCTATATGAGCTTGGGGATCTGCTATTTTTCAAGTTTAAAATCATGGTTAATAAAGTGGTTAATAAAAGCTATTATAATAATAAGGCGACATGGATGCGTCCTCAGATCTAAATGGACTATAAAGGATCACGAGCGCCATGCAATCTGTTCGCTTTTATGTCCCCGTGATCGTATCTGCCAGCTAAACGCATGGCAGGCCAGCACACGCACACACACACACACGCACACACACACGCGCACACACACACACACGCACAGCCAGCATGCCCGGGCTATATCGCGCACGCGGGAAACTAGCCGAGCATGCTGTCTCATGTCTGAGTGTGCTCGGGGGGGTCGTTTAAAGCATTTTGTTCGGGAACCCCTTTTGGTGTTAGCACTATGTTATGCTCTAGCTATTGAAAAATAACAGATCTACAAGCTCATAGCGCGCCACCGAGTGCCGCGCTACGAGCTTGTATAGATCTGCTATCTTTTTTTTATCGAATAACGACTGACATGGAAACATAGCTTTTTCAGGAAACTGTCAGGATGTGTAGAAGATATTTTTTTTAATCTGATCTCAGGTCAGAATGGGTTAAAGCATTAAGCCAGTTGGTTATACGGCTACAGTGTGTCGCTGCATGCGTTGTTGAACCGACGGGGCCTCGGACAACGCCGGCCGTGGACAATATGGAGGCAGCCGGGCGTGGAAGGACGAGAGGTCAACGCTATAGCTATAGCCAACCTCAGCAGTTGAACCAGACTCAGTGGTGGAGAGTGACTCATTACATTTGCTCAAGCATACTGTTCTTATATACGTAGGTACAGTTTTTGAGCTATTTGTGCTGTACTTGAGTATCTCACATTTTCTGTATACTTTTACTTCTATACTCCACTTCGTCTCAGAGGCAAAATATTGTACTTTAACTTCACTACATTTATTTGAAAGCTCGAGTCACTGTCTCGTAGTAGACTGAGATGACCAAACATATACATTAACCACTTCGCCCTATATACATTTCGGCTATTTTCCAAACATATTGTGTACATTTGAAAACTTGAAATTGGACATTCTGCACAATGACTATTGACTACTTATTCTTTTGGTACTTTAGGTACATTTTGTGACGCCAATTATTGTATACATTCACCCGCGTACATCTTGAACACGGGACTTGCACTTGTGACGGCGTCAGGGCGTATAGCTATATAGGGGAAGCGGCAGAAGCAGTGTATATAGTCTATTGAATAGTTTTCGTTTAGCTTTAGTCACATTTCAGTCACCTGGAATGTTCTAGTGTTAGTCTGGTTTTAGTCGACTAAATAATATCGTAAGATTTTAGTCGACTAAATCTACAGGTGATTTAGATAGTGATTTAGATAACAGAAACTATATACCGCCCCGCTCCGTCGCGGCACACACAAATAAAACGAGCCCCTAATACCACCACTTTTACAGAACAACATAAATGATACAAACCAACAGACAACTAACTGATGCTGGCGAAAGGATTCAAGACAGAAGAGGGTTTATTTTATCACTCACTGATACAGGTACAGTGACATTATCATGATGGCACAGGGCAGAATGGCAGCACGCCCCGGACCTTTCCTGGTGGCCTGCCTGCCTGTCCAAAAAAATAATATATTTTTTCAATATGCCCAGTATACGTCCTAACAAGGCCAGTCCAGCCATGGTGGGCTGAGGAGTGGCGAAGAAGCCTGAGTCATAGATTGCTCTACTATACAGTTAGTGCTGGCTGAGATGTCTTGTGTGCATCTGTGATATATTACGTTTGACAAGCTCAGCCATACGAATCCAGACGCCCCCCCCCCCCCGAGCAGCCAGCTGTTTTGTTAACAAGAAGACCGAGAGCGAAATGAGAGACTCCCTGTGTTATTGTCCTTGGCTATTATTTGGGTACGCAGCACGTCTTCAGACGTCTCGTCGATTGTAGGACATTGTATAGTCTTCTCTGTTCCCCCATGCAGGCCTTTCTGTGGTTCTTAAGCCATTTAGGCCTGACCTCAACATTTAAAAGAAATCTTCTAAATCCTCCAGTTTTTTTAAATAAATATTTTCACAACTTAAAAAAAAATAGCAGACCTACAAGCTCGTAGCGCGCCACTCGGTGGCGCGCTATGAGCTTGTAGATCTGCTATTTTTCAATAGCTAAATTATAACAATGTTTAAAACACCAAAAAGGGGTTGCAATTTTTGTTACTAGTGACTTTGTAGATTGTGATTGTTATAACAAAACATACAGTATAACCACTTCAGTCCTTATATTTTGGTCCTTTGAAAATCAGCCGATCCACAAGCTCACGATGTGTCGCGGTGTGACACATTGTGAGCTTGTGGATCGGCTATTTTCAAATGATGTTTATATACTTGAAACGGGTAATGCTGTATAATGAGACCCGCCGCTCCGGCTATGGTATTGAAGATATAATCACTGCGTAAAGCAGTTGAAAAGGAGGATTTTCGCCTGATGGAGGGGAAAGGAACTGGTTGGAATAACGTGTTCCTTCCACGCGCTATACGTCCAACCAGGGAAACTCCCCCCTGTCAGGTGTAAAGGAGCAACTTGGACACTCACCCATGTCCCCCATATATGGGGACTAGGTTGGTGGAGGGTGTGTAGAGCCCAGGATCACATTAGATGATTGACACAGGGGTGAAAAATGGGTTACAAAATCTCCCACAATGTTAAGTTACACCTAATTTTATGTTAATAACCTGGGTTAAAATGATGCAGCATTGGGAGGTAAAGGGGAGACACTTTAATTGTGAAGGGACGACAGGATGAGGAGAGGTGCGGTGTTGTTGTTGTTGATAATTGCCGAGAGTAATGGCTGCGTGTGATATTGAACAGTCAATCTATTTGTATCAATACGGTTTTATCAACAAAATAATTATGTCAGGTATTATGTATATGGGGGGCCTCATATTTGGTCTCGAAACGGGCCTCCAGATTCCTAAGGCCGCCCCTGAGTTGTGCCAATGATACTCGAGTGTGTGTAGCAAGTGTGTGTGTGTGTGTGTGGGGGGGGGGGGGGGGGGGGGGGGGGGGTCATACTCCGACTCTTAAAGTGAACGCATATTGGCACATGGAACTGAGAATTATGCTAACAGCTAGCCGCAATGAAAGAGTTACACACACAGTACATGTTGATGGCAATACTTCAAATTGAATTCTGAACTTTTACTTTACGGAGTAGTTCTAAATTGCAGTATTTCCTACTTTGGAAGGACTCTGTCCTTCTCGTTCATTTTTCTCCCATCTTCATTTCTTTTCTCTCTCTACCAGCCTGTAATTCTCGCACGCACGCACGCACGCACGCACGGACAAACAAGGTATCGGGTATTGTGTGGCTGTGCTGCGTGCTGTGAGATATCTGCATGTCTTTTGTTTGCCCGCCAACCATCATCAGCACAAGTAGCCTACAACAGTAGAGAACTTAAGAACCGGTGCCAGTGAAATACAACAGCCTCTGCAAACAGAACACATTTAAGTCCACTGACCTTCTCATGTCCTATATCCAGGTTCAATGTTTGTTTGTTTGTTTTTAGTTTCATGCCGTACTCTCTGGTCAACCAGTAGTGGTTCTATACAGAATCAGCACAGTATCGAAATCTCTGTCGGAAGACCAAATACACAACCAGCACAGTCATTGTTTTATTAACATATAACTCTAGCATAGAAATTGGTTAAATGTGTTTAATTTATTATCAAAATAATTGTGGATTTCATATACTAAACAGACACATATACTAAAGCTACAGGTATAACCACACACACGTCTTGACACATGCAATGCTCACCTGCAATGCAATAAAGCAGTATAGTTTTCAACCTGTGTTCCGGGGACCACCAGTGGTCCTTGAGTCGGTTCCAGGTGGTCCCCAGCGAAATGGTGGAGAGTTGGTAACCAAAATGAACCTGTATGGGTCCATCTGGTTTCATTTTACACTCTCAAGAGTTAAATTGTTGTTAAACAGCTGCATGACTTATAATTTACAAGTCTATACAGTTAAAGACTGAAGTTTTTATTTATTTTGATCAACGTTTGCCTGTTTTCTCTCCTAATGGTACCAACATCAATACAGCATGGAATTGAGAACAAAATCATATCCGGTCATCAAAATATTATTTATTTTTGGGGCTGATGAATGTCATTAATGGTGGTCCGTGGCTCAAATAATGGGCCTGGAAACTAAATGAAAACTATAAGCTATGATGACTAAAACTAAGACTAAATATACTGACAATTTCGTCGACAAATAAAAACTAGACTAAAATTTTAGGAAGGGACTAGTGGACAAGAGATCCACTATAAGTCATTTTACTCTTGGTTGCATGCTGACACGTGCTGCCATTTTACTCTTGGTTGCATGCTCACAAGTGAGCTTGTAGATCGGCTATTTTCAGTGTAAAAACACTCATTACGACGGCATCAAGGCCCACCGAAACACATTTTAGTCGACTAAATCACCTGTAGATTTAAAACTAGACTAACACTAAGACATTTCCGGGTGACTAAAATGTGACTAAAACTAAATGAAGTTTCAGTCCAATGACTATATGACACAACACTGCAGCCAGCCATGGCAGTGGCACAGCATCTCCTCCATGACTGATCTATATTCCCCAGATTTTCCATCACCTTGATTTGAGCTATATGAGCTTGCGGTATATATTATGTGGACGTGTTGGAGCAGACATGTAGCCTCATCAGGCATCCTGTGTGTAAGTTATTGAACTGTGCGCTCGCTATCCATGCCATGATACTATAGCTATGAGATATACACAGGCTATGAGCCGTCTGACTGCCATCGTGGGATATATGGGATGAGGCTAAAGAGAAGCAACCGTCCCTTGAAATGAGAAATCGTTCCTTATTCGGGAACTGAAATGCGTGTCCCTTTATTGAACCGATAAGGGGACACACTTTGGTCCTTGGTATTTTGGGAGTCGGTCGATGGACACAAGTTCAGACAGCTCATATATAATGAAGGCTTAAAACTGGACCTGGTCTCTGTATACTTGTTTTTTTTTCCGATCAACACCGAATCTCACCGACCTACAAGCTCGCAACATTTTTGGCTAATGTTCCACCCAGAATATGGACGCTGCAAGTGGTTAATAGGTTAATGGTTAAAATAAAATAAAAATAAAAAGTACATTATTTACAATGACATTACCTTTTTTTTTCTCGGCCGTTCCTTATTCTTCTTAGAAATAAGGGCCGCTCTCTTATTTGGGTCTCGACCTGAAATGTTTAGAACCCACTGTGTGAGACTATAGCGCCCCTGCTGGACATTCACAACGATGCACTGTGCGTGCACATTCTCAGCAGGACATTGTGTCAAGTCTCATGAATCCTACTGAGCAGGCAAAATCTGAGACAGTGCTGTCGTTGCCCTTCAGTTGATCCAACTTTCTCTCTCTCTCTCTCTCTCTCTCTCTCTGATATTGTCACGTTTGCATGGTGACAGCTTACACGGACATTGACCCGTCTGGCTGGCAGGCTGGCTGGGTCTGTCTGTCCGAGTACCGGAAATAGCGTTTGTTGACCACCAAGTGTCACTGTTGTTTCTTATATTAAAGGGGGCCAGTTCACCCAGAAATCCAAACGCAGTTTTGAGACATTTTCTAAATATGTCAATAATAGTCAAAATAGCAAATCTAGAATCTCACAAGTTAACACTTAATGTCATCATGTGGCGCGTTGTGTGCTTGTAGAAGAACAGTGCTATTTCTTTGTACTTTCTCATTTCCTAGAAATGTAGTGGAGTCAAAAGTACTATATTTGCCTTTGAAATGTATAGTGGAGTGAAAGTCAGAAGTATATCCAAAGATGCAAATGCAGTACCTATACTCAAGTAAAGTACAGATATACTCAAATACATCTACTTATAGTGCAAGTACGGTATTCAATGTATACTTTATTACTGTCCACCGCTGTAACGCGACTTTGACTAATGGAGACGAACATGGCAAACCTTTAGGATGTCCTTTTTCCCTCCGTACCAAACCTCTTCATCGATACTATATAGCCGATCTTCACGTCGTCGCGGTATGTAGTGACACAGTGACACTGAACTTATAGATCATCTATTTTCACCGAATCGTCCATTGTTGTCGAATGTTGGCCTAGCACGATGTGCACGCTAATTGTTGGTCGTTTAACCCATTCTGACCTGAGATCAGATTATAAAAATTTCTTCTACATCCTGACAGTTTTCCATTCTGACCTGAGATCAGATTCTACAAATGTCTTCTACATCCTGACAGTTTTCCATTCTGACCTGAGATCAGATTCTAAAAATTGTCTTCCACGCGGCCACAGGAGGCTGACGGATTGAAAAAAACGACTTTCTTGGCCTCCCGTATACCGGCTTTGTAAATTTGTCAGACATCTTTAACCGCCTTGGCCCCTGCCGTTCCTATTCTTGGGGATGAATCCATCAAATTCTGTAAAGCAAAAAAATGTCAAGCACACAAGTACAAGCACACGACGCGCTTGTATACAACCCCCCCAAGACAGTCACACACACGCAGTCACACACACACACACACACACACTCGCGCGCGCTTGCTTGCCTGCCTCTCACCCTCTCGGATCCTCGGGGGTGTATATATATATATATATATATATATATATATATATATATGTGTTCGAGCGCAAGCGTTTAAAATAAATAAAAAACTCCAAAATTGAGACGGTAAATCTCCGAGCGGTGGGGAGCGAGAGAGTGAAGACCCTGTGGTACACCTGCGCCCTGCACGGTGTCAGACACAGGAAAGCTTTTTATTTGTGCTATTCATCACCGCACACACACACACACACACACACACACACACACACACACACACACACACACCACTCGCCACTGCTCCTCCAGACTATATAGCACTATATATACCGCGGTCTCACCCAATCACGGTGAAATAGCACGGAATTGCAATTCTGTGCGTATATATACGCGTCTGGGAAAGTCAAAAGATACGTACACATATCACTGTAAATCCCTGGGACATGTGACACGTTTAAAACCTAAACACCAGTGTGTAATAATAAAATGCCAAATGTTTATTAATGGTCATAAAATACACTAAGAACACGAGTTCACTCAAACACCTCACGAGAACACCTAGTGTTTGAATTCTATATGAACACCTGTATGACTGACTTTGATTGTAAAAACTAAACACGTTTGTGTGTTTAAAAAGTGTCACGGGCGATTAAACATGTTCTTCTGTTTATAATCAAAACACTGTGACACGTTTAAAAAGTGTTACAAATAAGTGTTTATAACGTTTATAACCTCCTAAGTGCTTGGGTTTAGTATATGACGCTGAAATCCTCCTACCTGAAGTGGGTATAGTTTATGTTTTGTAATAATCAAAATCTACAAAGTAACTAAAGTGTTTCAAGTAAATGTGAAAGGTCAATATTTAATTGCCTCTGAGGTGTAGTGGAGTAGAAGTGAAATGATTGGAAATTGGACATACACTCAAGTAAAGTACAGTAAATTGAACCAAGTAAGTATATATACTAATTTTGGGGCTGGAACCCCTTTTGGTGTTTTTAAGCATTACGTTATACTTTAGCTATTGAAAAATAGCAGATCTACAAGCTCGCAGCGCGCCACCGAGTGGCGCGCTGCGAGCTTGCAGGTCTGCTATTTTTCCGAAGAATCGTGAAAATGCGGGCACAAATCTTTGAAAATTGAACATAATTATATTCTTTCAGAAGACTTTATTTTTTTGACTTCAGGCCTAAATGGGTTAAGTCAATGTACTTAAAGTTGCTTTCCACCATTGCTATATACTATCAGCGGTTCAGAAGCCTATATACACAGACGTATAGCCTGCAGCGTGCAAAGCGTGTCTTATATAGACAGACTCGTGTCGTTATATATATATATATCACTGCTCATTGGCAGACCTGGATGTCTGCGTGCCCCCAAGGAGGTGGATCCAGGTGGTGGATTATAGTCTTATAGAAGCCATATATATAAACCCAGGATAGGGGCTCCCTTCCCTGGGCTTAGACATATACCTGGATACTGGATGGATATACACGCCTGAGGGCTTCGGATTGGAACCGCTGTAGAGGGAGGTACTTGTATAACAGCATGCTAAGTGGTGTTAACACACACACACACACACACACAAACGCACGCACACTCGCACATGCACTCACACTCACTCTGAGACAGACACAGACGAATGCCATATAGCCTAGACATGGGCATACAGTTACGTCTATACATGTAGTACATGTAGGCCTACATACACACTCTCTCACTCACAGTAGCCTTATATGCAATATCGCACGTGCACTAAAAGCCTCTCTGTGTGCATGGTTTCTATGGAAACCGTTCCCATCCCTGGGAGGTACATTATAGGGGCCTCGGGTCCTGGATTCAGTTCCAAGTCAATCATCTGCACATGTGCTGTCATAACGGTGCAGCCTCGCAGACCACACGCAGGTCCCGTGTGCGTGCGTGTGTGTGTGTGTGTGCGTGTGTGTGTGCGTGCGTGCTCAATGTACACCTTGAGATGCCGTTACAAACTCATGCGTCTTATTATTTGTATTCAATGGCGCGCTATGAGCTTGTAGATCTGCTATTTTTCAATAGCTATAAAGCATAACAATGCTAACACCAAAATTATATCTTACATACAGTATACGCTTGCAGTTGCAGGTCCATGCACTAATGCGTACGGTATACGTGCAACTTCACAATGCACATGTATGTATACAAACTTGAGCAATATCCTAGTGGTGGAAAGTACATTTAAGTATTTCATCCAAAGTGCTTTTTCACTTTAATGGAGTTTTTAATCATTTTTTCTTCTACTCTACACTATCTCAAAGGCAAATATTATACGTTACCTGTACAGTGGGCCTATACTGTTATACTTTGAAAATAGCCGATCTGCTATTTTTTTAATGGGATACTTTTACTTTTGGTACTTTAAGTATAGCTACATTTTGATGCCAATATACCTTTGCTTACTGGACTTATAGCTTTCATGGCATTATTAATTTATTTATTTTTATTTATTTCTTGGTGTTATGACCCCCAATTACACCCACACAACCTCAACTTTGAACATTCAGTGGATTTTCTGTGGCCTGGGGTTTTCTCCGTGTGTTCTGAAGCATTTTGAGCTGCAATGGAAACAGGCAGATGTCCCTCGACAAACAGTGACATCTGCTGGCAAAAAGTCACAGTCCAGAAAAGCACTTGTTTGAGCCAGAAAACCCCCCAGACCACAGGAAATCTACTGAATGTTAAAAGTTCAGCTTTCTTGGGTGCAAATTGAGCTCCGAAAACCTACTAGAAATATGAAAAAGTTTGTTTTAAGTCACCAGACCTTTAAGTAAACATGTGAGTACGTCTTCCATCACTGGCAATAGCGTATAATACTCTAACCACACATGGAGAAACGTAGCTGTCAGATCTATAGGCAGGAATGTGTCGAGTTGAGGCTTTCAACGCAGACAACACAAGACACGCTTTGTTTCAAAGGAACGGAGCCGCTGTGACTTGACGGCGTTGGTGCGCTTTTATTTTAACAGGCCGTGGAGCTGCTCTGTGGCTACTGTATGTGGTATTTTCAATCTTCATTATGCGCATACACGTGCCAGAATGTGCATTTAAAATGCCTTTTACTCCAAATACACAAAGGTCTTATTGACTCTGCTGTCTCATGTGAACCTCCGATTGTGCAGTCCGGCCATACACAGCAAATCCTTTTAGAGCGCCGAAGTCTGACGTCACTTTCAGTAGAGAGGGCGCCAGTACACAGGTTCATGTATTTTTTTATTTGCATTGAAAGGTCGTTTCATATGAGAATTGTGTTTGAAAAATAAACCGATCATCCCGGCCTTTCTGTTAGGGGGGTGTCTGTGCGTCGTTAATGATGTCTGTTCATATTTGATACAGCCAGCTTCTGGCGTCACGCCCAGCTGATAATATACAGTACGTCACGCCCAACATTGCGTTCCTGAGATTCCTCGTTGACGTAAGGTCAGCTGGCAGTGACTCGGCTCGTACTAACCACGAAACATTAAATATCAATGCACCCGACGATCGTAAATCATTTGTGATTTTGTATCGCATCGCTGAGGAAATGTAGCTGGTTGTACTGCTATAGCTAAAGGCTGTGGGCTTCAATCGCCACAATCAAAACATTTAATTTGTCCAGAGCTGGCATATACACCATATAGGAGCCCTCGCCATTGTTTTACTCTGAATTAAACCTTTAGGGCTGTATTTTGCGTGTCTTAAGTACCAGGTCTTATTCCCTAACTTGAGTAAACTAAAGTCCTGGAGGCGTGATCAATGCTCTTTGGCTATTCTGAGTGGCCAAAGAGCATGGATCACGCCTACAGGTCTTTAGTTTACTTATAGGTAATAAGGCCTGGTACTTAAGACACGCAAAATACAGCCCCTAGTGTCTGCGACGGAGCATCCAAAAACTTAAACACACGTCTCCTCCGAGACTGAACGTGTTTCGGCCTCGCATCTCTGCAGCCCAAAACGAGACAATTATACCACTAGCAAATGTACCAAACCAAATTCCTCCAGCAGCTGAGCGTTGTTAATGAACAGCGGAACGCCAGAGATAGCGATGCAGACAGACGGCTATACCGCGGGCGGCGACGCAGTAGTGAATGTGTCCCTAATAACAACACCTCTCTCTATACTAGGTCACTGACATTTCTCTTGTTGTGCGTGAAAACAACCACCGCTTTATTCATTCTGGAGGCAAACGATATATTACATTGTCATGCCCAGATCTCCTCTCCCACACGCCGGGATTCCGCGGGGAACGATACGGACCCCCTTGACGGATCGACGGAGCGTGCAACGGGGGAGGCGGCGGGTCCCCAGCGTGGGACGCGACATCATCTCCCCGTGGAATTATAACAACAATCCCTCGCTTCTTCTTTGTAACCCAGCACAGTATAAAGACACAATGACTCTCTTACCTGACCATGCACAGAATCCACATGAACCAAACTTT
>NC_139697.1:18651561-18676561 GCF_964188405.1 Protomyctophum parallelum | reverse complement strand
CAACCCGGGAAACTCCCCCCCTGTCAGGTGTAAAGGAGCAACTTGGACACTCAGGCATGAAGGAAGCATGAGTTCAAGTCCTTTGCTCTCCCCATGTCCCCCATATATGGGGACTAGGTTGGTGGAGGGTGTGTAGAGCCCAGGATCACATTAGATGATTGACACAGGGGTGAAAAATGGGTTACAAAATCGTGGGATAAAAAATATATATAAAAAAAAGAAAAACCTTAAAGTACGCAATTCATTCAAATTGTTGTTATGGCAATTTACGAGCTGCGTTGGCTTCCCGCGTTCACGCGTCTTACTTGTGTAGTGTGACGAAGTATATATAGTATAGGGAGGTAATTTATAGGGGAAATGATATGAAGAGGTCTGGTTTCCGACACCATGTGTCAGGCAGCTGATCCAGGATCAGCAACGTGCAAAAACACTTCCCATCTGCAGCAAGAGAACCCAGCCTGTATATGGTTTCACGTTTCCTCTCGTGAAACTCACGATTCCGGCATGGCCTTGCGCGCGTGTGTGTGTGTGTGTGTGTGTGTGTGTGTGTGTCAAACGATATAGGGTGATGGAGTTGCATGATTTAGATGGTGTGTGTGAGTCAGGGAGAATGTAAAGCCTCGCAGGAAATCTGTTTAACGTGTAAAGACGGAGAAGGAAATATATGCTACACACACACACACACACACACACACACACACACACACACACACACACACACACACACACACACACACACAGTATAGGACCAGTGCGGGGGATCAACTGGGTTTGAAGGTGGCACCCAACACTGGAACACTGACTTCCTGTTCTAAACCCCCTGCTCCGGGCCCGAGCACGCAGGCCAGATTTACACACTTTGATCGTGTGTGTGTGTGTGTGTGTGTGTGTGTGTGTGTGTGTGTGTGTGTGTGTGTGTGCGCGCGTGCGCGCGCGCGCGCGCGCGTGTATGCGTGCGTGCGTGTTTCCAATTTTGAATACTTCCACTCCAATCTCAGAGGCAAATATTGTACTTTTACTCCACAACATTTATTTGAAAACTTTACTTACTTTGTAGATTTTCATTATCATACAGTAACCACTTCAACCCTATTCACAGTTCGGCCATTTGAAAATAGCCGATCTACAGGCTCACAATGCGCCGCGATCAGCTATTTTCAAAAGATTTAAGAACGTGTGAAATGGGACATTGAATGAAGTGTATATATATACTTTCTACTTTTGGTACTTTAAGTACATTTTGATGTCAATATACTTTTGTACTTTTACTCAAGTGCATTCTGACCTCCGGACTTTTCAACTTGTAACGGAGTAGTTGTAACTACTACATTGCAAGTATTGAGACTTTTACCCATTTTGGGCGGTTACCCCTTTTGGTGTTAGCACTATGTTATGCTTTAGCTATTGAAAAATAGCAGATCTATAAGCTCATAGCGAGGCACCGAGCGCTGCGCTACGAGGTTGTATATGTCTGCTATTTTTGAAGAATTGTGAAAAGTCACATGAAAGTGTTTGAGAACAACATAGTCAGGATTTAGAAGACATGTGTAGAATCGTTCCCAGGTCAAAATGGGTTAAGTAAAACATTGGAGTATACTTTTTTCCACCACAGTGTGCGCGTGTGTAAGTACATGCGTGTGTGTGTAAGTATAGATGCGTGTGTGCGTCTGGCCGTAACAGCGCTGCCTTGTACGGTGCGTTCCATGTGTTTCCAGGTGAGCTGTCAGCGACTGCATGTGACGCCATGTTGGCTCCTCTCCTCATCACCATCGTAATGTTCCACAGCTGTGCTAACAGCCAGGATTATAGAGACAGACTAATCTATGGTGATGGCCTCTGATGTTTGACGGACGCCTGCGTGTGCGCGTGCGCGTGCGTGCGCAGACACTTCTCAATGCAGCTCTTTCATTTCTCCTCTGGTTTACTCTCTCTCTCTCTCTCTCTCCTGCCTGCTGTCCATCTCTCTCTACCCCTCTGCTTCCCAGTGTGTCCTGAGGCAGTCTATCTATCTATATATACATAGCTAATGTTGTGCACAAAACACGGATAAGGGACCCAAAGTCAACAGCTATACGTCATGCCACGCCCACCACTGCACCGCCGTACTACCAACTGCACTCACTTGTGACGTGTCGGGCGCTAGGATGAGCGGGCTGAAGGCCTGCGACATTCTAGTATAGTTACATACAAATTTCAGGTGTGTGTGTGTGTGTGCGTGCGTGCACTCGCGTGCGTATATGCATATGGCGCATGCACACGTTGGAGCCATATTTCCTACGAGATGTGCAGGCTGCATGTCTCCATGACTCTATAGTCCTGATGTCAGAGGTCCATTCACATCTGGGCCTCACTTCCAACGCAGAAACACCCAGATAGTAAAAGTGGACTATGGACACCGCGTTCTTTTAGGGAACATTCTGCTTGTTATGAGTATGCATGCGTCCAAGTGTGTGTGTTTTTTGTGTGTGCGTGTGTGTGCCTTCCATCCACCAATGAGGAGCACCTGCCACAAGTCAACAGCTCAACTGTGACTGCTATTGGCCGCTGACACACACAGCACCTCTTCTCAGAATGTTCCCGGGCTGTTACAGGACGTTCTGTGGCTGTGCTCGTGCGTGCGTGCGTGCGTGCGTGCGTGCGTGCGTGCGTGCGTGCGTGCGTGCGTGCGTGCGTGCGTGCGTGCGTGCGTGCGTGCGTGCGTGCGTGCGTGCGTGCGTGCGTGCGTGCGTGCGTGCGACTATGGTTTCTCTGCTCTCCTCCCAGAGGAGAACCAAATGTTCCAGATCTCCAGAAAACAGCAGCTGTGTCTGTAGTGACCACAGCCTTTCCCAGAATGTGGGCTCCTTTTGTGCCATGAAAACCAGTCTCGGTAGCATGAGCCTGTTGCAGAAGGGTCAAAGCAGCCCTCAGCGGCTTCTGACAGGAACAACGGGGAGGGAATAAGCCTCCCCAGACTGCAGTAATTCTGTCGGAAAAAGACACCGATGGCTTTCTCTGTTCACCCGCGATGCGATGCATTGTGAGCTTATAGAAACTGTTTTTATACTTTCGATAACTTGAAATCCTGTATAATGACTACTATACTTTTATTTTTGGTACTGTAAGTACATTTTAATGCCAGTACCTTTTAACTTTAATTCAAGCACATTTTGAATTCCAGACTATTTGGGGGTTTTTTATATATATTGCAGTTTTGAGTTTTGAAAAGGAACAGCAATGTCCGTGGTCACCTACGTGTTGGTTCACCTATGTGACGTTAATGAGCACGGGCATGACTATTAGTACCAGTAGGGGCGCTGTTGTGCAGAAACAGAGAGAGGGATAGTGCTGCACGTGCTGCACTGTTGCCTGCTAATGAGAGAGAGAGTCAGAGAGAGAGAGAGAGAGAGAGAGAGAGAGAGAGGAGGGAGAGGGGAGTTGCACCACTCAGTTCACACGGGTGTGAATAAGTACTTTTTACACCACTGCATGGCTACAGCCAGCCAGTCAAAGTTTGTTCTCATTACCTGTCAAAATTCGAAAAACAAGCGGTCGAAGTGAGTTTTCTCCGACGGGTGGCACACGCACACACATTCAGTGACGGCGGTGGAAATCATACAAAGGACACTAACCCGTGGGGGGATCCATCCAATTAGGGGTTAAGTGTCTTGCCCATAAGGACACTAACCCGTGGGGGGATCTATCCAATTAGGGGTTAAGTGTCTTGCCCATAAGGACACTAACCCGTGGGGGGATCTATCCAATTAGGGGTTAAGTGTCTTGCCCATAAGGACACTAACCCGTGGGGGGATCTATCCAATTAGGGGTTAAGTGTCTTGCCCATAAGGACACTAACCCGTGGGGGGATCTATCCAATTAGGGGTTAAGTGTCTTGCCCATAAGGACACTAACCCGTGGGGGGATCTATCCAATTAGGGGTTAAGTGTCTTGCCCATAAGGACACTAACCCGTGGGGGGATCTATCCAATTAGGGGTTAAGTGTCTTGCCCATAAGGACACTAACCCATGGAGGGATCCATCCGGGGATCAAACTAGGAACGTTCCACTTCCCAAGAGGCTGCGAGCTCCTGAGCCATTGGCGCATGCGTGCGTGCATGCGTTCGTGCGTGCGCGCGCGCGCCTGAGTGTGTGTGTGTGTGTGTGTGTGGGGGGAGAGGGTTGTCCCTGACATGACAGGAGGTGACCTTCCATCCGCCCTCTCTCTCTCTCTCTCTCTCTCTCTCTCTCTGCCTCCCTCCATCCATCCATATATGCTTGTCACAGGATGTAGAACCAGCCTTGCTGTTGTCATGGTGACAGGGTGATTGACAGCTCTTCTATCACAGAAGGACAGTTGTGCGCGCTCCCCCATTTATCCCTGTTGCTTCTCCCCGTGGGGCCTTCTAGGCTAGAAACACACACGCTAACACAACTCCTCTAGTGTGTATGTGTGCGTGCGTGTGTCCACAGTGAAGCCATATCCTTTGTATGTGAACATACTGATCTGATGCTGTGCGTATCTGACCAAATATACAATTATGATCCTGTTTTGATTGATTGATTGATTGATTGAAAACATTGCATGGATGCACCTGGGACGTATATCCTCAGTGATGTATCAGGGTTTCGGTTCCCTCAACATCATACCCCTCACTCAGGTGACCCTGCCGGGGTGATCAAGTCCCGACTTACGTCCCAGTAGCTACCCTGGATCAGATCAGTCCCATTAGGGAAAGACAGGGCCGCACAGTCCGGCGCTCCCGAACTATGCTCTGCCGGGACTGGGAGGTACCATTCTGGTGCGTGGAAGGACTATCGGCTCTGTGTTTTGACCCCTCCTCCGTCTCACCAGGTCCACTCCTGCTCAGCCTCACCAGGTGCAAATAGATTATTAGCCAGAAATCTAAAAACAGCAACAGAGTGCAGTCAAATGCTTTGTCCAAAAGGCGGGTTTCAGGTCTCATTTATGATTTTACAGTGCATCAGTGTTTGCATGCGGTGTAGCTGTACAGTGCTACAGTGTTTGCATGCGGTGGAGCTGTGTACTGGTTAAAAAGTGCTACAGTGTTTGCATGCTGTGTAGCTGTACTGGTTAAGTGCTACAGTGTTTGCATGCTGTGTAGCTGTACTGGTTAAGTGCTACAGTGTTTGCATGCTGTGTAGCTGTACTGGTTAAGTGCTACAGTGTTTGCATGCTGTGTAGCTGTACTGGTTAAGTGCTACATGTTTGCATGCGGTGTAGCTGTACTGGTTAAGTGCTACATGTTTGCATGCGGTGGAGCTGTACTGGTTAAGTGCTACATGTTTGCATGCGGTGGAGCTGTACTGGTTAAGTGCTACAGTGTTTGCATGCGGTGGAGCTGTGTACTGGTTAATAAGTGTATACAGTGCTGCATTGCTATTCAACCAGTAGCAGGGTTGTGTGTTTCCCCTGCGCTGTCTGAAGGTCTACTATACAAGCTTAGATCAATAGCTATCACAGAGCTTCCCCTGACCGCTGCACCATTAATAATCCGCCCTGCGCAGGTATATAGCAGCTGGTCGTCCTCCTATAGATATATGGCCACTGATTATCAACCTCCTTTCATTTCAACGACCCTCCGTTTTGATACGCATTATCAGGGACACGGATTGTATTGTGTTTGATACAATTGTTACCTCGGGGACCCCCTAAACGCCCCCCTGGAACCCTGCCCAGGACCCATGAAGGATGGACTGAGGGATGGATGGATGGGCAGAGACAGACAGACGATATAGGCTCCATTGCACGGCGGCCATATTGGCAAGAAATTGGGTCGCACGTGACGTCTTATTACTTCCTTCACAGGTGTTACCCATGCAGTGATTACGGCTGCGTTCCATTCTGGCCAAACGTGCTGATACTGTGCATGTTGTCTCTGTCGCTATATACGCTAAATGGAAGAGAGCCCCAATTAGCGTCATTGGTAATACCTGTGAAGGAAAGTAAAAATGCCTTGCCAATATGGCCGCCGTGCATATTATAGAACCCATAGGGTTTCTGTTTCCGCATGATGCTGTGCTTCCATCCTGTTAGTTAGGGGCTTATATAGCGTTCTAGAATTAGAACGGTCCCATGCAGCTGCTATGTGGTATAGCGGACGCACCCTGTGGACTGCAGTCCTTTCTGTTGTTTATATTCTGTAGAGCAGAGCTCCATGGTTATATACAAAGAGGTTATACGTTCATTTTATGGATTTTAGTTTTGGTCTCGCTGTACGGCATTCTGTAGCAGGAAGCCTACTGGTGCCCGTGTGGCTGTGTGTGTGTGTGTGTGTGTGTGTGCGTGCGCGCGCGTTGCAGAGTATGTACTACTGTACAGATGAATATTGTGTTTAATATATATCATGATTGTGTATATTGTTGCATGTAAATTGCATCTGTATGGATGCGATACGGTGATGTGTTTCTGATCGCTGCTGTGAAACTGCATACATGTATGTCCGGTTAGAGAAGCTTCTATATTATGTGTATAGTACCTTAAAACACTTAACAATTAAAAATGTGTCAATCTTTTTTCTAAAACAGCTAAACTATCAGCAGCAGTATAGTCCTGACAGCTCCTCCACGACCCCCCCCCCCCCCCCTCTCTCCACCTGACAAGTTCAATAGCGTACCACTTAACACTTTACAGCATGGCAGCAGATCAAATAATATCATCCTATTAGATTATTATCTCATTAAGCCGTTCGGGACGGGAACTCCTTTTGGTGTTTTAAAACCCATTTAGACCTGATTTAAAAACATTAACTTTGAAAGAATATATATTCAAAGATTTTTAAGATTTTTCAAAAATAGCAGACCTACTTTACCTCTTGTAGATCTGCTATTTTTCAATAGCTAAATTATAACATAATGTTTAAAACACCAAAAGGGGTTCCCGCCCCCAAAATGGGTTAAGCCATATGTATACTTTAGCTATTGAAAAATAGCAGATATCTACTTGTAAACATAAATATTTTTTTTAAATCGTGAAAATGTGCTTTTAACTCAAATATCCCCTGTACTGGAACAACTGGGTCCCTGGAATAACATAATATCTTCAGATGGGGGTCCGCGGCCAAATACAGAAAACTCTGGGGGTCTTTTTTATGTGAAAACGTTTGAGAACCACCGATATAGAAACATAGGTTTTTCAGAAAACTGTTAGAAGACTTAATTTTTTTTTAAGAAACGGCCTCAGGTCTAAATGTGTTAACCCATTTTGGGCCGGGAACCCCTTTTGGTGTTTTAAACATTATGTTATAATTTAGCTATTGAAAACAAGCTCATAGCGCGCCACCGAGTGGCGCGCTACGAGCCTGTAGGTCTGCTAATATTTTGAAAAATCGTTAAAATGTGCCTCAAATCTTTCAGAAAATTGTCTTGATTTAGAAGATTTTTTTTTCTCCGACGTCAGGCCGAAAAGGGTTAAGTCGTCCAATCTTTCTATTTCTTCTTTGAGAGAGAGAGAGAGAGAGAGAGAGAGAGACATCAGATGAACTGTGACTCACCCTCTGACACGACGGGTCCTAATTACAGCTTTGCTCGTCTTGGTTTGTGATCCTTCCGGTGAGATGAGTGAATAAGTTACCGAGCAGGAGAGAGAGAGAGAGAGAGGGAGGGAGGGAGGGAGAGGGAGGGAGGGAGGGAGAGAGGGAGGGAGAGGGAGAGGGAGAGGGAGAGGGAGAGGGAGAGGGAGAGGGAGAGGGAGAGGGAGAGGGAGGGAGGGAGAGGGAGAGGGAGAGGGAGAGGGAGAGGGAGAGAGAGAGAAGCCATATTAAAGGTCTTGGGGAAATTGGTATGCAAAGGGTTCAGTCCTCCTGACACAGATAAGGTCAGAGAGAGAGAGAGAGAGAGAGAGAGCGTGCGTGTGTGCGTGCCATATCTCACTTAATGTTAAGACTTCATCGTGTGATACTATATACCCTCACATATGGACGAGCATGGTGCGTGTGCAGTCAGACACACACACACACACACACACACACACACACACACACACACACACACACACACACACACACACACACACACACACACACACACACACACACAGTACATCAATGTGTTTTCGCAGTAGTTGTATGTATTTGTGGAGTGTGTGTGTGTGTGTGTGTGTGTGTGTGTGTGTGTGTGTGTGTGTGTGTGTGTATTTTGTTGTGTTATAGCGATGTGCGTTCAGTGTCACTGCATAATTATACGTAGCATTAGTCGTGTATGTCGTTTCGGTGTTTGTTACTGTAGCAGTGGTACAGTATTGTCATAAATATAGTTTATTCAGTAGATTTGGGATTATTCCATCACTTCTTTTTATTCTCCTTCCCAGCACTATTGATACCTTCTGTTGTGGAAAAACAGAAACCTTATATCCCATTTTGGGTGTTAGCATTACGTTATGCTTTAGCTATTGAAAAATAGCAGATCTACAAGCTCGTGGCGTGCCACCGAGTGGCGCGCCACGAGCTTGTAGGTCTGCTATTTTTGAAAAATCTGATTTTTTTTAGAATCTGATCTCAGGTCAGTTCACGGTGATGTTGGCTCGCAAAAGATGGCGAGTGCAGAGCCTCGGGAAGGGCTCTGGACACCAGTTAATTCAAATGGAATACAAGCTCCTACAAATCATTGTGTGTACGCCGTTTATGCTCACAGCAAATGTGTAACATGGTTAATAGCTGCTTCCACTTGCCCAGGCATTATATTGTATTGTGTTCCAGTGTTCTGTGACTTTAAAGGTATATTCAGTGATTTCACTTAATTCAAATATCACTTATTATTTTTGTTTTGTTGTGATAATCCTCTCTACTATAGAGTGTGCTGACCATATAAGGAGTTCCTCCCTGTCTCCAGTTAACCCCTGGGGGTCAAGAAACCTTAGGTTTCGTTTTTGGCTCTCTATCCTGATTGGATGAAAGGCTTTGCCTCCTAGCCAAAAACGAAACCTAAGGTTTTTTTAGTGAAATCACTGAATATACCTTTAAGAGTTCAGGTGGTTGCCTTTTAAGGAAATGACTTAACCTATATACCGCACTTCCTATTTCATATTGGCTTTGAAAGCGCAAAATGCTATTGTGGGAAAATGCAGTCTGAGCCGAGCAGCGATTGCCTCGTTGTCTTTTGTACAGAATATATCTACTCACTGCTGAGATCCTGCATGGTCTATGGTACTTCATAACACAACGCAAGATCACGTCTGCTACTGTACATCGGCATAGAAGTTTTGTTATATGAACACAGCAACTGACTTTAATTCAATTACATTTGAATAAATCGCTGCCACAAATGTTTTCATACTAAGTGAATGCAAGAACATTGAATCATCTTTTTTTATATAATATAGTTTCACGAGACTAGTATTACCCAAAGTGTTAACCCATTTTGAGCAGGAACCCCTTTTGGTGTTTTAAACATTATGTTATAATTTAGCTATTGCAAAATAGCAGATCTACAAGCTCATAGCGCGCCACCGAGAGGCGCGCTACGAGCTTGTAGGTCTGCTATTTTTGAAAAATCGTAAAAATGTGGCACAAATCTTTGAATATATAATATATTCTTTCAAAGTGAATGTTTTAAATCGGGTCTAAATGGGTCAATGTAACACATCTCTATGTATACACACCTTTATTTAATTCCTATTTATATCCGATATTTATTTGTATAAATGCATTGTTTCATTTTGATTTTGTTCCACTTCTGCTTTGGCAATGTAAACGAACGTCGTGTCATGCCAACGAAGGTCCTTTGAATTGAGAGAGAGAGAGAGAGAGAGATAGATGGAAGGAAGGAGAGTATTGGCACCTCATCAAAGAAAACGCTGCCGTTGTGCTGAGGGCCCGTTTGGGAAATGTCTCACAATTGAAATGAAGGAACGACAAAAGGCAAAGGATATCCCAGTGCACCCACAGAACCAATACAATCCTCGGTGTTAATTTAACAACATTCTGACCTGAGATCAGATCATATATAGACCGGCAAACCCCTTATACGCCCATATATAGACCGGCAAACCCCTTACGCCCATACAGTATATATAGACCGGCAAAACCCATACGCCCATATATAGACCGACAAAACAAAATACAACTCATCACAGTATAACGACAAAGCTATGTAAACCCACGCTAAAAGCCAGGGTAATGTTTAGTATACAGAGACCCTAACCTTAACCTCAGTAAAACTATACCTAAACCTAACATCAGTAAACTATACCTAAACCTAACCTCAGTAAAACTATACCTAAACCTAACCCTAACCTTAACCTCAGTAAAACTATACCTAAACCTAACCCTAACCCTGACCTTAATCTCAGTAAAACTATACCTAAACCTAACCCTAACCATTAACCTCAGTAAAACTATACCTAAACCTAACCTCAGTAAACTATACCTAAACCTAACCTCAGTAAAACTAACGCAGTGGCTGGGGGGGGGGGGGGGGTTTCCAAGAACCCGAAGCCGAAGATAAAACCATGCAAGCGTGTACAGTATGTTAGCTAGCAGCTAGCAGTGATGGTAGTAGCGGAGTTAATCACCCGTGTCTGTGGCCTTTAGCTCCTCTCATTAGCGGCGCGCGGCAGAGCTGAGGCCGTCAGTGTAATGACACTCCACTAGCATAGCACCACTGGGCCCGTAGCCAAGGAGGCTGTCTGCAAACCTGACAGCTCACGCACACGCACGCATGCACACATGCACACACCGACACTCACACACAGACACGCACATGCGCGCGCGCTCATGCGATTGTATTATAGTATAATTGTGAGGACATTGGCATTTTAGGACGATGGATGGATGAAAGCCTTCTTTTTTTTTTACAATCTACAAGCTTGTAGATTGGCTATCTGTCCTATAACCTCGCGGGATGCCTAATCTCAATCCCAGCCAGTGGTGATTTTGACAGCAAATTTTAGATTTTAGTTTTAGTCACTGTCTCTTGAATAGTTTAGTTTCAGTCACATTTTAGTCACCTGGAATGTCTTAATGTTAGTCGATAGTTTTGGTCGCCTAGTAAATATCATAAGATTTTAGTCGACTATACATCTACAGTTGATTTAGTTGACTGGAATTTATTTTGGCGTGTCTTGATGCCGTCGTAATGGCTGATTCTATGCTGGCTGAAAATAGCCGATCTACAAGCTGACAACGCATTGTGAGCTTGTAGATCTGCTATTTTCAACATGCAAACCAAGTGTAAACTGTACTGGATCTCTTGTCCACTAGTCCCTTCCTAACCTAACATTTTAGTCCATTTTTTTGTTTTTGACGAAATTGTCAACATATTTAGTCACCGTATTTAGTTTCCATTTAGTTTCCATCAACACTGCCTAGGTTGGTGTTGATCTTGTCCCACTTCCCAATTGTTTTATTTTAACCATAAAACAACCATGTTCTTGGGACTAGGACAATTATCCCCACCACGTCACACACACACACACACACACACACAAACAAACACTCGCTGTCTGGCATGACAGTCCATGTGGTATGTGGTAACCATTCAAGAGAGTGCGATCACTTATACAACAACTCTGTAGATGTGACTCCTGAGAAGAAGATCTGAAGATGAGGATGACTTTGTTTATATACGGGAAGAAAGTGAAGGATAAAAAGGGTTTGTTGCTTCCTATTTTCCGCTGGGCCGACAAAGTGTCAGGAAGGGGCGGAGCCACGGGGCGAGGCCTCCTGCTGATGTATTATTATTATTATTTGTGTCCGGGTATCTCACTCGCCCTCTGGACTACAAGGTCATGCGTTCGATTGAGTACAGCCACCGCTTGGGTGCGACAAGTGAGAGCTGATGGTGTAGGTGACTAGGTGTTGCACTGCGCCTCAGCTGTGCAACACAACTACCTCATACTGTACGTGTACTGTACACTACCTCATACTGTATACATGTACTGTACACTACCTCATACTGTATCCATGTACTGTACACTACCTCATACTGTACATGGGCAACTGGCGGCCCTCAGATTAATATCCGAATACTGATATAGTATTGATGTACTGAGTACTGTTGCAATTCCAAACATGACTATATTATAGTAGCTTAGTATTAAAATGTTATTATATTTTTTATGTCCAATGTATTTGTATTTAAGTTCATAAAGTTAACATAAGTATAACTAAATGCATTTGAAATTAAATTAAAAAAAGTACCCCCAGAAGCTATGATATGAGTTAAAAATGTTTGGTGGTGTGAAAGAATATATTCAAAGATTTGCACACGTTTTCACAATTTTTCAAAAATCTACAATCTTGTAGTGTGGCAGTCGTTGCCGCGCTATATGAGCTTGTAGATCTGCTATTTTGTTCAACAGCTAAAGTTTAAAATAAGGGTTGAAGTGGTTAAAAGCTATATGAGGTGACACAGATGCACATCCTCAGACCCTTAATGTTTATCTCTGTCCTTATACTCTTCCTCTATTCACCTTTTTCATATAGCCCATAAGTATTTGCGTTTCAGTGTGCATGAGTTCATCTTTCTCTTGCTGTGTTGCCAGTTTTGCAAACAACCACAAATGAAAACAACCACAAATGGAAATAGCTGATCTACAAGCTCACAGCGACATATAGCACAAGCGATTTAAAAACACATTGAGAATAAATCAAAATATTTTGAATGTTTTTTAAACATTTTAATAAAAAAGGCACAAAATATTTTCAGATGGATGTCCGTGGACAATAATTACATAATAATCTGGGGTTCCTTGATGTGAAGAAATGTGGAAGCAAGCCCAAATAAGCAACTACTGTACACTTTAGAATCAAGCCCAAACAATACATCAACCAGTTTTTTTAAATAATAAGCAGACATGGCAACGTGGCCTGAAGGAAGCAAAGCACACACACAAAGAGCTCCAGTGCCTTGGCAGGGAAGAATATGGATAGGTGTTGAATGTTCTTCGTTAGCATTCTGCTACATGAAGTCTGAACAAAACAGCAGGTGTTCCTCCTCTTCTCCTGTTTCGTGTCAGCGTTCAGTGCTCCTCTGCTCCTGATTACCACACAATCCTATTCTTCCATCGCCCCCTTAAGGATGTTGGGAGGCATAACGCGCACTCTGTCTTGTCCCTTTCATATAGGATAATAACGGCGCAAAAAATGAGACTTTCTGCTGGACGGGGGCGACATTGATTGTTGTCGGTTTTTTAACATCCTTGTTTTCAGTTTGTGTGTCTCTGTGGGAACACAGGGGAAGGAAGGGCATGTTTTGCATCTGCAAATGTCTGAGGAATCTGTAATAGCGTTGTCATGACATACAATGGCATATATTATCATTTATTTATTTAAGACCAATGCTGTCGACACTGACAAGATGTAAGGCAAGAACTGCTGTAAGAGTCTATTTTAAAATCAATCAATCAATAATTTGTCAATTAATCAATCAATTAAATAACACCTTTATTCATGCACCTTTATTCTGTATTCCCAGAAACCAGAGCCAACATTTGCAGTGATACACCTGCTAACACTTTTCAATTATCCGTATTAATGAGACATAAATAACAAGTTATTTTAATTGATCAGCTAGAATGTCATGGCCAGAATATAGGGACACTATGTTGATTTGGCTCAAAGTGAAAAATATTCATAAGTAGAGTGCACTGTATGAGCTTGTATAGGCCTACTGTAGATTGGCTATTTCTATTTTGACAAAGATAATAAAGCATACTTCAGATACGAATCGCATTTCAAGCCAACCGTAAGAATGTTTCAAATTAGATTAGATGCATTTTATTGTTTTATTTGTTCAGACTTGATAAAAACCCAATCCAATAAATCTGAGTTGCGGGTGCCAGTGTCAACATAATAATAGTCTAAGGTGTGTGAGTATGAGTCGGGTGGGTTTTTCTTCTTTCTTTTTTTTTTAATAGTTTTTATCCCATAATTTTGTAACCCTTTCTTTGTCATTTATAAGGGCTGTATTTTGCGTGTCTTATGTACCAGGTCTTATTACCTAACAGTAAACTAAAGACCTGCAGGCGTGATCAATGCTCTTTGGCCACTCAGAATAGCCAAATGCCATTGATCACGCCTCCAGGTCTTTAGTTTACTCAAGTTATAGGGAATAAGACCTGGTCTCGCAAAATACAGCCCAGTCTGAGTGTCAATTATCTAATGCAATCCTGGACTCTATACACTCACAGTCTCCGCCAACCTGGGGAGAGCAACGGGCTGACCTCGTGCTTCCTTCAGCACATGCACGTCTTTCTTCTTTAATCAGACCAGTGTGTGTCCAGTGGAAACCTCGTATGAATCTGATCTCAGGTCAAGGGTTAATGTTTGTTTTGTTGTGTGTGTGTTTTTTTCCCTCCAGTACATGACTGCTGCAGCGGCAGCGGCACCTATGCAAGGGACCTACATCCCCCAGTACACTGCGGTGCCTCCTTCAGTCCCTGTGGAAGTAAGTCAGACACAGCTGCACCTATATACTATAGTCCTACTGTACACACTGTACATACAGTATAGCACACTGAACACACATCAGCATCGGTGGTGGTGGTGGGGGGGGGGGGTACTCGCATGTTTTATTTAAGTAAAAAAAGTATATCACTATATACTGCAATGTAGAAATGGTCCGTCACAAGTACATGGCCTGAATCCAACATTGACTTGAGTCAATGTACTTAAAGTACCAAAAGTACTCATTATGCAGAATGTCCCATTTCACACTTTTTCAAATGTATTAAAAACGTCTGGATATAGCAGATCCGGCAAGCTCACAATGTGGTGCCTTGCGACACATTGTGAGCCTGTAGATCGGCTATTTTCAAATGACTGAAATGTATATATAGTCCCTCTGTGGTTAGCAATGCATACATTTACATGACCCAGGTTTTTGGTCATGAACATGGCGCCATGACTAAAATACACTATACTATCTAGAAAACTATATTACACACATAAAAACACAAGGGAGGTGTCCTAACATCATTAACCCATTCTGGGCGGGAACCCCTTTTGTGTTTTAACCCCTTTTGGTGTTTTTACCCTCTGTACAGTATTAAAAGATTTACATTTTTTGATGCTGCTATAAATATATGAAGTTTTTCAGAAAACTTTATTTAGAGGCGTTTTTTTTTTAATCAGCCTCAGGCCTAAATGGGTTAAAATAAGCTCTGGATGCAAAAGGTGTAAAGTGGCCCTTTAAAGTCAACATTGGACCTCACTTTGACAACCACTGCAGTAGTACGCACTACGCAGGGTGCATGAAGGGAGTGGCAAATTGAGTGCATGATGTGAGTTTAATGTCGTTTAACATTGTTTAATGCAATCAGTGAGGATTTTTAGAAAGTTTTATTTCGGTTTTTTTTGCAACTCAGTATAGGCGTTCAGGTCACACGCATACCCTCTATCATACACAGGGAACATGGTGAAAGTGCACAGGGTAAAGTATGCATACAGTGTATATATACAAGGTACAGAATACACATGAATACAGTACACAATAAATGTAAGGAACACATCAGCAGCATGTGGCCATTAAACGGACAGATCACATCGTTGGATGTAAGCTAGAAATGTGCTCTCGTTCTCCAAACAAAATGCCCTGGTCGTTCCGCGGGAATAATGAGGCTGGGAAAGTGCAAGCCAAGCAACATGACTCACAACTCTTAGAGTTTCTCAGAAAGACACACGACAACATGACTCACAAACTCTTAGAGTTTCTCAGAAAGACACAACATGACTCACAACTCTTAGAGTTTCTCAGAAAGACACACGACAACATGACTCACAACTCTTAGAGTTTCTCAGAAAGACACAACATGACTCACAACTCTTAGAGTTTCTCAGAAAGACACAACATGACTCACAACTCTTAGAGTTTCTCAGAAAGACACACGACAACATGACTCACAACTCTTAGCGTTTCTCAGAAAGACACACGACAACATGACTCACAACTCTTAGAGTTTCTCAGAAAGACACACGACAACATGACTCACAACTCTTAGAGTATCTCAGAAAGACACACAACAACATGACTCACAACTCTTAGAGTATCTCAGAAAGACACACGACAACATGACTCACAACTCTTAGAGTTTCTCAGAAAGACACACGACAACATGACTCACAACTCTTAGAGTTTCTCAGAAAGACACACGACAACATGACTCACAACTCTTAGAGTATCTCAGAAAGACACACGACAACATGACTCACAACTCTTAGAGTTTCTCAGAAAGACACACGAACGAAGACTTTGTCACTCGTTCCGTCGACATCGCCGCGTCGGAGCTCCTGACAAATGACGAGCATGGACCCCCCCAGCCAGCTAATCACTCAGTCAGTCAGCCAGCCAGCCAGCCAGTCTGCTAGTCGGTCAACTAGCCAGCCAGTCTGCTAGCCAGCCAGCCAGCCATTCAGCCAGCCAGCCAGCCAGCCAGCCGGCCCGTCAGTCATTCAGCTAGTCGTCAGTCAGTCAGTCAGTCAGCCAGCCAGTCAGTCAGTCAGTCAGTCAGTCAGTCAGCCGATAGTCAGCCAGCCAGCCAGCCAGCCAGCCAGCCAGTCAGTCATTCAGCTATAGCCAGTCAGCCAGCCAGCCAGTCAGTCATTCAGCTAGCCAGTCAGCCATATAGTCAGTCATCCAGCCACTCATCCAGTGAGACAGACAGCCAGATAGTCAGTCAGTCAGCCAGCCAGACAGTAACCCAGCCAGCTATACTCCGCTATAGCTAGTCTGCAGTCAGGTGTAAGTCATGCGGGCGGGCAAGAATTAAAAGTGAGCACAGGCTGCTGTCTGGTGGCTGACAGTGCTGCTATCAGCCGTGTATCAGATGACAGGAGCTAAAGTGAGACACTGGCGGTGGAGCCATCCTCTCTCTCCCTCTCCCTCTCTCTCCCTCTCTCCTCTCACTCTCTCTCTCTCTCTCTTCTCTCTCTCTCTCCTCTCCCTATCCCCCTCTCCCTCTCCCTCTCCCTCTCCCTCTCTCCCTCTCCCTCTCCCTCTCTCTCTCCTCTCTCTCTCTCTCTCTCTCTCTCTCTCTCTCTCTCTCTCTCTCTCTCTCTCTCTCTCTCTCTCTCTCTCTCTCTCTCTCTCTCTCTCTCTCTCTCCCTCTCCCTCCCTATCCCCCTCTCCCTCTCCCTCTCTCTCTCCCTCTCTGGCTGGCCGGCCGGTCCAGCAGAGCATGTGAAGACACGGCACGGCACGTGTACCGCAGGAAACACGCTCATCCTTCAGCCTGCTATAGACTCTGCTTAGCCCGCCTGCCTCCAGCCATGACAGCATCTTGACAGAATCATCCATCTCTCTCTCTCTCTCTCTCTGTCCGTCTCTCTTTCACGCCGTGGGAGGGAGCTAGTTCGCTTCCTGTCCACGAAACAGAATGGAGCGGAGAGAGAGAGAGACAGAGAGAGAGACAGAGAGAGAGAGAGAGAGAGGAGCCGACGCAGTTTTATTTTGGCCCAGGGCTATTCCTACCTATTTCATGGCGTCATGCCTCCTCCTCGGCAGCACCAGGGTGTATATCAGTGCAGAGACGCAGCACGGTGGACAGTTTGTGTCTGGGGGGCTGATGTATGGACAGACGCTCAGTGTCCTTGAGAGCTTGTTAAAAAGGTGATTGAAATGAGTCCGCGATAGTGGGGGCGGGGGGCTTCAGAGGAGCAGCCTGCCCGCGTTTGATGTGAAGAATAGCTTTGTCCAGACTTAGAGTCACTCAACTTTTTCGGCGTAAAAGTTTTGTGCAGGCTGCAGCATCGAGACTCTCCTATACTGCGCAAACCGTCGCCTATTAGACGTCAGCCTAAACCGCGTTTAGTGGTCTAAAAGTGAACGTTTTATTTAGAGGTCTAGGTTTAGCTTCTTAGACATTGACTCGATTTTTTTAAGCGTCTAAAGCGACTGTCTATATTTTCCCTGTTTTTAAGCGTCTATTTATGTAGGCCGTCTATATACAGTATAGCGGTTGAAATGATGTTCAACATCTAATCTAAGCCTAGACCGCCAATAAACGTTCACTTTTACACTTATAATAACCCGGTTTTAGACGGCCCATTTAGACATGTTATAGCGTCAAATGGCTCTTTGGGCTCTTTTCAGGAAGAGAATGTTATTCGACTGAATTTCCCTCACAGGATCAATAAAGGTCTTATCTTGACTGAAAGATTATTTACTGAAACATTTTGTGTCTATTTATTTACTTTGGATAATAAATTGTACTTGTTACTGCCATGCAGTAACAATAAGACAAGTATAGCCTTGGGAAGGAGGCCCATAGGTCAGGAGCCTGTCTCTGTTTCATATAGCGCGAGGCAGCTTGATTACAGAAAACACACCCTGGACATGACGCTAGGACACTGCAGCCAAGTACGTATCCAGGGTGCACCGTTATGAAACATGACACAAGTACGTATCCAGGGTGCACCGTTATGAAACATGACACAAGTACGTATCCAGGGTGCACCGTTATGAAATTGTGACCGATCTCCGATTATTTGCAGGGTCATATCTGCCGATACCGATTCTGACCGATTCCGATATTATACGGAGGACCACAATGGAACGAGTCTATAGGCCCAAAGCCTGTTAATAAAGTATGACATCAATCAATAAACAGCCTATACTCTTTTCCAAGTGTTTGTTTCACAACTGAATGACTACTGAATGAGATGAGTAATTAAATGTAGAAAGATTTAGTTTATTTTTTATTAAGATTTTACATCATATTTGATTTGGCTTTTGCTCTAGACTAGAGGTACTAGACACTTTTGATTTACATTGAACTCATTGATGATTTTTAAACAATCTGTATAATTTTGAGACCGTTCCGATATGGCATTTTTATGGACATTAATTATGCCTATTCCGATTATGCTACCGATTAATTGTGCATCACTAAATCCAACCCTTGATGCCGAGTGCCAAGCAGGATACATTTAGCTATACATATGTAGTACGGCGGGATTTCGAACCCTCAACCTCCCAGTCTCAGGGCAGACATTCCAACCACAAGGCCACCGAGCTGCAAAATTCACACTACACAGTCAACTATACTCATCAGTCCATTTTTAACTAAAACGATAATAATCTTACTTTAATGAATACAATTATATTTATTCTAATACAATATGACGAGCATATCTGCAGTGGTTGGAGGTGGTCTTCCTACTCTTCCATTTAGACCCCTGCGGGGGCTGTATTTTGCGTGTCTTAAGTACCAGGTCTTATTACTTAACTTAAGACCTGGAGGCGTGGCCAATGCTAATTTGGACACTCAGAATAGCCAAATGGCATTGATCACGCCTTCAGGTCTTAAGTTAAGTAATAAGACCTGGTACTTAAGACACGCAAAAATACAGCCCCCTGGTGTCTGCTAGTAGGACCCCTACTGGTTGGGAAGTAGTACTGAATGAAGCTCATTAGAGGTAACTCCCATCTTGGACGAGTCCAGGGTGTTTGGTGTCTCCCGCACGAGACTCCCTTTTTGGCTGAGCCTGCATGGGAGTCGATGGGCGCTGATTGGGCGCTTGTTAGTATCTCTATGGACTAGACCGCGACGGACGCCCGCCGTCTCAAGCGAACTTGAGCCGCGCGAGAGAGACGCCACCGAGCGAGCGAGTTGCCGCGTCGAACGTTGCGAAGTTCGCTTGAGCCGACTCGGGGCCGTTCGAGTTGCGACCAGTAAAACATGCGAGTACTTTTACCCCACCACTGATTTAGAGCGGTGCCTGTTGGGAGACTGGCCTACTTGAACGATGCAGTTGGAAATGCATGCCCCACCCATGCAGTTATTATATCTGTGTCCCTTTTATGCCCATATATGGAGTTCTTTGTCAGGCATGACCAAATATGGAGTATATGCAGATGTCAGAACAATCATTGTGACGTCAGAACAAGCCAACTCCATATATGGAGATATAGGGTCCAGAGTCCCCGGGCGGAGGCTTTAGTGCTGGTTCTGGAGTAACCGGCTATTCCGACGGACTCGACACCGGGCACTGCACTCCCTGCGGTGGTTTGTGGAACGCGTTGAAGTCGGTGGGGCGAGTGGAACGGTTCTCAGAGTTACGCGGATTACGGACGTACGCGTACAGATATAGTTAGTAGTGTATAACAATGTGGTTGTGTTTCAGGGCGTGGTGTCTGACTCGTCCCCCCAGACGGCGCCCTCGTCTCAGGAGGTGAGCGGCGGTCAGCAGGTGGAGAGCCAAGTGGAGCACGTCCCAGCGTACTCCTACCAGTCCAAGTGAGCCCGCCCGCCAAGACAATGTCCTTCTGACGGCCATATTGGCCAGTGGTTCCCAAACTTTTTTCAGGTCAAGGACCCCCAAATTGACACTAACTATAGCCCCGCGGACCCCCATTTGAAAACGTTGCCAAGGACCCCCATAAGAGAAGATTTTTACAGCTCGAACAGAGATTCTGACCTGTTTAATTTTCAAGGACCCCCCAGTTTGACATGCATTAGTCTACGGACCCCCCATTTAATGGCATTTCTATCTCTGGGAAACCCAATTTATATACCGGTATTGTAAAATCAATGTTAATTTAACTCTGAGAGTGTACAAATGGAACCAAATCCCGTTAGGGTCCATTTGGGTCCATTTGTACAGTAACAGAACCATAAGGGTCCATTTGGTTCCTAATTAATGACCCCTGACCCTACTTTGGGAACCACTGATATAGACCATGTTTGCCTTTGCTAGCAGGGGGGGGGGGGGGGGGTGGGGCAAAGGAAGTTCTCATACATTGTTTGAAATATTTTAGATAATACAGACCGCAGAAAATATGTATTTTCTTCCATTTCTTTGTTTTACATGTATAGCTTGTATTATAGTAAGGCAGGTTTTACTTACTATATCTTATTATAAAAACATTGCTTCATAATGGATTGGATGGATTACAATACAATACAATACTCTCTATAAGGAAGGAAAATCACATAATCTTAAAGTAATCATAAATCATGCCATAATCATGCCTGGTCATTTATACATACGCAATTACATTCGTAATACTTTGATGTAATTACTATTGTTGTGGAAGGAGCTTTTGTCATTGTTTCAAGGCTGCCTTACTGCCTGCTAAAATGCCTGCCTGCCTGCCTGTTTATTTGTGATTATTTATATGTGTTCTGTCTAACTCCCACCCTGTCTGTCTCCTTAATATTCATCTTTCATTCATCGGACTGCACTCTGCAGGGACGTCGCTTACCATTTGTTGCCCTACTCGCATTTGTGCTCACACCCACCTCCTCATTCAGATCGGTTATATACTTTCGCCGCTTGCGAGGACGCTCGTCATTACGCAGCGGAGCCGCGGAGAAAATTGTTACTACGATGGTCGGCTTGGCAGCGACGGGGCTGTCGTCTGTCCTATATACTGTATCTCTATATACTGTATCTCTATAACTTTTCTCCCCCCCCCTCTCTCTCTCCTCTGTGTGTGTCTCTCTCCCTCCCTCCTCTCTCATCAGATAGCGTCGTTTGGCAGAGTGTCGCTGTGACAGCGTTGCCTTGAGACAGGAGAAGACGTGGCTGCACTGAGGACATGAGGAGAGAGGAAAGGATACGAGGAGACAGGAGACAGAGACCGTGGACGGACGGATTGCTTCCAGATTGCCCAGGCACACAAAAAAAAAACAGAAAAGAGAAAAAGGAAAAAAAAAAAGAGAGACACTTTTGTTTTCATTTCCTACCTGGCCTGATAGAAAGAGAAAAAGAGAGAAAGAGGGAGAGAGTGCAGCCGGAGGAGAAGGAGGTGAAAGCGGAGAATGAGAGAACAAAAAAAAAAAAAGCTGAAAAATAGGAGGAAAAAAAAGAATAGAAAACAAACAAAAGATTTAACTAAAAAAAAAAAAACAGTGAAATAGTTGTTGTGTCGTCTGAGAAAGTGAGGGCTGGACTGAAGCCTAGACTGTTTTCTCAAAGAGAAATTCTCAACTGATTAAAAAGAAGAAACAAAATAGAGATTAAAAAATATCAACAAAAAAAGACAAAAAAAAAAAACGACATCTGTTGAACACAGGAGAAGAGGTGGTTTATTTTGTAATTAGATAAAAACAAACAGAGGGAGGAGTCACGTATTTGCGATACACAGAGATTGTCTTCCTCGGATATTAAAGCTACTATTTCTTTTCACCTCTTTTTTATGTTCTAGTGTTAAATTTAGTTTTCTAGATATATCTCTAAAAAAAACAAAACAAAATGGGGTTGTTGTGGTTTTTTTTTTTTTTTTTTCTTGTTTTAGTTTCTCCAATCTTCATGGCCTTAATTGAAGAAACTTTTTACAGAGTTCAGTCTTCACGCCTCGTTGAAAAAGAAATAATGACAAAAAAATGTATCAAAGCAAAAAAAAAAGTTACAAAAAAACAGACAAAATACAAAAAAATTAACACAAAAAAAATAAAAAGTTCTAAACAAAAATCCCTCGGACCGCTCAGCTGGAGCGAGGGAGCAGACATTGATCTATAAGAGGAGAAAGAAGAAGGAAAAAAAAAGAAAGAGTCTATCACATAAGCTGTACAGATTTAATAGAGAAAAGAGTGCTTTCTTTTTTCCATTTCTTCATTAGAAGAAAACTTTGATAAATAATTATGTTGGAGATAAACGAGTGTCTGAAGGAAACTATAGATGTGTGTGTCGGGGGAGGGAGGGAAAGGGACGGGGGGGGGGGGGGGGCGGGCAAAGCTTTGAAGAGATTTTTCACACCAGGAAGAAATCAAGCGTTAATTAAAGAAAACAACCCGTTTACGGGCTGGGCGTCGCGCGTGGAACGACGGCGAAGCCGACCTGGTCCGGTCCGGTCCAGTCCAGGCGCAGATGATGCTGAACTTGTTTTCTAATTATCATCATCGTTACAATTTGAGTTGAGTTTTTTTTTTTTTTTTTTTCACGGCGAGAGCGATCGCGCCGTCGACGACGTTTAGTGCTTTTTATCTGCGACGTTTAGTTTGTTTTTATATAAAGCTTTGCGACCTTTTTAGCCCGCTTTGCTTGTCACACACCGCAAGAAGAAGAAGAAGAAGAAGAAGAAGAAGAAGAAGGAAAGGTGAAAAAAAAAGTTTTAAAACGAAGAAAAAAATGTAATAGAAAAAAAAAAAACATTTCTGGCAGTGTAAAAAAACAGTAGATACAGTAGAAGCTTATACGGTTTAAACCAATCAGCGCAGAAGCAATAGAAGAAATTGTTGACAATTTCTGTAGTCTTTCCTAGTTGTGGATCAATGCAGCCCGAGGACGGCCATTTTTATACCAAAGATGAAGCCACTCTCAACCAGAGTTTTATTTCTGTTCAGATTTTCTTTTTCCTTCTCTCCGTTTAGTATTTTGGTTTCTCCAGTTTGAGTCGTTATGATGTTGTCGTTGCTGTCGATGTTCGTTAATGTTGATACTGTTGTTGTTGACGTTGTTGCTAATTGTCATTGTCCCTTTTTGACCTTGTTGGCCGGACCAGTCCTTAATCTGCTATTAGCTCTTAAACCTTCTTCATTTACACACAGTTTTTGAAGCTATAAACCTCCTGCGGTCGTTCAAATTGTCTCACACATGCGCCCACACACACACACACACGCACACGCGAATGTACACCACACACATACATCTCAAACTCCCTAGTGGCCTACTATAACTTCAACTTGTTCACCACTACGCTTTCCATTCTCTTGGACACATACGGTATCCCATCCTCCATGGGTTAATTCCTCTCTCTCTCTCTCTCTCTCTCTCTCCTGGACGGGGAAGCTTTATATATGGGGAACACACGTTACATGGCAATGGGCGCTGCTTCCTGGACTGATGATGTAGCTGGTGTGTTGTTGTTCTGTGGCTTATAGATGGTCCCCGGGGGAGGGAGTCCGCCTGTCTCTTCATGTCATTGGATCAATCACAGCACAGCTTATACCTATATACCGTTTGATTGGTTCCTTCCCCGCTGCGTGCGTCTGTGTGGAGCGGCTGGCTGGCTCGGCCCCGTCGATGTGTGTGTGTCTATCTCTCTCTCTCTCTCTCTCTCTCTCTCTCTCTCTCTCTCTCTCTCTCTGTCTCTCTGTCTCTGTCTATGGTTAAGGCTGTACTCAGTATGCGAAATATGTTGTTTGTTCCACCAGAGGCCTGCATAGTAGAAAGGAAGCAGTGGTGGAAGGTATGCTGTACATTTATGTAAGTGCAGTACAATCTTGAGTTATTTGTACTACTACTTGGGTATGACAAATGTTCCATGTTGCGTTTCATGAGGCAAATATTGTTCTTTTTCTCCACTACAACTATTTCGCAACTTTGTAGTTTCTAGTTACGTTGTGTTATTACAAAACATTACATTAACCACTTCAGCGCTATACACATTTTGGCCATTTTGTATACGTTTGAAAACATGAAATGGGACATTCTGCATAACGAGTACTTTCTACTTTTGTACTTTAAGCACATTTTAATGCCAATACTTCTGTGCTTTCACTCGAGTACATTTTGAATTCCGGACTTTTTTACTTGTAACAGAGTATATCTACATTGCCGTATTAGTGTATTATGTACTTGAGTAAAGCATGCGAGTATACTTTTTCCACCACTGGTAGGAAGCCAGCTGAACATAATATCAGGGTATCTTTTCTTTTCTTTTTTTTTGGGTTAATAACCCTAACAAGTATAACAACTGCAATCAGGCAGAGTGGTCACACATGGTGGTCATCAACTCAATAAGCCAAGCCAGGATTTATCTAGCCATGTGTGCGCCTTCACATAAAAGGGCTGGTGCGGTTGCAAGGCAGTGTACATGATCTAAAGTCAAAGTCGTGCGATTTGTCACACATGTTACACGCTGTGACATTTGTTCTCCGCATTTGACCCATCATCTCTTGGAGCGGGTGAGCCGCAGCCGTGCCGCGCTCAGGAATCATTTGATTCGTTTATTTGACCCCCCCCCAATCCAACCCATTGATGCTGAGTGTCGAGCAGGGAGGAATTGGGTCCCATTTTTACAGTCTTTGGTATATGACCCGGCCCAGGGATTGAACCCCCGACCTCCCAGTTTCAGTCTAACCACAACGCCACTGTACGGTGTATGTACATGTATATTATCA
>NC_139697.1:18519061-18646561 GCF_964188405.1 Protomyctophum parallelum | reverse complement strand
CGCACGGCGCACGCACACACTTGCACACTCACGCGCGCACACGTGCACACACTCTCTCTCTCTCTCTCTCTCTCTCTCTCTCTCTCTCTCTCTCTCTCTCTCTCTCTCTCAGCATAACGTAGTGGGGAAAATTGCTCAAACCTCCCCGCGGTCGAGGCCCCCATGCCTTTTAATTGATGCTTCGGTTCACCTTTGACGAGAGCTATATCAATTGGACATGCACATCCCGGGGTGTGCGACCAGCTAGACAGACAGACAGACAGACAGACAACCAACACACACACCCTCCACCGAACTAAACCCCCACCCCACCACACCACACCAACCAACGACTGGTCTCCAGAACCCCCATCGGGTAACAATCACTACAGGAAAATGGCCGACCAAAAAAATATATAAAAACAAATCGTCTAGAGATTTTGATACCACCGGCACAGAGCGTGCATCATAGACATAATGGGATTCTCATACCAGATAATACAATAAAGAAGAGGAATATTTATTAGGACAGCAGAGCGGATTTTAATTTGTTTTCTCCTCATTTCTCTTTCTTGTTTTGTTAGGGTTTTCTTTATTTTTTCCTTTCTTTGTTTCTTTGCTACGGTTTCAGCAGAGAGTGAACTGCTGGTCACACCTGGTTTGTCGCTGCTTTGGTGGGCCATCTTTTAAATGAAAACAACAAACTATCTGTACATCTGTGGATGTCACGATTACGATGATGACTTTGGTTCTATGAGGTTGTTTTTTTGTTTTTTTTAGGTTTCTTTTTGTTTTAGTTTTTCTCTGATGAAGCTTTCAATAAAAAAATGTGGAAAAAAAAGCACAACGGGGCGTCGATTGATGTGAGTTTGTTTGGTACGGAGGCAGCAGATGGCTGTGACTCACCACCACTCCCTGAGACCATACTGTCATTCACGCAATGTAACACACAGCACACGCACACACACACACACACACACACACACACACACACACGCTCTTCAAACACACAAGACTCACAAGTCTCTCCATGGTCTCCAATGTCGTTTATTATCAGGAGTGTAATGCTTAATTTACGCCTGATTTTAAACTGTCGTGTGTGCCGCTCCCGCAAATATCCGATGTACAAGCTCACGGCACGTTGCATCGCAGTACGCCTGTGAGCTTGTACGGTGGAGCTTGTGTGTGTGACGGAAGCATAAATTAATCATTAGACTGCATGCAGCGGGAAGCTAGACAGCCTGCAGACACCTGCGTTGTTTTCACCTTGAACCTCCCGCCTAGCTGCTTCCTCCTCATAATTGCAGCTCTGGCAAATGGAGCTAATATCTTCTCCTTGACAGGATAAATTCCCCTCCCTCCCTCCCTCCCTCCTTCCTCCATCCTTCCTTCCCCCCCTCCTCCTCCACCTTCATCCACAACTCCTACTCTCCTTTCATTGGTGGACGAAGTATACTCTTTCGAAATCTTTTCGGAAAATTGTATATTTAGAAGCCATTGTTCAGTGTTATGCAAGACCTACATGGCATAGGCTATACGCTGACGTGGTAATCAGCTGATTGGTCAGCAATTGGTCAGCTGATTTGCTGGTTTGCTCCCACCGCCACCCCAGCACCACCGGTGGGCTCTGCTATTCTGTGCCCCATTGCAGGGGTTGATATTGTATATCCATCTTCCTGCTCTTAATGGTTAATGATGGCTGTATATATGAATTGTGCCGTGCGCAGGGAGAGAGATATGTAGCAGAGCCGAAGGCCAAGATAAAATATGATATGCACGCTTCAACTCTCATTATTCCCTAATAAATATATGTTCAATCAATCCGTGAGTTATCTGACTGAACTACATTTGCCTCTAAAATTTAAATACGCAAGTAAAAGTACCTGAAGAAATGCAGTAGTACAGTACTTGAGTAAATGTACTTAGTTACTTTCCACCACCTTCATCCGCAACTGCTCCTTGCCCACGACACACACACACGCACACACACACACGCACACACACACACACACACACACACACACACACACACACACACACACACACACACACACACACACACACACACACACACAACACACACACACACACACACAGTACACGCGACACGACACGCCTGATTGGACGCAAAGTGGTCGTGATCAAAGGAACAGGAAAGCTGCCAGAGGGGAGAAGAAGTGGATCGATGGACGATCAATCAGCCCGGGCGGTCGCTCTCATTTAAGCCAATCAATGGCTGTCCTTGTCGCCTCCTCGAGAACGCCTCCGGCGCTGTCGATACCTTCGCACGCACACCGCACGGCCAAGTTCCCGGGCTCTGCCAAGACGCTCGCCGAGACCAAAGGCGAGCGTCTTGAAGAAGAATGAAGAAGAAACCCTGTGTGTGTGTGTGTGTGTGTGTGTGTGTGTGTGTGTGTGTGTGTGTGTGCGTGTGCGTGTGCGTGTGCGCGTCCCTGTGTTTGTGCAACCGGTAAACGTGCTGTCAGCAGATCTCCAGCTGTGTGATTCCATGTTTCCGTCAGGCTGCACTCACACATAAGGCCCCATACACACACATCAAACGCATGTTCTGTGTCTTGTCTGTGTTTAAGGGCCGCCACATAATGCATTTCCAATGGAGTCATAAATGGTTTGACCAAACATTTGTGTTGATGGCTGTGTTCTGCCGCGTCAAACAAAATGTTTTTGGTCGAACTATACCAAATTGGAAATGCGTCGAGGCGGTCACAGACACAGACAGAACGCAGAGCACGGACAAAACACATGTTCTGTGTGTGTGAGCGCAGCCTTAGGGCACGGGACATATATATATATATATATATATATATATACGATTCAAGTTGAGCGAGCAGCAAAACGGGGCCTTGAGCAGCTGGTATGGTGCAGGGCAATTCCATTGGCTAGGCCGGGTGATAGTTAACCAATGCTGAACCATGACGCTGACGCGTCATCACGGTATAGTCCCGCCCCCTCGAGGGACCCGGAAAAGACATCCCCGTTCATTTTCCTCATAGACTTTTCAGAAAGTATTTATTTAAAGATGTTTACGCCGAGGACAAAGCCAACTCTTGTCGTGACAAATCATGACAACAAACACAATTTTTCGGGCCAAACAAATAATTAGAAAGTAGAGAAAAATGGCAGGTTACAACACTGTTTTTTGTTGGTTTTCTTCTTTGTAATTATTAGTTTGGTCCAACATATTGTGTGCGTCATGATTTGTCACGACAAGAGTTGGCTTCGTACGACGCTTAAAAGGTCTTTAAATAAAAACGTTTTGAAATGTCTATGGGAAAAATGCATTGAGATTAATTTCCTGGGCCACTCGTCGTTCTGAAAGGGGGCGGGACTGCGACGCTCTATAGTGAGCCGCTTCAACTTGTCGTGCGTGCCTTCTTTGGGTATAACCAGACCAGTCGCGTCAAGCAGCTTCAAGGCCCATCCACTCCCATCGTAAGCAGGGCAAAACCGGAAACACTTTGCCCCACGCTATACATGTTGAAGCAATAGCGTTATAAAGGATATAGAGGCCGCCACCCTATTCATTTCAATAGCAGGGGTTGCACAGCAACATTTGGTGTCCAAATGCGGGAGTGCCAAAGAGCACTCAATGTTAAAGGGATTGTGATATAAAAATGACGTTTTCGTAATTTATTTTGGTTTTCTGAGCTCAATTGGAACCCAAAAAACATTCCGTATAGATTTTCTGTGGTCTGGGGGTTTTCTGGCTCAAACAAGTGCTCTGATTTCCCTGCTGTTTGTGATGTCACAGCCTGCAAACTCCATATATGTCAATGGGATTTGCCAGCAGATGTCACTGTTTTGCCTGTTTTCATTGCAGCTCAAAAGGCTTCCAACCCCCAGAGAAAACACCAGACCACAGAAAATCAACTGAATGTTCAAAGTTCAGGGGGTTTTTTTGGGGTGTAATTGAGGTCATACAAAAAATAAATGAAAGTTAAGCCCCAGTTGCAGAGGGTTCACTCGTGCTATAAATGCACAATGCAAAGTCCCATTGCTTTGACCAGTAGGGCCGAACACTTCAACGTTGGCCAGCCGTTCTGGGGACGTGGTTGTTGACGCCTGCCCTGCACACTATAGCGTCATTTCCATCAACCGGCTGTTTAAAAAGTGTTTATTTGACGCCGCGACTGTCCGGTTATGCGCCCTTTCGGGTTTATAATGAGAGTGGATGGGATTTGACGCGACTTGAAGCCTAATTCTGCCCGTGTCCAACAGTGTGTCTGTCTGATACACTCTGTGTGTGTGTGTGTGTGTGTGTGTGTGTGTGTGTGTGTGTGTGTGTGTGTGTGTGTGTGTGTGTGTGTGTGTGTGTGTGTGTGTGTGTGTGTGTGTGTGTGTGTGTGTGTGTGTGTGCGCGTGCGCGTGCGTTAGGGCATTAACGACTTGAGATTTTTCCCAGTCGACTTGTCGGACAGTAATTTATCGATAAGTCGAATTATCGTTTCTGGCGGCGGGGGGGGGGGGGGGGGGGCGGACGCGGACGCGGACGCGCGGGGGGGGGGGGGGGGGGGGGATTTAACAGGGGCGGGTGGAGCTGCCGCACGCTCAAATACGGAGCATGTCAAACATAGCACTGCGCATTCAGTGGCCTCTCCAATATGACACAGTCACAGTGCATGTATCATCTATATCAGAGGTTCCCAAACACCGGTGCCGGTCCGCGGGACACGTGGCACTGGTACGCAAGAGGGGAATTCTACGTTTTGCGTCGTTTAAAAATGTCCAATCTTTGTATCTTTAGCAGCAGCAGCTGTAGGCTATTTTGTGACGATAGCATTAATGAAACCAAACGCTACACGCGGTTCCGGTACAGGATTATTATTTCATGTGAATCATGTCAAAATGAAAAGATGATGTTATCCAGGTAAAGTAGTGGTATTGGCACACAGCGCAGCAGCAGCAGCACCGAGAACACAATGAGAGATATGACATTATTATTCTCCTCCTCCTCCTCCTCCTCCACAACTCGATAACGTTCTCATTTGTTACTCATTTTCTGAGCCATGCAAATAAACAACAACCCGCACTGACCGGAGACGGAGAGGTTCATGTGCGCTGCGCGTAAAGCTTAGCCAGAAACAGACAGTCATTGCGTCAGCATGCATGTAGCCTCGGGAACCCAGACGTTATATTTCCAGCACGGAGGTGAGGGGGATATCGTTTGGGGGTAACGTTTGCGTGCTTCTATCTGTTACTTCTCTGACACAGCGCAGTTCAAACAGACTTCAGCCAGTCTCAATAGTGGGACACCGCGCGCTGAGAGCCACATAGCCTACACAGCTGCATTTGGTTTTTAATTAAGGGTGCGTTCTGAATGCAATGAAAAAAGGGGAGAAAAAAAAAAAAAAAAAAGCTCAACTTTCGACTCGCGCTGCTGCGAGTCGACTCGTGACTCGTTTATCGATAAATCGATAAATCGATTTTTTGATGAATGCCCTAGCGTGCGTGTGTGCGTGTACATGTGCATGTATACAGTTTGCATAGTGTGTTATATTATATGTTACTGTATAGCCTATACCGTATGTATACTGTATGTGTTTCCCCCTCACTCATTTTAAATGCCAGGAGATAATATTTCACTTCCTTCAGAACTTCATGGTCGCATTCTTATCAGACATCAACCATGGATGGAGAGAGATGTGACAACACATCGCCACAAGGGTGCAGTATACCAGCACAGATGTTATCAGGTACAACTGTACGTGCATGTGTGTGTGTGTGTGTGTGTGTGTGTGTGTGTGTGTGTGTGTGTGTGTGTGTGTGTGTGTGTGTGTGTCACACAGAGACACAACAACCAATCTACTGAGTATGAACATCACATTACAGTGGAATATAAGTAAAAGTAGTACTCGAAATTGGAAATACTAAGTATACAAATGCCTCAGAATTGTACCGTATTGTAGTGAATGCAGGTCTCAGGTCAGAATGGAAAACTGTCAGGATGTAGAAGACATTTTTAGAATCTGATCTCAGGTCAGAATGGGTTAATGTGTGCAGATTGGACAGACACACAACGTATGGACACAATGTGTAATCCAAGTGTGTGGCTGTACTGGTTATAGCAGCATCTGCAACATCTAGGTCAAAACAATCTTTGGAAAAAAAAAAAAAAGAAGGTAAGAACTAGCGTGTTTGCAGAGTGTACAAAATTGTCCTATAAGCACATTTTTTTAAATCAAATTTATTCTGAATTCTCCCGATGCCATAGACTCCATGCAACACATCTGGCGCTGCCCCAAACTATTTTGGAATTATTTGCAAATAACCCCAAACAGATCTTTAATGAAGCCGTTCTGTCCCCATAGTCGACATGCTGCCAGATCATGTGGCGAGCCTGATTTACAGTAATACCTTGTGGAACATATATAGCAGATGATCTATCTGTGTATTAGACCCCAAATGAAGCATCAGCTTCCCTCCGGCAGAGCCTGCAGTACCTCTGGGGCAGTGGCGTGCACAGATAGACACTAGGGGGTGCTAGAGCACCCTGCCCTTTTGGCAATGTGCTCTTAAAAAAAAATATATATATATATATATATATATATATATATATATATATATATATATTCTTAATTTGTAGTGTGTGGACCATGCAGTGACATTGATCAATTCTTGATAAAACGCTTCTACTATATTATTTAGGCCCCCACAATCTAAAGCTATATGTTTCTATGACAGTAGCCTCGGAAACCCAGACGTTTTTATTTCCATGGAGGAAACAAAAGTCTGGGTCTGAGAGTCCACTTCAATTCGGCATAGAGTAGCGCAAACGTTGCTCACTCTCTGCTGATTTCTGATCGTCTGCACCTTTGTTAAATTGACATACACACGACACGCACACATGTACACACACACACACACACACACACACACGCTCCTCTCTCTCTCTCTGTCGCTCTAAGTAATTAGTCTCATGTCGCGCAGCTGCGCATAGTTTCTCCCGGCGGATCCTGCCGGGAGCTGCCTATGCCATAAAAAGCATAGGTGAGTTCCAGGCTACTATGTCAGTGGTTCTTTGATAAAAAAAAAAATTGCAGACCTACAAGCTCGTAGCGCGCCACCGAGTGGCGCGCTACGAGCTTGTAGATCTGCTATTTTTCAATAGCTAAAGCATACCATAATGGGTTCCCGCCCCAAAATGGGTTAAGGCAACCAGCCGGTTCCACTCGCTGCACAAGGTGCCCTTTTTTCCACTTGAGCACCTGCCCCTCTATAAGGTCACATTCTCACCTAATACTTCGGTAGACTCAGATCCGTATGGGCGGGGAAAGGGAATTCTTGCATATTTAATTGGCTGCGGTTTGCCTTCACACTGTCATTCGCAGCAATTGGAAACGCAGCAGGGGGGACCTTTATCAATGTGTTCCGTTCATAAACTATAGCCTACACAGTGAAATCTATGGTGATAAAATTACACTCATAACGTGCATGTGTCGTGCCGTCTGGGACCCCCCCCCCCCTCTCTCTCTCTCTCTACGCACGCAGCCGCCACACACTGTTCTTTTGGGCATGGAGGCACAGCGCTGCATGAGCGCACTGATATAACTCCCCAGTCCCACACAGTGACAGCACTCCATGTTTACGGCACGCACAGACAGACAGACAGAATATTATGTAGGCTATAATACACTGCAGTGTTTTTATGTGTTTTCTTAAGCAATTGATTAATGTAGCCTACACGTCCTCATTTCGATCAGGGCTTCAGTCTCCTTATTCGACCACGTCTATCCACAGTAACGGGACATCTTTGCGCTGCGTAAAATATGCCTTAACCGTCTCCAACTGTGTTCAGCTCCTCACCCGCCACATTATGTTTGCTTCATTTCCTTTATTTACTGCGGATTGCATTCACACCTGCACCGAATCGTAGTCAAGTGCGATTCGAAGCGAAGCGAAACCCACGTTTTTTGGCGGAGTAAAATGCGGTTATTTGCTGCGCATTAGGATTCGAATGAGCCTTCACACCTGCCAAACGAAGCGCACTTTCTGACAATGCGCAGCAGGATTCGTTTTAATCGCAGCAAAGCTCTCTGGTATGAATGCGACCTAAATGTCTGTGCACGCCACTGCTCTGGGGTATAGCCTATAGGACACCACAATTGTTATGTTGCAGGTTCCAGCTAGTTGAGCACAATGGATTTACACACAGATACACGGACCGTTTACACGTGCCTGTAATTAGATTAAAAAAAAAAAAAAAAAAAAAAAAGAAGCAGTGAAATTGTGTTGATTGGAACTGGGACCCCTAACGACCTCTACCTTGCAGGTGCGTCCCGACGAGGCCCAAACCCAATCAGTAATCTGTAATACTCAGCAAACCAAACGGCACACCTGGTGCCTACTAATAAGCGGACATGGTCTCCGAGAGAGGAATAATTAGTTTATGGGGGTTCTTGGCCGCGTCGTGCTGAAGTGTAAATAACGCCCACGAGGGGTTGCGGTTGCCTGGGAGGGTTTTGAGGGCAGTTAAAATTTGCTTAATCCAGGAATATTTGAACGCGCCACATTAGGCCAAGTTCATTAAACGTGTAGCTAAATGTGGACATCTCATTAGTGAGGTGGAAAAATAATGCATGCTTTGTACTTTTCATTTTATCCAATGTCTGTTGCATTCATGAAACTTTATCATAAAAGGAACCTTATTAAAGCCACATTGTGTATGTGTTAATAATGTTGTCTCTCTCAGTCTTACTCTCCCAATGGAGAGAGGCATGTTATCTGAATTACTAATCAAAATGATGGCACATCAAGTGTGCAGGCCGGTCCACCATTTGCAAACTTGACATTAGTTGTCCTATAATGTCTTTAGTGAGATCACGTTCAGAAATAGCGCACTGAGTGCAATGTGCAATGCAAAGTAATAGGCGAGTGCGCTCCGGTGCGGTATTTGTATTTCCGAACGCGCCCTTAAATTGTATCAACAGTTCTACCATACAGATTTGTTCAAATAATGTGTTGTTCATTCAATTAAGTCCAGGATTGTAGCTTTAACTAGACGCTGTGCGCGACTGCAGTTCTCTTCTCCAGAAGATGGCGTATCAGCATGATTGTAGGTGGCCAGAAGTAGGTTGGAGTCTATTAATTCCAATGGGAGAGTGAACATGGACACAGCTTCTGAGAGATAGTTTAGCCCCATGGTCACCAAACTAAATATTGGACCCATTCAGGGGCGGCCTTATAGAATCAAAATATTTACCCCCATAGTCTGTTGATACAGTGCTACAAGGCCTGGCCATGGCTCAGGGGTCCAGGCACCTTGACTGGTAATCCAGTCTGGCAGACTCCCGATCCCGACGGCCTTTACTGCAAGTCTTCCCCCCCATCTCTCTCCCCCATTCCCAGCTAACATGTCCATCTGGGCCCAATTGGGTTTTGACATGGGCTATGCAGCATGGGTTCCAAGTGGGCCGTGCACCCAGTTTTCACAAAGGGCCCACCCGCGTTAGCCCATATGGGCTTACGTGGGTTTCTAACTGGATCTTAGGTGGTATCCAAATGGGCCATTTTATTTCAGAACCATGTGTGCGCCACCTGTGTTTGCCTATATGGGTTTGAACTGGGATCTGATTGGGCCTTAAGTGGGTACCATCTGGGCGAATTATATGTGACCCATGTAGGCCACACTTGTGTCCGCCCTCATTGTCTTCCGTCCTGTTTCTGTTGTCACCTGCTGTCGATTGTTCATTCCGATGGATAGGATGCAGTGCGCCACATTGGCGGTGTTTCCAGTTTTCTGTAGTAGTTTCTTCAAGTGTTCAAACTTTATGACTGGATAGCACTCGATCTGTAGAGTCCTACATTATCTCTCCTACAATCAAGGGTTAGGGTTAGGGTACTGTAGCATGCTGTTTTTCATCATTTTTGAGGACGAAAATCACTCCGACACCATGGACTGTAGCCCATGGTTTGGAAGTGATTTTGTCTTTTTTCAAATCCTCGTGTTTCATCGTTTTTTCATCACGCTTTTTCGTCACGCTTTTCCGTCACGCATTTTCATCATGCTTTTTCATCACGCTTTTTCGTCACGCTTTTCATCACGCTTTTTCATCACGTTTTTCCATCACGCTTTTCCGTCACGCTTTTCGTCACGCTTTTCGTCACGCTTTTTCGTCGCGCTTTTTCATCACGCTTTTTCATCACGCTTTTTCATCACGCTTTTTCATCATGCTTTTTCGTCACGCTTTTTCATCACGCTTTTTCATCACGCTTTTTCATCACGCTTTTCCGTCATGCTTTTTCGTCACGCTTTTCCGTCATGCTTTTTCATCACGCTTTTCCGTCACGCTTTTTCATCACGCTTTTTCGTCACGCTTTTTCGTCACGCTTTTCCGTCACGCTTTTTCATCATGCTTTTTCGTCACGCTTTTCCGTCACGCTTTTCATCACGCTTTTTCATCACGCTTTTCCGTCATGCTTTTTCGTCACGCTTTTCCGTCACGCTTTTTCATCACGTTTTTTCGTCACGCTTTTTCGTCACGCTTTTCCGTCACACTTTTTCATCACGCTTTTTCATCACGCTTTTTCATCATGCTTTTTCATCACGCTTTTTCATCACGCTTTTCCGTCACGCTTTTCCGTCACGCTTTTTCGTCATGCTTTTTCATCACACTTTTTCATCACGCTTTTTCATCACGCTTTTCCGTCATGCTTTTTCATCACGCTTTTTCGTCTCGCTTTTCCGTCACGCTTTTTCATCACGCTTTTTCATCACGCTTTTCCGTCACGCTTTTCATCACGCTTTTTCATCACGCTTTTCCGTCATGCTTTTTCGTCACGCTTTTCCGTCACGCTTTTTCATCACGCTTTTTCATCCCGCTTTTTCGTCACGCTTTTCCGTCACGCTTTTTCATTTTCAAGTTTAAGTTTTTCAAAGTTTAAGTTTGAAACTTAAACTAAGCTGTTTCCTGGCTATAAAACTATAATAAAACTTGAATAAAACTAATACAACTATAGGATAAAACTCTAATAAAACAATATAAATAACTCTAATAAAACTATAGGATAAAACTCTAATAAAACTATACAACAACACAAACCAAGGCACTGGTGTGGTACTTCCTGGTTTACCAGAACGGGGTTCAACTCCCTGCGGTGCCCTGCTCAATGTGTTGTATTTACATGATTTATCACCCTATAGCATGTGCTCCGAGACGATGGATTATAGTCTCATCTTTCTCTCATCATTTTTGAGGATTTGAAAAAAAATCTAAAATTCAAAAAACATGGGCTATAGCCCATCGTTTCTTGAATTTTTGATTTTCTTTTATCCTTGTTTTTCATGATTTTTGACCATGGGCTATAGCCCCTACCGTTCGGCATACTATAGCACGACATTTTTCAACATTTTTGAGGATTTGAAAAAAATAAAAAAAAATAAAAAAACATGGGTTATAGCCAATCGTTTTTTGAATTTTTGAAAAAAAGAATTACCTTGTGTTTCATCATTTTTGAACATGGGCTATAGCCCCTACTGTACAGCATACTATAGCACGCCGTTTTTCATCATTTTTGAGGATTTGAAAAAAATAAAAAAAATAAAAAAACATGGGTTATAGCCCATAGTTTTTTGATTTTTTGAAAAAAAAAATTACCTCGTTTTTCATCATTTATGACCATGGGCTATAGCCCATACCATATGGCATACTATAGCACGCCGTTTTTCATCATTTTTTAGGATTTGAAAAAGAAAAAATCTAAAATTAAAAAAACATGGATTATAGCCCATGGTTTTTTGAAATTTAGATTTTTTTTCAAATCCTCAAAAATGATGAAAAACGGCGTGCTATAGTATGCCGAACGGTAGGGGCTATAGCCCATGTTCAAAAATGATGAAAAACGAGGTTAAAACAAATTCAAAATTTCAGAAAACGATGGGCTATAACCCATGTTTTTTTTAATTTTGAATTTTTTTCAAATCCTCAAAAATGATGAAAAACGGCGTGCTATAGTATGCCGAACGGTAGGGGCTATAGCCCATGTTCAAAAATGATAAAAAACTAGGTTAAAAAAAAATTCAAATTTTCAAAAAACGATGGGCTATAACCCATGTTTTTTGAAATTTTGAATTTTTTTCAAATCCTCAAAAATGATGAAAAACGGCGTGCTATAGTATGCCGAACGGTAGGGGCTATAGCCCATGTTCAAAAATGATAAAAAACGAGGTTAAAAAAAAATGCTAATTTTCAAAAAACGATGGGCTATAACCCATGTTTTTTGAAATTTGGAATTTTTTTCAAATCCTCAAAAATGATGAAAAACGGCGTGCTATAGTATGCCGAACGGTAGGGGCTATAGCCCATGTTCAAAAATGATGAAAAACGAGGTAATTTTTTTTTTCAAAATTTCAAAAAACGATGGGCTATAACCCATGTTTTTTTAAATTTTGAATTTTTTTCAAATCCTCAAAAATGATGAAAAACGGCATGCTATAGTATGCCGTATGGTAGGGACTATAGCCCATGTTCAAAAATGATGAAAAACGATGTTAATTCTTTTTTTTTTAATTTCAAAAAACGATGGGCTATAACCCATGTTTTTTTTTATTTTGAATTTTTTTCAAATCCTCAAAAATGATGAAAAACGGCGTGCTATAGTATGCCGAACGATAGGGGCTATAGCCCATGTTGAAAAATGATGAAAAACGAGGTTAATTTTTTTTTCAAAATTAAAAAAACGATGGGCTATAACCCATGTTTTTTGAAATTTTGATTTTTTTTCAAATCCTCAAAAATGATTAAAAACGGCGTGCTATAGTATGCCGAACGGTAGGGGCTATAGCCAATGTTCAAAAATGATGAAAAACGAGGTTAAAAAAAAAATCTAAATTTCAAAAGACGATGGGCTATAACCCATGTTTTTCGAATTTTTGAATTTTTTTCAAATCATCAAAAATGTAGAAAAACGGCGTGCTATAGTATGCCGAACGGTAGGGGCTATAGCCCATGTTCAAAAATGATGAAAAACGAGGCAATTTTTTTTTTCAAAATTTCAAAAAACGATGGGCTATAACCCATGTTTTTGAAATTTTGAAATTTTTTCAAATCCTCAAAAATGATGAAAAACGGCGTGCTATAGTATGCCGAACGGTAGGGGCTATAGCCCATGTTCAAAAATGATAAAAAACGAGGTTCAAAAAAAATTCAAATTTTCAAAAAACGATGGGCTATAACCCATGTTTTTTGAAATTTTGATTTTTTTTCAAATCCTCAAAAATGATGAAAAACGGCGTGCTATAGTATGCCGAACGGTAGGGGCTATAGCCCATGTTCAAAAATGATGAAAAACAAGGTTAATTTTTTTTTCAAAATTTCAAAAAACGATGGGCTATAACCCATGTTTTTGGAAATTTTGAATTTTTTTCAAATCCTCAAAAATGATGAAAAACGGCATGCTATAGTATGCCGTATGGTAGGGACTATAGCCCATGTTAAAAAACGATGAAAAACGATGTTAATTCTTTTTTCTTTTTTTTCAAAAAACGATGGGCTATAACCCATGTTTTTTGAAATTTTGAATTTTTTTCAAATCCTCAAAAATGATGAAAAACGGCGTGCTATAGTATGCCGAACGGTAGGGGCTATAGCCCATGTTCAAAAATGATGAAAAACGAGGTTAATTTTTTTTTCAAAATTTCAAAAAACGATGGGCTATAACCCATGTTTTTTGAAATTTTGAATTTTTTTCAAATCCTCAAAAATGATGAAAAACGGCATGCTATAGTATGCCGTATGGTAGGGACTATAGCCCATGTTAAAAAACGATGAAAAACGATGTTAATTCTTTTTTTTTTAATTTCAAAAAACGATGGGCTATAACCCATGTTTTTTTAAATTTTGAATTTTTTTCAAATCCTCAAAAATGATGAAAAACGGCGTGCTATAGTATGCCGAACGATAGGGGCTATAGCCCATGTTGAAAAATGATGAAAAACGAGGTTAATTTTTTTTTCAAAATTTCAAAAAACGATGGGCTATAACCCATGTTTTTTTTAATTTTTTTTTTTTTTTTCAAATCCTCAAAAATGATGAAAAACGGCGTGCTATAGTATGCCATACGGTAGGGGCTATAGCCCATGTTCAAAAATGATGAAAAACGAGGCTAATTTTTTTTTCAAAATTTCAAAAAACGATGGGCTATAACCCATGTTTTTTGAAATTTTGAATTTTTTTCAAATCCTCAAAAATGATGAAAAACGGCATGCTATAGTATGCCGTATGGTAGGGACTATAGCCCATGTTAAAAAACGATGAAAAACGATGTTAATTCTTTTTTTTTTTTTTTCAAAAAACGATGGGCTATAACCCATGTTTTTTTAAATTTTGAATTTTTTTCAAATCCTCAAAAATGATGAAAAACGGCGTGCTATAGTATGCCATACGGTAGGGGCTATAGCCCATGTTCAAAAATGATGAAAAACGAGGCTAATTTTTTTTCCCAAAATTAAAAAAAAACGATGGGCTATAACCCATGTTTTTTGAAATTTTGAATTTTTTTCAAATCCTCAAAAATGATGAAAAACGGCGTGCTATAGTATGCCGAACGGTAGGGGCTATAACCCATGTTCAAAAATGATGAAAAACGAGGTTAATTTTTTTTTCAAAATTTCAAAAAACGATGGGCTATAACCCATGTTTTTTGAAATTTTGAATTTTTTTCAAATCCTCAAAAATGATGAAAAACGGCATGCTATAGTATGCCGAACGGTAGGGGCTATAACCCATGTTCAAAAATGATGAAAAACGAGGTTAAAAAAAAATCCAAAATTTCAAAAAACGATGGGCTATAACCCATGTTTTTTGAAATTTTGATTTTTTTTTCAAATCCTCAAAAATGATGAAAAACGGCATGCTATAGTATGCCGTATGGTAGGGACTATAGCCCATGTTAAAAAACGATGAAAAACGATGTTAATTCTTTTTTCTTTTTTTTCAAAAAACGATGGGCTATAACCCATGTTTTTTGAAATTTTGAATTTTTTTCAAATCCTCAAAAATGATGAAAAACGGCGTGCTATAGTATGCCGAACGGTAGGGGCTATAGCCCATGTTCAAAAATGATGAAAAACGAGGTTAATTTTTTTTTCAAAATTTCAAAAAACGATGGGCTATAACCCATGTTTTTTGAAATTTTGAATTTTTTTCAAATCCTCAAAAATGATGAAAAACGGCATGCTATAGTATGCCGTATGGTAGGGACTATAGCCCATGTTAAAAAACGATGAAAAACGATGTTAATTCTTTTTTTTTTAATTTCAAAAAACGATGGGCTATAACCCATGTTTTTTTAAATTTTGAATTTTTTTCAAATCCTCAAAAATGATGAAAAACGGCGTGCTATAGTATGCCGAACGATAGGGGCTATAGCCCATGTTGAAAAATGATGAAAAACGAGGTTAATTTTTTTTTCAAAATTTCAAAAAACGATGGGCTATAACCCATGTTTTTTTTAATTTTTTTTTTTTTTTTCAAATCCTCAAAAATGATGAAAAACGGCGTGCTATAGTATGCCATACGGTAGGGGCTATAGCCCATGTTCAAAAATGATGAAAAACGAGGCTAATTTTTTTTTCAAAATTTCAAAAAACGATGGGCTATAACCCATGTTTTTTGAAATTTTGAATTTTTTTCAAATCCTCAAAAATGATGAAAAACGGCATGCTATAGTATGCCGTATGGTAGGGACTATAGCCCATGTTAAAAAACGATGAAAAACGATGTTAATTCTTTTTTTTTTTTTTTCAAAAAACGATGGGCTATAACCCATGTTTTTTTAAATTTTGAATTTTTTTCAAATCCTCAAAAATGATGAAAAACGGCGTGCTATAGTATGCCGAACGATAGGGGCTATAGCCCATGTTGAAAAATGATGAAAAACGAGGTTAATTTTTTTTTCAAAATTTCAAAAAACGATGGGCTATAACCCATGTTTTTTTTAAATTTTTTTTTTTTTTTCAAATCCTCAAAAATGATGAAAAACGGCGTGCTATAGTATGCCATACGGTAGGGGCTATAGCCCATGTTCAAAAATGATGAAAAACGAGGCTAATTTTTTTTCCCAAAATTAAAAAAAAACGATGGGCTATAACCCATGTTTTTTGAAATTTTGAATTTTTTTCAAATCCTCAAAAATGATGAAAAACGGCGTGCTATAGTATGCCGAACGGTAGGGGCTATAACCCATGTTCAAAAATGATGAAAAACGAGGTTAATTTTTTTTTCAAAATTTCAAAAAACGATGGGCTATAACCCATGTTTTTTGAAATTTTGAAATTTTTTCAAATCCTCAAAAATGATGAAAAACGGCATGCTATAGTATGCCGAACGGTAGGGGCTATAACCCATGTTCAAAAATGATGAAAAACGAGGTTAAAAAAAAATCCAAAATTTCAAAAAACGATGGGCTATAACCCATGTTTTTTGAAATTTTGATTTTTTTTTCAAATCCTCAAAAATGATGAAAAACGGCATGCTATAGTATGCCGTATGGTAGGGACTATAGCCCATGTTAAAAAACGATGAAAAACGATGTTAATTCTTTTTTCTTTTTTTTCAAAAAACGATGGGCTATAACCCATGTTTTTTGAAATTTTGAATTTTTTTCAAATCCTCAAAAATGATGAAAAACGGCGTGCTATAGTATGCCGAACGATAGGGGCTATAGCCCATGTTAAAAAATGATGAAAAACGAGGTTAATTTTTTTTTCAAAATTTCAAAAAACGATGGGCTATAACCCATGTTTTTTTAAATTTTGAATTTTTTTCAAATCCTCAAAAATGATGAAAAACGGCGTGCTATAGTATGCCGAACGATAGGGGCTATAGCCCATGTTCAAAAATGATAAAAAACGAGGTTAAAAAAAAATTCAAATTTTCAAAAAACGATGGGCTATAACCCATGTTTTTTGAAATTTTGAATTTTTTTCAAATCCTCAAAAATGATGAAAAACGGCGTGCTATAGTATGCCATACGGTAGGGGCTATAGCCCATGTTCAAAAATGATGAAAAACGAGGCTAATTTTTTTTTCAAAATTTCAAAAAACGATGGGCTATAACCCATGTTTTTTGAAATTTTGAATTTTTTTCAAATCCTCAAAAATGATGAAAAACGGCATGCTATAGTATGCCGTATGGTAGGGACTATAGCCCATGTTAAAAAATGATGAAAAACGAGGTTAATTTTTTTTTCAAAATTTCAAAAAACGATGGGCTATAACCCATGTTTTTTTTAAATTTTTTTTTTTTTTTCAAATCCTCAAAAATGATGAAAAACGGCGTGCTATAGTATGCCATACGGTAGGGGCTATAGCCCATGTTCAAAAATGATGAAAAACGAGGCTAATTTTTTTTCCCAAAATTAAAAAAAAACGATGGGCTATAACCCATGTTTTTTGAAATTTTGAATTTTTTTCAAATCCTCAAAAATGATGAAAAACGGCGTGCTATAGTATGCCGAACGGTAGGGGCTATAACCCATGTTCAAAAATGATGAAAAACGAGGTTAATTTTTTTTTCAAAATTTCAAAAAACGATGGGCTATAACCCATGTTTTTTGAAATTTTGAAATTTTTTCAAATCCTCAAAAATGATGAAAAACGGCATGCTATAGTATGCCGAACGGTAGGGGCTATAACCCATGTTCAAAAATGATGAAAAACGAGGTTAAAAAACAATCCAAAATTTCAAAAAACGATGGGCTATAACCCATGTTTTTTGAAATTTTGATTTTTTTTTCAAATCCTCAAAAATGATGAAAAACGGCATGCTATAGTATGCCGTATGGTAGGGACTATAGCCCATGTTAAAAAACGATGAAAAACGATGTTAATTCTTTTTTCTTTTTTTTCAAAAAACGATGGGCTATAACCCATGTTTTTTGAAATTTTGAATTTTTTTCAAATCCTCAAAAATGATGAAAAACGGCGTGCTATAGTATGCCGAACGGTAGGGGCTATAGCCCATGTTCAAAAATGATGAAAAACGAGGTTAATTTTTTTTTCAAAATTTCAAAAAACGATGGGCTATAACCCATGTTTTTTGAAATTTTGAATTTTTTTCAAATCCTCAAAAATGATGAAAAACGGCATGCTATAGTATGCCGTATGGTAGGGACTATAGCCCATGTTAAAAAACGATGAAAAACGATGTTAATTCTTTTTTTTTTTTTTTCAAAAAACGATGGGCTATAACCCATGTTTTTTTAAATTTTGAATTTTTTTCAAATCCTCAAAAATGATGAAAAACGGCGTGCTATAGTATGCCGAACGATAGGGGCTATAGCCCATGTTCAAAAATGATAAAAAACGAGGTTAAAAAAAAATTCAAATTTTCAAAAAACGATGGGCTATAACCCATGTTTTTTGAAATTTTGAATTTTTTTCAAATCCTCAAAAATGATGAAAAACGGCGTGCTATAGTATGCCATACGGTAGGGGCTATAGCCCATGTTCAAAAATGATGAAAAACGAGGCTAATTTTTTTTTCAAAATTTCAAAAAACGATGGGCTATAACCCATGTTTTTTGAAATTTTGAATTTTTTTCAAATCCTCAAAAATGATGAAAAACGGCATGCTATAGTATGCCGTATGGTAGGGACTATAGCCCATGTTAAAAAACGATGAAAAACGATGTTAATTCTTTTTTTTTTAATTTCAAAAAACGATGGGCTATAACCCATGTTTTTTTAAATTTTGAATTTCTTTCAAATCCTCAAAAATGATGAAAAACGGCGTGCTATAGTATGCCGAACGATAGGGGCTATAGCCCATGTTGAAAAATGATGAAAAACGAGGTTAATTTTTTTTTCAAAATTTCAAAAAACGATGGGCTATAACCCATGTTTTTTTTTATTTTTTTTTTTTTTTTCAAATCCTCAAAAATGATGAAAAACGGCGTGCTATAGTATGCCATACGGTAGGGGCTATAGCCCATGTTCAAAAATGATGAAAAACGAGGCTAATTTTTTTTCCCAAAATTAAAAAAAAACGATGGGCTATAACCCATGTTTTTTGAAATTTTGAATTTTTTTCAAATCCTCAAAAATGATGAAAAACGGCGTGCTATAGTATGCCGAACGGTAGGGGCTATAACCCATGTTCAAAAATGATGAAAAACGAGGTTAATTTTTTTTTCAAAATTTCAAAAAACGATGGGCTATAACCCATGTTTTTTGAAATTTTGAATTTTTTTCAAATCCTCAAAAATGATGAAAAACGGCATGCTATAGTATGCCGAACGGTAGGGGCTATAACCCATGTTCAAAAATGATGAAAAACGAGGTTAAAAAAAAATCCAAAATTTCAAAAAACGATGGGCTATAACCCATGTTTTTTGAAATTTTGATTTTTTTTTCAAATCCTCAAAAATGATGAAAAACGGCATGCTATAGTATGCCGTATGGTAGGGACTATAGCCCATGTTAAAAAACGATGAAAAACGATGTTAATTCTTTTTTCTTTTTTTTCAAAAAACGATGGGCTATAACCCATGTTTTTTGAAATTTTGAATTTTTTTCAAATCCTCAAAAATGATGAAAAACGGCGTGCTATAGTATGCCGAACGGTAGGGGCTATAGCCCATGTTCAAAAATGATGAAAAACGAGGTTAATTTTTTTTTCAAAATTTCAAAAAACGATGGGCTATAACCCATGTTTTTTGAAATTTTGAATTTTTTTCAAATCCTCAAAAATGATGAAAAACGGCATGCTATAGTATGCCGTATGGTAGGGACTATAGCCCATGTTAAAAAACGATGAAAAACGATGTTAATTCTTTTTTTTTTATTTCAAAAAACGATGGGCTATAACCCATGTTTTTTTAAATTTTGAATTTTTTTCAAATCCTCAAAAATGATGAAAAACGGCGTGCTATAGTATGCCGAACGATAGGGGCTATAGCCCATGTTCAAAAATGATAAAAAACGAGGTTAAAAAAAAATTCAAATTTTCAAAAAACGATGGGCTATAACCCATGTTTTTTGAAATTTTGAATTTTTTTCAAATCCTCAAAAATGATGAAAAACGGCGTGCTATAGTATGCCGAACGGTAGGGGCTATAGCCCATGTTCAAAAATGATGAAAAACAAGGTTAATTTTTTTTTCAAAATTTCAAAAAACGATGGGCTATAACCCATGTTTTTGGAAATTTTGAATTTTTTTCAAATCCTCAAAAATGATGAAAAACGGCATGCTATAGTATGCCGTATGGTAGGGACTATAGCCCATGTTAAAAAACGATGAAAAACGATGTTAATTCTTTTTTCTTTTTTTTCAAAAAACGATGGGCTATAACCCATGTTTTTTGAAATTTTGAATTTTTTTCAAATCCTCAAAAATGATGAAAAACGGCGTGCTATAGTATGCCGAACGGTAGGGGCTATAGCCCATGTTCAAAAATGATGAAAAACGAGGTTAATTTTTTTTTCAAAATTTCAAAAAACGATGGGCTATAACCCATGTTTTTTGAAATTTTGAATTTTTTTCAAATCCTCAAAAATGATGAAAAACGGCATGCTATAGTATGCCGTATGGTAGGGACTATAGCCCATGTTAAAAAACGATGAAAAACGATGTTAATTCTTTTTTTTTTAATTTCAAAAAACGATGGGCTATAACCCATGTTTTTTTAAATTTTGAATTTTTTTCAAATCCTCAAAAATGATGAAAAACGGCGTGCTATAGTATGCCGAACGATAGGGGCTATAGCCCATGTTGAAAAATGATGAAAAACGAGGTTAATTTTTTTTTCAAAATTTCAAAAAACGATGGGCTATAACCCATGTTTTTTTTAAAAATTTTTTTTTTTTTCAAATCCTCAAAAATGATGAAAAACGGCGTGCTATAGTATGCCATACGGTAGGGGCTATAGCCCATGTTCAAAAATGATGAAAAACGAGGCTAATTTTTTTTTCAAAATTTCAAAAAACGATGGGCTATAACCCATGTTTTTTGAAATTTTGAATTTTTTTCAAATCCTCAAAAATGATGAAAAACGGCATGCTATAGTATGCCGTATGGTAGGGACTATAGCCCATGTTAAAAAACGATGAAAAACGATGTTAATTCTTTTTTTTTTAATTTCAAAAAACGATGGGCTATAACCCATGTTTTTTTAAATTTTGAATTTTTTTCAAATCCTCAAAAATGATGAAAAACGGCGTGCTATAGTATGCCGAACGATAGGGGCTATAGCCCATGTTGAAAAATGATGAAAAACGAGGTTAATTTTTTTTTCAAAATTTCAAAAAACGATGGGCTATAACCCATGTTTTTTTTAAATTTTTTTTTTTTTTTCAAATCCTCAAAAATGATGAAAAACGGCGTGCTATAGTATGCCATACGGTAGGGGCTATAGCCCATGTTCAAAAATGATGAAAAACGAGGCTAATTTTTTTTCCCAAAATAAAAAAAAAACGATGGGCTATAACCCATGTTTTTTGAAATTTTGAATTTTTTTCAAATCCTCAAAAATGATGAAAAACGGCGTGCTATAGTATGCCGAACGGTAGGGGCTATAACCCATGTTCAAAAATGATGAAAAACGAGGTTAATTTTTTTTTCAAAATTTCAAAAAACGATGGGCTATAACCCATGTTTTTTGAAATTTTGAATTTTTTTCAAATCCTCAAAAATGATGAAAAACGGCATGCTATAGTATGCCGAACGGTAGGGGCTATAACCCATGTTCAAAAATGATGAAAAACGAGGTTAAAAAAAAATCCAAAATTTCAAAAAACGATGGGCTATAACCCATGTTTTTTGAAATTTTGATTTTTTTTTCAAATCCTCAAAAATGATGAAAAACGGCATGCTATAGTATGCCGTATGGTAGGGACTATAGCCCATGTTAAAAAACGATGAAAAACGATGTTAATTCTTTTTTCTTTTTTTTCAAAAAACGATGGGCTATAACCCATGTTTTTTGAAATTTTGAATTTTTTTCAAATCCTCAAAAATGATGAAAAACGGCGTGCTATAGTATGCCGAACGGTAGGGGCTATAGCCCATGTTCAAAAATGATGAAAAACGAGGTTAATTTTTTTTTCAAAATTTCAAAAAACGATGGGCTATAACCCATGTTTTTTGAAATTTTGAATTTTTTTCAAATCCTCAAAAATGATGAAAAACGGCGTGCTATAGTATGCCGAACGATAGGGGCTATAGCCCATGTTGAAAAATGATGAAAAACGAGGTTAATTTTTTTTTCAAAATTTCAAAAAACGATGGGCTATAACCCATGTTTTTTTGATTTTTTTTTTTTTTTTTCAAATCCTCAAAAATGATGAAAAACGGCGTGCTATAGTATGCCATACGGTAGGGGCTATAGCCCATGTTCAAAAATGATGAAAAACGAGGCTAATTTTTTTTCCCAAAATAAAAAAAAAACGATGGGCTATAACCCATGTTTTTTGAAATTTTGAATTTTTTTCAAATCCTCAAAAATGATGAAAAACGGCGTGCTATAGTATGCCGAACGGTAGGGGCTATAACCCATGTTCAAAAATGATGAAAAACGAGGTTAATTTTTTTTTCAAAATTTCAAAAAACGATGGGCTATAACCCATGTTTTTTGAAATTTTGAATTTTTTTCAAATCCTCAAAAATGATGAAAAACGGCATGCTATAGTATGCCGAACGGTAGGGGCTATAACCCATGTTCAAAAATGATGAAAAACGAGGTTAAAAAAAAATCCAAAATTTCAAAAAACGATGGGCTATAACCCATGTTTTTTGAAATTTTGATTTTTTTTTTCAAATCCTCAAAAATGATGAAAAACGGCGTGCTATAGTATGCCGAACGGTAGGGGCTATAGCCCATGTTCAAAAATGATGAAAAACTAGGTTAAAAAAAAAATCAAAATTTCAAAAAACAATGGGCTATAACCCATGTTTTTTTTTATTTTGAATTTTTTTCAAATCCTCAAAAATGATGAAAAACGGCGTGCTATAGTATGCCATACGGTAGGGGCTATAGCCCATGTTCAAAAATGATGAAAAACGAGGTTAATTTTTTTTTCAAAATTTCAAAAAACGATGGGCTATAACCCATGTTTTTTGAAATTTTGAAATTTTTTCAAATCCTCAAAAATGATGAAAAACGGCATGCTATAGTATGCCGTATGGTAGGGACTATAGCCCATGTTAAAAAACGATGAAAAACGATGTTAATTCTTTTTTTTTTAATTTCAAAAAACGATGGGCTATAACCCATGTTTTTTGAAATTTTGAATTTTTTTCAAATCCTCAAAAATGATGAAAAACGGCGTGCTATAGTATGCCGAACGATAGGGGCTATAGCCCATGTTGAAAAATGATGAAAAACGAGGTTAATTTTTTTTCAAAATTTCAAAAAACGATGGGCTATAACCCATGTTTTTTGAAATTTTGAATTTTTTTCAAATCCTCAAAAATGATGAAAAACGGCGTGCTATAGTATGCCGAACGGTAGGGGCTATAACCCATGTTCAAAAATGATGAAAAACGAGGTTAATTATTTTTTCAAAATTTCAAAAAACGATGGGCTATAACCCATGTTTTTTGAAATTTTGAATTTTTTTCAAATCCTCAAAAATGATGAAAATCGGCATGCTATAGTATGCCGAACGGTAGGGGCTATAACCCATGTTCAAAAATGATGAAAAACGAGGTTAAAAAAAATTGCAAAATTTCAAAAAACGATGGGCTATAACCCATGTTTTTTGAAATTTTGAATTTTTTTCAAATCCTCAAAAATGATGAAAAACGGCATGCTATAGTATGCCGTATGGTAGGGACTATAGCCCATGTTAAAAAACGATGAAAAACGATGTTAATTCTTTTTTTTTTAATTTCAAAAAACGATGGGCTATAACCCATGTTTTTTGAAATTTTGAATTTTTTTCAAATCCTCAAAAATGATGAAAAACGGCGTGCTATAGTATGCCGAACGATAGGGGCTATAGCCCATGTTGAAAAATGATGAAAAACGAGGTTAATTTTTTTTCAAAATTTCAAAAAACGATGGGCTATAACCCATGTTTTTTGAAATTTTGAATTTTTTTCAAATCCTCAAAAATGATGAAAAACGGCGTGCTATAGTATGCCGAACGGTAGGGGCTATAACCCATGTTCAAAAATGATGAAAAACGAGGTTAATTATTTTTTCAAAATTTCAAAAAACGATGGGCTATAACCCATGTTTTTTGAAATTTTGAATTTTTTTCAAATCCTCAAAAATGATGAAAATCGGCATGCTATAGTATGCCGAACGGTAGGGGCTATAACCCATGTTCAAAAATGATGAAAAACGAGGTTAAAAAAAATTGCAAAATTTCAAAAAACGATGGGCTATAACCCATGTTTTTTGAAATTTTGATTTTTTTTTCAAATCCTCAAAAATGATGAAAAATGGCGTGCTATAGTATGCCAAACGATAGGGGCTATAGCCCATGTTGAAAAATGATAAAAAACGAGGTTAAAAAAAAAAAAAAAATCAAAAAACGATGGGCTATAACCCATGTTTTTTGAAATTTTGAATTTTTTTCAAATCCTCAAAAATGATGAAAAACGGCGTGCTATAGTATGCCGAACGGTAGGGGCTATAGCCCATGTTCAAAAATGATGAAAAACTAGGTTAAAAAAAAATCAAAATTTCAAAAAACAATGGGCTATAACCCATGTTTTTTGAAATTTTGATTTTTTTTCAAATCCTCAAAAATGATGAAAAACGGCGTGCTATAGTATGCCATACGGTAGGGGCTATAGCCCATGTTCAAAAATGATGAAAAACGAGGTTAATTTTTTTTTCAAAATTTCAAAAAACGATGGGCTATAACCCATGTTTTTTGAAATTTTGAATTTTTTTCAAATCCTCAAAAATGATGAAAAACGGCATGCTATAGTATGCCGTATGGTAGGGACTATAGCCCATGTTAAAAAACGATGAAAAACGATGTTAATTCTTTTTTTTTAATTTCAAAAAACGATGGGCTATAACCCATGTTTTTTGAATTTTTGAATTTTTTTCAAATCCTCAAAAATGATGAAAAACGGCGTGCTATAGTATGCCGAACGGTAGGGGCTATAGCCCATGTTGAAAAATGATGAAAAACGAGGTTAATTCTTTTTCAAAATTTCAAAAAACGATGGGCTATAACCCATGTTTTTTGAAATTTTGAATTTTTTTCAAATCCTCAAAAATGATGAAAAACGGCGTGCTATAGTATGCCGAACGGTAGGGGCTATAACCCATGTTCAAAAATGATGAAAAACGAGGTTAATTATTTTTTCAAATTTTCAAAAAACGATGGGCTATAACCCATGTTTTTTGAAATTTTGAATTTTTTTCAAATCCTCAAAAATGATGAAAATCGGCATGCTATAGTATGCCGAACGGTAGGGGCTATAACCCATGTTCAAAAATGATGAAAAACGAGGTTAAAAAAAATTGCAAAATTTCAAAAAACGATGGGCTATAACCCATGTTTTTTGAAATTTTGAATTTTTTTCAAATCCTCAAAAATGATGAAAAACTGCGTGCTATAGTATGCCGAACGGTAGGGGCTATAGCCCATGTTAAAAAATGATGAAAAACTAGGTTAAAAAAAAATCAAAATTTCAAAAAACAATGGGCTATAACCCATGTTTTTTGAAATTTTGATTTTTTTTCAAATCCTCAAAAATGATGAAAAACGGCGTGCTATAGTATGCCATACGGTAGGGGCTATAGCCCATGTTCAAAAATGATGAAAAACGAGGTTAATTTTTTTTTCAAAATTTCAAAAAACGATGGGCTATAACCCATGTTTTTTGAAATTTTGAATTTTTTTCAAATCCTCAAAAATGATGAAAAACGGCATGCTATAGTATGCCGTATGGTAGGGACTATAGCCCATGTTAAAAAACGATGAAAAACGATGTTAATTCTTTTTTTTTTAATTTCAAAAAACGATGGGCTATAACCCATGTTTTTTGAATTTTTGAATTTTTTTCAAATCCTCAAAAATGATGAAAAACGGCGTGCTATAGTATGCCGAACGGTAGGGGCTATAGCCCATGTTCAAAAATGATGAAAAACGAGGTTAATTTTTTTTTCAAAATTTCAAAAAACGATGGGCTATAACCCATGTTTTTTGAAATTTTGAATTTTTTTCAAATCCTCAAAAATGATGAAAAACGGCATGCTATAGTATGCCGTATGGTAGGGACTATAGCCCATGTTAAAAAACGATGAAAAACGATGTTAATTCTTTTTTTCTTTTTTTCAAAAAACGATGGGCTATAACCCATGTTTTTTTAAATTTTGAATTTTTTTCAAATCCTCAAAAATGATGAAAAACGGCGTGCTATAGTATGCCGAACGATAGGGGCTATAGCCCATGTTGAAAAATGATGAAAAACGAGGTTAATTTTTTTTTTAAATTTTCAAAAAACGATGGGCTATAACCCATGTTTTTTGAAATTTTGAATTTTTTTCAAATCCTCAAAAATGATGAAAAACGGCGTGCTATAGTATGAACGAACGGTAGGGGCTATAACCCATGTTCAAAAATGATGAAAAACGAGGTTAATTTTTTTTTCAAAATTTCAAAAAACGATGGGCTATAACCCATGTTTTTTGAAATTTTGATTTTTTTTCAAATCCTCAAAAATGATGAAAAACGGCGTGCTATAGTATGCCGAACGGTAGGGGCTATAGCCCATGTTCAAAAATGATGAAAAACTAGGTTAAAAAAAATCAAAATTTCAAAAAACAATGGGCTATAACCCATGTTTTTTTTAATTTTTAATTTTTTTCAAATCCTCAAAAATGATGAAAAACGGCGTGCTATAGTATGCCATACGGTAGGGGCTATAGCCCATGTTCAAAAATGATGAAAAACGAGGTTAATTTTTTTTTCAAAATTTCTAAAAACGATGGGCTATAACCCATGTTTTTTGAAATTTTGAATTTTTTTCAAATCCTCAAAAATGATGAAAAACGGCATGCTATAGTATGCCGTATGGTAGGGACTATAGCCCATGTTAAAAAACGATGAAAAACGATGTTAATTCTTTTTTTTTTAATTTCAAAAAACGATGGGCTATAACCCATGTTTTTTGAAATTTTGATTTTTTTTCAAATCCTCAAAAATGATGAAAAACGGCGTGCTATAGTATGCCGAACGATAGGGGCTATAGCCCATGTTGAAAAATGATGAAAAACGAGGTTAATTATTTTTTCAAAATTTCAAAAAACGATGGGCTATAACCCATGTTTTTTGAAAATTTGAATTTTTTTCAAATCCTCAAAAATGATGAAAATCGGCATGCTATAGTATGCCGAACGGTAGGGGCTATAACCCATGTTCAAAAATGATGAAAAACGAGGTTAAAAAAAATTGCAAAATTTCAAAAAACGATGGGCTATAACCCATGTTTTTTAAAATTTTGATTTTTTTTCAAATCCTCAAAAATGATGAAAAACGGCATGCTATAGTATGCCGTATGGTAGGGACTATAGCCCATGTTAAAAAACGATGAAAAACGATGTTAATTATTATTATTTTTTTTTCAAAAAACGATGGGCTATAACCCATGTTTTTTTTAATTTTGAATTTTTTTCAAATCCTCAAAAATGATGAAAAACGGCGTGCTATAGTATGCCGAACGATAGGGGCTATAGCCCATGTTCAAAAATGATGAAAAACGAGGTTAATTTTTTTTTCAAAATTTCAAAAAACGATGGGCTATAACCCATGTTTTTTGAAATTTTGAATTTTTTTCAAATCCTCAAAAATGATGAAAAACGGCATGCTATAGTATGCCGTATGGTAGGGACTATAGCCCATGTTAAAAAACGATGAAAAACGATGTTAATTCTTTTTTTTTTAATTTCAAAAAACGATGGGCTATAACCCATGTTTTTTGAAATTTTGAATTTTTTTCAAATCCTCAAAAATGATGAAAAACGGCATGCTATAGTATGCCGTATGGTAGGGACTATAGCCCATGTTAAAAAACGATGAAAAACGATGTTAATTCTTTTTTTTTTAATTTCAAAAAACGATGGGCTATAACCCATGTTTTTTGAAATTTTGATTTTTTTTCAAATCCTCAAAAATGATGAAAAACGGCGTGCTATAGTATGCCGAACGATAGGGGCTATAGCCCATGTTGAAAAATGATGAAAAACGAGGTTAATTATTTTTTCAAAATTTCAAAAAACGATGGGCTATAACCCATGTTTTTTGAAAATTTGAATTTTTTTCAAATCCTCAAAAATGATGAAAATCGGCATGCTATAGTATGCCGAACGGTAGGGGCTATAACCCATGTTCAAAAATGATGAAAAACGAGGTTAAAAAAAATTGCAAAATTTCAAAAAACGATGGGCTATAACCCATGTTTTTTGAAATTTTGATTTTTTTTCAAATCCTCAAAAATGATGAAAAACGGCATGCTATAGTATGCCGTATGGTAGGGGCTATAACCCATGTTCAAAAATGATGAAAAACGAGGTTAAAAAAAAATCCAAAATTTCAAAAAACGATGGGCTATAACCCATGTTTTTTGAAATTTTGATTTTTTTTTCAAATCCTCAAAAATGATGAAAAACGGCGTGCTATAGTATGCCGAACGGTAGGGGCTATAGCCCATGTTCAAAAATGATGAAAAACTAGGTTAAAAAAAAATCAAAATTTCAAAAAACAATGGGCTATAACCCATGTTTTTTAAATTTTGAATTTTTTTCAAATCCTCAAAAATGATGAAAAACGGCGTGCTATAGTATGCCATACGGTAGGGGCTATAGCCCATGTTCAAAAATGATGAAAAACGAGGTTAATTTTTTTTTCAAAATTTCAAAAAACGATGGGCTATAACCCATGTTTTTTGAAATTTTGATTTTTTTTCAAATCCTCAAAAATGATGAAAAACGGCATGCTATAGTATGCCGTATGGTAGGGACTATAGCCCATGTTAAAAAACGATGAAAAACTAGGTTAATTTTTTTTTCAAAATTTCAAAAAACGATGGGCTATAACCCATGTTTTTTGAAATTTTGAATTTTTTTCAAATCCTCAAAAATGATGAAAAACGGCGTGCTATAGTATGCCGAACGATAGGGGCTATAGCCCATGTTGAAAAATGATGAAAAACGAGGTTAATCTTTTTTTCAAAATTTCAAAAAACGATGGGCTATAACCCATGTTTTTTGAAATTTTGAATTTTTTTCAAATCCTCAAAAATGATGAAAATCGGCATGCTATAGTATGCCGAACGGTAGGGGCTATAACCCATGTTCAAAAATGATGAAAAACGAGGTTAAAAAAAAATCCAAAATTTCAAAAAACGATGGGCTATAACCCATGTTTTTTGAAATTTTGATTTTTTTTTTCAAATCCTCAAAAATGATGAAAAACGGCGTGCTATAGTATGCCGAACGGTAGGGGCTATAGCCCATGTTCAAAAATGATGAAAAACTAGGTTAAAAAAAAATCAAAATTTCAAAAAACAATGGGCTATAACCCATGTTTTTTAAATTTTGAATTTTTTTCAAATCCTCAAAAATGATGAAAAACGGCGTGCTATAGTATGCCATACGGTAGGGGCTATAGCCCATGTTCAAAAATGATGAAAAACGAGGTTAATTTTTTTTTCAAAATTTCAAAAAACGATGGGCTATAACCCATGTTTTTTGAAATTTAGATTTTTTTTCAAATCCTCAAAAATGATGAAAAACGGCATGCTATAGTATGCCGTATGGTAGGGACTATAGCCCATGTTAAAAAACGATGAAAAACTAGGTTAATTTTTTTTTCAAAATTTCAAAAAACGATGGGCTATAACCCATGTTTTTTGAAATTTTGAATTTTTTTCAAATCCTCAAAAATGATGAAAAACGGCGTGCTATAGTATGCCGAACGATAGGGGCTATAGCCCATGTTGAAAAATGATGAAAAACGAGGTTAATCTTTTTTTCAAAATTTCAAAAAACGATGGGCTATAACCCATGTTTTTTGAAATTTTGAATTTTTTTCAAATCCTCAAAAATGATGAAAAACGGCGTGCTATAGTATGCCGAACGGTAGGGGCTATAACCCATGTTCAAAAATGATGAAAAACGAGGTAAATTTTTTTTTCAAAATTTCAAAAAACGATGGGCTATAACCCATGTTTTTTGAAATTTTGATTTTTTTTCAAATCCTCAAAAATGATGAAAAACGGCGTGCTATAGTATGCCAAACGATAGGGGCTATAGCCCATGTTAAAAAATGATGAAAAACGAGGTTAAAAAAAAAAAAAAAATCAAAAAACGATGGGCTATAACCCATGTTTTTTTAAATTTTGATTTTTTTTCAAATCCTCAAAAATGATGAAAAACGGCGTGCTATAGTATGCCGAACGGTAGGGGCTATAGCCCATGTTCAAAAATGATGAAAAACTAGGTTAAAAAAAAATCAAAATTTCAAAAAACAATGGGCTATAACCCATGTTTTTTTTAATTTTGAATTTTTTTCAAATCCTCAAAAATGATGAAAAACGGCGTGCTATAGTATGCCATACGGTAGGGGCTATAGCCCATGTTCAAAAATGATGAAAAACGAGGTTAATTTTTTTTTCAAAATTTCAAAAAACGATGGGCTATAACCCATGTTTTTTGAAATTTTGAATTTTTTTCAAATCCTCAAAAATGATGAAAAACGGCATGCTATAGTATGCCGTATGGTAGGGACTATAGCCCATGTTAAAAAACGATGAAAAACGATGTTAATTCTTTTTTTTTATTTTTCAAAAAACGATGGGCTATAACCCATGTTTTTTGAAATTTTGAATTTTTTTCAAATCCTCAAAAATGATGAAAAACGGCGTGCTATAGTATGCCGAACGATAGGGGCTATAGCCCATGTTGAAAAATGATGAAAAACGAGGTTAATTCTTTTTTCAAAATTTCAAAAAACGATGGGCTATAACCCATGTTTTTTGAAATTTTGAATTTTTTTCAAATCCTCAAAAATGATGAAAAACGGCGTGCTATAGTATGCCGAACGGTAGGGGCTATAACCCATGTTCAAAAATGATGAAAAACGAGGTTAATTTTTTTTTCAAAATTTCAAAAAACGATGGGCTATAACCCATGTTTTTTGAAATTTTGAATTTTTTTCAAATCCTCAAAAATGATGAAAAACGGCGTGCTATAGTATGCCGAACGGTAGGGGCTATAACCCATGTTCAAAAATGATGAAAAACGAGGTTAATTTTTTTTTCAAAATTTCAAAAAACGATGGGCTATAACCCATGTTTTTTGAAATTTTGAATTTTTTTCAAATCCTCAAAAATGATGAAAATCGGCATGCTATAGTATGCCGAACGGTAGGGGCTATAACCCATGTTCAAAAATGATGAAAAACGAGGTTAAAAAAAATTCCAAAATTTCAAAAAACGATGGGCTATAACCCATGTTTTTTGAAATTTTGATTTTTTTTCAAATCCTCAAAAATGATGAAAAACGGCGTGCTATAGTATGCCAAACGATAGGGGCTATAGCCCATGTTAAAAAATGATGAAAAACGAGGTTAAAAAAAAAAAGAAAATCAAAAAACGATGGGCTATAACCCATGTTTTTTTAAATTTTGATTTTTTTTTCAAATCCTCAAAAATGATGAAAAACGGCGTGCTATAGTATGCCGAACGGTAGGGGCTATAGCCCATGTTCAAAAATGATGAAGAACTAGGTTAAAAAAAAATCTAAATTTCAAAAAACAATGGGCTATAACCCATGTTTTTTTTTATTTTGATTTTTTTTCAAATCCTCAAAAATGATGAAAAACGGCGTGCTATAGTATGCCATACGGTAGGGGCTATAGCCCATGTTCAAAAATGATGAAAAACGAGGTTAATTTTTTTTTCAAAATTTCAAAAAACGATGGGCTATAACCCATGTTTTTTGAAATTTTGAATTTTTTTCAAATCCTCAAAAATGATGAAAAACGGCGTGCTATAGTATGCCGAACGATAGGGGCTATAGCCCATGTTGAAAAATGATGAAAAACGAGGTTAATTCTTTTTTCAAAATTTCAAAAAACGATGGGCTATAACCCATGTTTTTTGAAATTTTGAATTTTTTTCAAATCCTCAAAAATGATGAAAAACGGCGTGCTATAGTATGCCGAACGGTAGGGGCTATAACCCATGTTCAAAAATGATGAAAAACGAGGTTAATTTTTTTTTCAAAATTTCAAAAAACGATGGGCTATAACCCATGTTTTTTGAAATTTTGAATTTTTTTCAAATCCTCAAAAATGATTAAAAACGGCGTGCTATAGTATGCCGAACGGTAGGGGCTATAGCCCATGTTCAAAAATGATGAAAAACGAGGTTAAATTTTTTTTCCAAATTTCAAAAGACGATGGGCTATAACCCATGTTTTTTGAAATTTTGAATTTTTTTCAAATCCTCAAAAATGATGAAAAACGGCGTGCTATAGTATGCCGAACGATAGGGGCTATAGCCCATGTTGAAAAATGATGAAAAACGAGGTTACATATTTTTTCAAAATTTCAAAAAACGATGGGCTATAACCCATGTTTTTTGAAATTTTGATTTTTTTTCAAATCCTCAAAAATGATGAAAAACGGCGTGCTATAGTATGCCGAACGGTAGGGGCTATAGCCCATGTTCAGAAATGATGAAAAACGAGGCTAAAAAAAATTCAAAATTTCAAAAAACGATGGGCTATAACCCATGTTTTTTTTTTAATTTGAAATTTCTTTCAAAAATGATGAAAAACGGCGTGCTATAGTATGCCGAATGGTAGGGGCTATAGCCCATGTTCAAAAATGATGAAAAACTAGGTTAAAAAATAATTTTCAAATTTTCAAAAAACGATGGGCTATAACCCATGTTTTTGAAATTTTGATTTTTTTTCAAAAATGATGAAAAAGGGCGTGCTATAGTATGCCGAACGGTAGGGGCTATAGCCCATGTTCAAATATGATAAAAAACGAGGCAATTTTTTTTTCCAAAATTTCAAAAAACGATGGGCTATAACCCATGTTTTTTGAAATTTTGAATTTTTTTCAAATCCTCAAAAATGATGAAAAACGGCGTGCTATAGTATGCCGAACGGTAGGGGCTATAGCCCATGTTCAGAAATGATGAAAAACGAGGCTAAAAAAAATTCAAAATTTCAAAAAACGATGGGCTATAACCCATGTTTTTTTTTAATTTGAAATTTCTTTCAAAAATGATGAAAAACGGCGTGCTATAGTATGCCGAATGGTAGGGGCTATAGCCCATGTTCAAAAATGATGAAAAACGAGGTTAAAAAATAATTTTCAAATTTTCAAAAAACGATGGGCTATAACCCATGTTTTTGAAATTTTGATTTTTTTTCAAAAATGATGAAAAAGGGCGTGCTATAGTATGCCGAACGGTAGGGGCTATAGCCCATGTTCAAATATGATAAAAAACGAGGCAATTTTTTTTTCCAAAATTTCAAAAAACGATGGGCTATAACCCATGTTTTTTGAAATTTTGAATTTTTTTCAAATCCTCAAAAATGATGAAAAACGGCGTGCTATAGTATGCCGAACGGTAGGGGCTATAGCCCATGTTCAAAAATGATGAAAAACGAGGTTAAAAAAAAAAAAAAAAAAAAAAAAAAACGATGGGCTATAACCCATGTTTTTTGAAATTTTGAATTTTTTTCAAATCCTCAAAAATGATGAAAAACGGCGTGCTATAGTATGCCGAACGGTAGGGGCTATAGCCCATGTTCAAAAATGATGAAAAACGAGGCTAAAAAAAATTCAAAATTTCAAAAAACGATGGGCTATAACCCATGTTTTTTTTAAATTTGAAATTTCTTTCAAAAATGATGAAAAACGGCGTGCTATAGTATGCCATACGGTAGGGGCTATAGCCCATGTTCAAAAATGATGAAAAACGAGGCTATTTTAATTTTCCCAGAATTTAAAAAAAACGATGGGCTATAACCCATGTTTTTTGAAATTTTGAATTTTTTTCAAATCCTCAAAAATGATGTAAAACGGCGTGCTATAGTATGCCGAACGGTAGGGGCTATAACCCATGTTCAAAAATGATGAAAAACGAGGTTAATTTCTTTTCCAAATTTTCAAAAAACGATGGGCTATAACCCATGTTTTTTGAAATTTTGATTTTTTTTCAAATCCTCAAAAATGATGAAAAACGGCGTGCTATAGTATGCCAAACGATAGGGGCTATAGCCCATGTTGAAAAATGATGAAAAACGAGGTTAAAAAAAAATCAAAATTTCAAAAAACGATGGGCTATAACCCATGTTTTTTGAAATTTTGAATTTTTTTCAAATCCTCAAAAATGATGAAAAACGGCATGCTATAGTATGCCGTATGGTAGGGACTATAGCCCATGTTAAAAAACGATGAAAAACGATGTTAATTCTTTTTTTTTTAATTTCAAAAAACGATGGGCTATAACCCATGTTTTTTGAATTTTTGAATTTTTTTCAAATCCTCAAAAATGATGAAAAACGGCGTGCTATAGTATGCCGAACGATAGGGGCTATAGCCCATGTTGAAAAATGATGAAAAACGAGGTTATTTTTTTTTTCAAAATTTCAAAAAACGATGGGCTATAACCCATGTTTTTTGAAATTTTGAATTTTTTTCAAATCCTCAAAAATGATTAAAAACGGCGTGCTATAGTATGCCGAACGGTAGGGGCTATAGCCCATGTTCAAAAATGATGAAAAACGAGGTTAAAAAAAAATCAAAATTTCAAAAGACGATGGGCTATAACCCATGTTTTTTGAAATTTTTAATTTTTTTCAAATCCTCAAAAATGATGAAAAACGGCGTGCTATAGTATGCCGAACGATAGGGGCTATAGCCCATGTTGAAAAATGATGAAAAACGAGGTTACATTTTTTTTCAAAATTTCAAAAAACGATGGGCTATAACCCATGTTTTTTTAAATTTTGAATTTTTTTCAAATCCTCAAAAATGATGAAAATCGGCGTGCTATAGTATGCCGAACGGTAGGGGCTATAACCCATGTTCAAAAATGATGAAAAACGAGGTTAATTTTTTTTCAAAATTTTCAAAAAACGATGGGCTATAACCCATGTTTTTTGAAATTTTGATTTTTTTTCAAATCCTCAAAAATGATGAAAAACGGCGTGCTATAGTATGCCGAACGGTAGGGGCTATAGCCCATGTTCAAAAATGATGAAAAACGAGGTTAAAAAAAAATCAAAATTTCAAAAAACGATGGGCTATAACCCATGTTTTTTGAAATTTTGAATTTTTTTCAAATCCTCAAAAATGATGAAAAACGGCGTGCTATAGTATGCCGAACGGTAGGGGCTATAGCCCATGTTCAAAAATGATGAAAAACTAGGTTAAAAAAAAATCAAAATTTCAAAAAACAATGGGCTATAACCCATGTTTTTTGAAATTTTGAATTTTTTTCAAATCCTCAAAAATGATGAAAAACGGCGTGCTATAGTATGCCATACGGTAGGGGCTATAGCCCATGTTCAAAAATGATGAAAAACGAGGTTAATTTTTTTTTCAAAATTTCAAAAAACGATGGGCTATAACCCATGTTTTTTGAAATTTTGAATTTTTTTCAAATCCTCAAAAATGATGAAAAACGGCATGCTATAGTATGCCGTATGGTAGGGACTATAGCCCATGTTAAAAAACGATGAAAAACGATGTTAATTCTTTTTTTTTTTTTTTCAAAAAACGATGGGCTATAACCCATGTTTTTTGAATTTTTGAATTTTTTTCAAATCCTCAAAAATGATGAAAAACGGCGTGCTATAGTATGCCGAACGATAGGGGCTATAGCCCATGTTGAAAAATGATGAAAAACGAGGTTACATTTTTTTTCAAAATTTCAAAAAACGATGGGCTATAACCCATGTTTTTTTAAATTTTGAATTTTTTTCAAATCCTCAAAAATGATGAAAATCGGCGTGCTATAGTATGCCGAACGGTAGGGGCTATAACCCATGTTCAAAAATGATGAAAAACGAGGTTAATTTTTTTTCAAAATTTTCAAAAAACGATGGGCTATAACCCATGTTTTTTGAAATTTTGATTTTTTTTCAAATCCTCAAAAATGATGAAAAACGGCGTGCTATAGTATGCCGAACGGTAGGGGCTATAGCCCATGTTCAAAAATGATGAAAAACGAGGTTAAAAAAAAATCAAAATTTCAAAAAACGATGGGCTATAACCCATGTTTTTTGAAATTTTGAATTTTTTTCAAATCCTCAAAAATGATGAAAAACGGCGTGCTATAGTATGCCGAACGGTAGGGGCTATAGCCCATGTTCAAAAATGATGAAAAACTAGGTTAAAAAAAAATCAAAATTTCAAAAAACAATGGGCTATAACCCATGTTTTTGGAAATTTTGAATTTTTTTCAAATCCTCAAAAATGATGAAAAACGGCGTGCTATAGTATGCCATACGGTAGGGGCTATAGCCCATGTTCAAAAATGATGAAAAACGAGGTTAATTTTTTTTTCAAAATTTCAAAAAACGATGGGCTATAACCCATGTTTTTTGAAATTTTGAATTTTTTTCAAATCCTCAAAAATGATGAAAAACGGCATGCTATAGTATGCCGTATGGTAGGGACTATAGCCCATGTTAAAAAACGATGAAAAACGATGTTAATTCTTTTTTTTTTTATTTCAAAAAACGATGGGCTATAACCCATGTTTTTTGAATTTTTGAATTTTTTTCAAATCCTCAAAAATGATGAAAAACGGCGTGCTATAGTATGCCGAACGATAGGGGCTATAGCCCATGTTGAAAAATGATGAAAAACGAGGTTATTTTTTTTTTCAAAATTTCAAAAAACGATGGGCTATAACCCATGTTTTTTGAAATTTAGATTTTTTTTCAAATCCTCAAAAATGATTAAAAACGGCGTGCTATAGTATGCCGAACGGTAGGGGCTATAGCCCATGTTCAAAAATGATGAAAAACGAGGTTAAAAAAAAATCAAAATTTCAAAAGACGATGGGCTATAACCCATGTTTTTTGAAATTTTGAATTTTTTTCAAATCCTCAAAAATGATGAAAAACGGCGTGCTATAGTATGCCGAACGATAGGGGCTATAGCCCATGTTGAAAAATGATGAAAAACGAGGTTACATTTTTTTTCAAAATTTCAAAAAACGATGGGCTATAACCCATGTTTTTTGAAATTTTTAATTTTTTTCAAATCCTCAAAAATGATGAAAATCGGCGTGCTATAGTATGCCGAACGGTAGGGGCTATAACCCATGTTCAAAAATGATGAAAAACGAGGTTAAAATCTTTTCAAAATTTTCAAAAAACGATGGGCTATAACCCATGTTTTTTTAAATTTTGATTTTTTTTCAAATCCTCAAAAATGATGAAAAACGGCGTGCTATAGTATGCCGAACGGTAGGGGCTATAGCCCATGTTCAAAAATGATGAAAAACGAGGTAAAAAAAAAATCAAAATTTCAAAAAACGATGGGCTATAACCCATGTTTTTTGAAATTTTTAATTTTTTTCAAATCCTCAAAAATGATGAAAAACGGCGTGCTATAGTATGCCAAACGATAGGGGCTATAGCCCATGTTGAAAAATGATGAAAAACGAGGTAATTTTTTTTTTCAAAATTTCAAAAAACGATGGGCTATAACCCATGTTTTTTGAAATTTTGAATTTTTTTCAAATCCTCAAAAATGATGAAAAACGGCGTGCTATAGTATGCCGAACGGTAGGGGCTATAGCCCATGTTCAAAAATGATGAAAAACGAGGTTAAAAAAAAAATCAAAATTTCAAAAAACGATGGGCTATAACCCATGTTTTTTGAAATTTTGAATTTTTTTCAAATCCTCAAAAATGATGAAAAACGGCGTGCTATAGTATGCCGAACGGTAGGGGCTATAGCCCATGTTTAAAAATTATGAAAAACAAGGTTAAAAAAAAAAATCAAAATTTCAAAAAACTATGGGCTATAACCCATGTTTTTTTGAAATTTTGAATTTTTTTCAAATCCTCAAAAATGATGAAAAACGGCGTGCTATAGTATGCCGAACGGTAGGGGCTATAGCCCATGTTCAAAAATGATGAAAAACGAGGTAAAAAAAAAAATCTAAATTTCAAAAAACGATGGGCTATAACTCATGTTTTTTGAAATTTTGAAATTTTTTCAAATCCTCAAAAATGATGAAAAACGGCGTGCTATAGTATGCCGAACTGTAGTGGCTATAACCCATGTTCAAGAATGATGAAAAACGAGGTTAAAAAAAATTTCAAAATTTCAAAAAACGATGGGCTATAACCCATGTTTTTTGAAATTTTGAATTTTTTTCAAATCCTCAAAAATGATGAAAATCGGCATGCTATAGTATGCCGTACGGTAGGGACTATAGCCCATGTTCAAAAATGATGAAAAACTAGGTCATTTTTTTTTTTCAAAATTTCAAAAAACGGTGGGCTATAACCCATGTTTTTTGAAATTTTGAAATTTTTTTCAAATCCTCAAAAATGATGAAAAACGGCGTGCTATAGTATGCCAAACGATAGGGGCTATAGCCCATGTTGAAAAATGATGAAAAACTAGGTTAATTTTTTTTTCAAAATTTCAAAAAACGATGGGCTATAACCCATGTTTTTTGAAATTTTGAATTTTGTTCAAATCCTCAAAAATGATGAAAAACGGCGTGCTATAGTATGCCGAACGGTAGGGGCTATAGCCCATGTTCAAAAATGATGAAAAACGAGGTTAAAAAAAAAATCAAAATTTCAAAAAACGATGGGCTATAACCCATGTTTTTTTTAATTTTGAATTTTTTTCAAATCCTCAAAAATGATGAAAAACGGCGTGCTATAGTATGCCGAACGGTAGGGGCTATAGCCCATGTTTAAAAATGATGAAAAACAAGGTTAAAAAAAAATCCAAATTTCAAAAAACGATGGGCTATAACCCATGTTTTTTTTTAATTTTGATTTTTTTTCAAATCCTCAAAAATGATGAAAAACGGCGTGCTATAGTATGCCGAACGGTAGGGGCTATAGCCCATGTTCAAAAATGATGAAAAACAAGGTTAAAAAAAAAATCAAAATTTCAAAAAACGATGGGCTATAACCCATGTTTTTTGAAATTTTGAATTTTTTTCAAATCCTCAAAAATGATGAAAAACGGCGTGCTATAGTATGTCGAACGGTAGGGGCTATAGCCCATGTTTAAAATGATGAAAAACGAGGTTAAAAAAAAAATCAAAATTTCAAAAAACGATGGGCTATAACCCATGTTTTTTGAAATTTTGAATTTTTTTCAAATCCTCAAAAATGATGAAAAACGGCGTGCTATAGTATGCCGAACGGTAGGGGCTATAGCCCATGTTCAAAAATGATGAAAAACGAGGTTAAAAAAAAAATCAAAATTTCAAAAAACGATGGGCTATAACCCATGTTTTTTGAAATTTTTAATTTTTTTCAAACCCTCAAAAATGATGAAAAACGGCGTGCTATAGTATGCCGAACGGTAGGGGCTATAGCCCATGTTCAAAAATGATGAAAAACGAGGTTAAAAAAAAAATCAAAATTTCAAAAAACGATGGGCTATAACCCATGTTTTTTGAAATTTTAATTTTTTTTCAAATCCTCAAAAATGATGAAAAACGGCGTGCTATAGTATGTCGAACGGTAGGGGCTATAGCCCATGTTCAAAAATGATGAAAAACGAGGTTAAAAAAAAAATCAAAATTTCAAAAAACGATGGGCTATAACCCATGTTTTTTGAAATTTAATTTTTTTTTCAAATCCTCAAAAATGATGAAAAACGGCGTGCTATAGTATGTCGAACGGTAGGGGCTATAGCCCATGTTTAAAAATGATGAAAAACGAGGTTAAAAAAAAATCAAAATTTCAAAAAACGATGGGCTATAACCCATGTTTTTTGAAATTTTTAAATTTTTTCAAATCCTCAAAAATGATGAAAAACGGCATGCTATAGTATGCCGAACGGTAGGGGCTATAGCCCATGTTCAAAAATGATGAAAAACGAGGTTAAAAAAAAATCAAAATTTCAAAAAACGATGGGCTATAACCCATGTTTTTTGAAATTTTGAAATTTTTTCAAATCCTCAAAAATGATGAAAATCGGCGTGCTATAGTATGCCGAACGGTAGGGGCTATAGCCCATGTTCAAAAATGATGAAAAACGAGGTTAAAAAAAAAAATCAAAATTTCAAAAAACGATGGGCTATAACCCATGTTTTTTTTAATTTTGAATTTTTTTCAAATCCTCAAAAATGATGAAAAACGGCGTGCTATAGTATGCCGAACGGTAGGGGCTATAGCCCATGTTCAAAAATGATGAAAAACGAGGTTAAAAAAAAAAATCAAAATTTCAAAAAACGATGGGCTATAACCCATGTTTTTTGAAATTTTGATTTTTTTTCAAATCCTCAAAAATGATGAAAAACGGCGTGCTATAGTATGTCGAACGGTAGGGGCTATAGCCCATGTTTAAAAATGATGAAAAACGAGGTTAAAAAAAATTCAAACTTTCAAAAAACGATGGGCTATAACCCATGTTTTTTGAAAATTTTAATTATTTTCAAATCCTCAAAAATGATGAAAAACTGCGTGCTATAGTATGCCGAACGGTAGGGGCTATAGCCCATGTTCAAAAATGATGAAAAACGAGGTTAAAAAAAAAATCAAAATTTCAAAAAACGATGGGCTATAACCCATGTGTTTTGAAATTCTGAATTTTTTTCAAATCCTCAAAAATTATGAAAAACGGCGTGCTATAGTATGCCGAACGGTAGGGGCTATAGCCCATGTTCAAAAATGATGAAAAACGAGGTTAAAAAAAAATCAAAATTTAAAAAAACGATGGGCTATAACCCATGTTTTTTGATTTTTTTTAATTTTTTCAAATCCTCAAAAATGATGAAAAACGGCGTGCTATAGTATGCCGTACGGTAGGGACTATAGCCCATGTTCAAAAATGATGAAAAACGAGGTTAATTTTTTTTTCAAAATTTCAAAAAACGATAGGCTATAACCCATGTTTTTTGAAATTTTGATTTTTTTTCAAATCCTCAAAAATGATTAAAAACGGCGTGCTATAGTATGCCGAACGGTAGGGACTATAGCCCATGTTGAAAAATGAGGAAAAACGAGGTTAATTTTTTTTTCTAAATTTCAAAAAACGGTGGGCTATAACCCATGTTTTTTGAAATTTTGAATTTTTTTCAAATCCTCAAAAATGATGAAAAACGGCGTGCTATAGTATGCCATACGGTAGGGGCTATAGCCCATGTTGAAAATTGATGAAAAACGAGGTTAAAAAAAAAATCCAAATTTCAAAAAACGATGGGCTATAACCCATGTTTTTTGAAATTTTGAATTTTTTTCAAATCCTCAAAAATGATGAAAAACGGCGTGCTATAGTATGCCGAACGGTAGGGGCTATAGCCCATGTTGAAAAATGATGAAAAACGAGGTTGATTTTTTTTTCAAAATTTCAAAAAACGATGGGCTATAACCCATGTTTTTTGAAATTTTGAAATTTTTTCAAATCCTCAAAAATGATGAAAAACGGCGTGCTATAGTATGCCGAACGGTAGGGGCTATAGCCCATGTTCAAAAATGATGAAAAACGAGGTTAAAAAAAAATCAAAATTTCAAAAAACGATGGGCTATAACCCATGTTTTTTGAAATTTTGAATTTTTTTCAAATCCTCAAAAATGATGAAAAACGGCGTGCTATAGTATGCCATACGGTAGGGGCTATAGCCCATGTTCAAAAATGATGAAAAACGAGGTTAAAAATAAAAATAAAAAATTCAAAAACGATGGGCTATAACCCATCCTCAAATCCTCAAAAATGATGAAAAACGGCGTGCTATAGTATGCCGTATGGTAGGGACTATAGCCCATGTTCAAAAATGATGAAAAACGAGGTTAAACTTTTTTTTTCAAAATTTCAAAAAACGATGGGCTATAACCCATGTTTTTTGAAATTTTGAATTTTTTTCAAATCCTCAAAAATGATGAAAAACGGCGTGCTATAGTATGCCAAACGATAGGGGCTATAGCCCATGTTGAAAAATGATGAAAAACGAGGTTAATTTTTTTTCTTCAAAATTTCAAAAAACGATGGGCTATAACCCATGTTTTTTGAAATTTTGAATTTTTTTCAAATCCTCAAAAATGATGAAAAACGGCGTGCTATAGTATGCCGAACGGTATGGGCTATAGCCCATGTTTAAAAATGATGAAAAACAAAGGTTAAAAAAAAAAATCAAAATTACAAAAAACGATGGGCTATAACCCATGTTTTTTTAAATTTTGAATTTTTTTCAAATCCTCAAAAATGATGAAAAACGGCGTGCTATAGTATGCCGAACGGTAGGGGCTATAGCCCATGTTCAAAAATGATGAAAAACGAGGTTAAAAAAAAAAATCAAAATTTCAAAAAACGATGGGCTATAACCCATGTTTTTTGAAATTTTGATTTTTTTTCAAATCCTCAAAAATGATGAAAAACGGCGTGCTATAGTATGCCGAACGGTAGGGGCTATAACCCATGTTCAAAAATGATGAAAAACGAGGTTAAAAAAAAATTCAAAATTTCAAAAAACGATGGGCTATAACCCATGTTTTTTGAAATTTTTAAATTTTTTCAAATCCTCAAAAATGATGAAAATCGGCATGCTATAGTATGCCGTACGGTAGGGACTATAGCCCATGTTCAAAAATGATGAAAAACGAGGTTAAACTTTTTTTTTCAAAATTTCAAAAAACGATGGGCTATAACCCATGTTTTTTTGAATTTTGAATTTTTTTCAAATCCTCAAAAATGATGAAAAACGGCGTGCTATAGTATGCCAAACGATAGGGGCTATAGCCCATGTTGAAAAATGATGAAAAACGAGGTAATTTTTTTTTTCAAAATTTCAAAAAACGATAACCCATGTTTTTTGAAATTTTGAATTTTTTTCAAATCCTCAAAAATGATGAAAAACGGCGTGCTATAGTATGCCGAACGGTAGGGGCTATAGCCCATGTTCAAAAATGATGAAAAACGAGGTTAAAAAAAAAATCAAAATTTCAAAAAACGATGGGCTATAACCCATGTTTTTTGAAATTTTGATTTTTTTTCAAATCCTCAAAAATGATGAAAAACGGCGTGCTATAGTATGTCGAACGGTAGGGGCTATAGCCCATGTTTAAAAATGATGAAAAACGAGGTTAAAAAAAATTCAAACTTTCAAAAAACGATGGGCTATAACCCATGTTTTTTTAATTTTTTTTTTTTTTTCAAATCCTCAAAAATGATGAAAAACGGCGTGCTATAGTATGTCGAACGGTAGGGGCTATAGCCCATGTTCAAAAATGATGAAAAACGAGGTTAAAAAAAAAAATCAAAATTTCAAAAAACGATGGGCTATAACCCATGTGTTTTGAAATTTTGAAATTTTTTCAAATCCTCAAAAATTATGAAAAACGGCGTGCTATAGTATGCCGAACGGTAGGGGCTATAACCCATGTTCAAAAATGATGAAAAACGAGGTTAAAAAAAAATTCAAACTTTCAAAAAACGATGGGCTATAACCCATGTTTTTTGAAATTTTTAATTTTTTTCAAATCCTCAAAAATGATGAAAAACGGCGTGCTATAGTATGCCGAACGGTAGGGGCTATAGCCCATGTTCAAAAATGATGAAAAACGAGGTTAAAAAAAAAATCTAAATTTCAAAAAACGATGGGCTATAACCCATGTTTTTTTATTTTTTTTTTTTTTTTTCAAATCCTCAAAAATGATGAAAAACGGCATGCTATAGTATGCCGAACGGTAGGGGCTATAGCCCATGTTCAAAAATGATGAAAAACGAGGTTAAAAAAAAAATCAAAATTTAAAAAAACGATGGGCTATAACCCATGTTTTTTGAAATTTTGAATTTTTTTCAAATCCTCAAAAATGATGAAAAACGGCGTGCTATAGTATGCCGTACGGTAGGGACTATAGCCCATGTTCAAAAATGATGAAAAACGAGGTTAAAAATAAAAATAAAAATTTCAAAAAACGATGGGCTATAACCCATGTTTTTTGAAATTTTGATTTTTTTTCAAATCCTCAAAAATGATGAAAATCGGCATGCTATAGTATGCCGTATGGTAGGGACTATAGCCCATGTTCAAAAATGATGAAAAACGAGGTTAAACTTTTTTTTTCAAAATTTCAAAAAACGATGGGCTATAACCCATGTTTTTTGAAATTTTGAATTTTTTTGAAATCCTCAAAAATGATGAAAAACGGCGTGCTATAGTATGCCAAACGATAGGGGCTATAGCCCATGTTGAAAAATGATGAAAAACGAGGTTAAATTTTTTTTTCAAAATTTCAAAAAACGATGGGCTATAACCCATGTTTTTTGAAATTTTGAATTTTTTTCAAATCCTCAAAAATGATGAAAAACGGCGTGCTATAGTATGCCGAACGGTATGGGCTATAGCCCATGTTTAAAAATGATGAAAAACAAGGTTAAAAAAAAAATCAAAATTTCAAAAAACGATGGGCTATAACCCATGTTTTTTGAAATTTTGAATTTTTTTCAAATCCTCAAAAATGATGAAAAACGGCGTGCTATAGTATGCCGAACGGTAGGGGCTATAGCCCTTGTTCAAAAATGATGAAAAACGAGGTTAAAAAAAATTCAAAATTTCAAAAAACGATGGGCTATAACCCATGTTTTTTGAAATTTTGATTTTTTTTCAAATCCTCAAAAATGATGAATAACGGCGTGCTATAGTATGTCGAACGGTAGGGGCTATAGCCCATGTTTAAAAATGATGAAAAACGAGTTTAAAAAAAAATCAAAATTTCAAAAAACGATGGGCTATAACCCATGTTTTTTTTAATTTTTAAATTTTTTCAAATCCTCAAAAATGATGAAAAACGGCATGCTATAGTATGCCGAACGGTAGGGGCTATAGCCCATGTTCAAAAATGATGAAAAACGAGGTTAAAAAAAAAATCAAAATTTCAAAAAACGATGGGCTATAACCCATGTTTTTTGAAATTTTGATTTTTTTTCAAATCCTCAAAAATGATGAAAAACGGCGTGCTATAGTATGCCGTACGGTAGGGACTATAGCCCATGTTCAAAAATGATGAAAAACGAGGTTAATTTTTTTTTCAAAATTTCAAAAAACGATAGGCTATAACCCATGTTTTTTGAAATTTTGAATTTTTTTCAAATCCTCAAAAATGATTGAAAACGGCGTGCGTATGCCGAACGGTAGGGACTATAGCCCATGTTGAAAAATGATGAAAAACGAGGTTAATTTTTTTTTCAAAATTTCAAAAAACGGTGGGCTATAACCCATGTTTTTTGAAATTTAATTTTTTTTTCAAATCCTCAAAAATGATGAATAACGGCGTGCTATAGTATGTCGAACGGTAGGGGCTATAGCCCATGTTTAAAAATGATGAAAAACGAGTTTAAAAAAAAATCAAAATTTCAAAAAACGATGGGCTATAACCCATGTTTTTTTTAATTTTTAAATTTTTTCAAATCCTCAAAAATGATGAAAAACGGCATGCTATAGTATGCCGAACGGTAGGGGCTATAGCCCATGTTCAAAAATGATGAAAAACGAGGTTAAAAAAAAAATCAAAATTTCAAAAAACGATGGGCTATAACCCATGTTTTTTGAAATTTTGATTTTTTTTCAAATCCTCAAAAATGATGAAAAACGGCGTGCTATAGTATGCCGTACGGTAGGGACTATAGCCCATGTTCAAAAATGATGAAAAACGAGGTTAATTTTTTTTTCAAAATTTCAAAAAACGATAGGCTATAACCCATGTTTTTTGAAATTTTGAATTTTTTTCAAATCCTCAAAAATGATTGAAAACGGCGTGCGTATGCCGAACGGTAGGGACTATAGCCCATGTTGAAAAATGATGAAAAACGAGGTTAATTTTTTTTTCAAAATTTCAAAAAACGGTGGGCTATAACCCATGTTTTTTGAAATTTAATTTTTTTTTCAAATCCTCAAAAATGATGAAAAACGGCGTGCTATAGTATGCCGAACGGTATGGGCTATAGCCCATGTTCAAAAATGCTGAAAAACGAGGTTAAAAAAATTTCAAAATTACAAAAAACGATGGGCTATAACCCATGTTTTTTGAAATTTTGAATTTTTTTCAAATCCTCAAAAATGATGAAAAACGGCGTGCTATAGTATGCCGAACGGTAGGGGCTATAGCCCATGTTCAAAAATGATGAAAAACGAGGTTAAAAAAAAATCAAAATTTCAAAAAACGATTGGCTATAACCCATGTTTTTTGAAATTTTGATTTTTTTTCAAATCCTCAAAAATGATGAAAAACGGCGTGCTATAGTATGTCGAACGGTAGGGGCTATAGCCCATGTTTAAAAATGATGAAAAACGAGGTTAAAAAAAAATCAAAATTTCAAAAAACGATGGGCTATAACCCATGTTTTTTGAAATTTTGATTTTTTTTCAAATCCTCAAAAATGATGAAAAACGGCGTGCTATAGTATGCCGTACGGTAGGGACTATAGCCCATGTTCAAAAATGATGAAAAACGAGGTAATTTTTTTTTTCAAAATTTCAAAAAACGATAGGCTATAACCCATGTTTTTTGAAATTTTTAATTTTTTTCAAATCCTCAAAAATGATTAAAAACGGCGTGCTATAGTATGCCGAACGGTAGGGACTATAGCCCATGTTGAAAAATGATGAAAAACGAGGTTAATGTTTTTTTTCAAAATTTCAAAAAACGGTGGGCTATAACCCATGTTTTTTGAAAATTTTTTTTTTTTTCAAATCCTCAAAAATGATGAAAAACGGCGTGCTATAGTATGCCGAACGGTATGGGCTATAGCCCATGTTCAAAAATGATGAAAAACGAGGTTAAAAAAAAATTCAAAATTACAAAAAACGATGGGCTATAACCCATGTTTTTTGAAATTTTGAATTTTTTTCAAATCCTCAAAAATGATGAAAATCGGCGTGCTATAGTATGCAAAACGATAGGGGCTATAGCCCATGTTGAAAAATGATGAAAAACGAGGTAATTTCTTTTTTCAAAATTTCAAAAAACGATAACCCATGTTTTTTGAAATTTTGATTTTCTTTCAAATCCTCAAAAATGATGAAAAACGGCGTGCTATAGTATGCCGAACGGTAGGGGCTATAGCCCATGTTCAAAAATGATGAAAAATTAGGTTAAAAAAAAATTCAAAATTTCCAAAAACGATGGGCTATAACCCATGTTTTTTGAAATTTTGATTTTTTTTCAAATCCTCAAAAATGATGAAAATCGGCATGCTATAGTATGCCGTACGGTAGGGACTATAGCCCATGTTCAAAAATGATGAAAAACGAGGTTAAACTTTTTTTTTCAAAATTTCAAAAAACGATGGGCTATAACCCATGTTTTTTTAAATTTTGAATTTTTTTCAAATCCTCAAAAATGATGAAAAACGGCGTGCTATAGTATGCCAAACGATAGGGGCTATAGCCCATGTTGAAAAATGATGAAAAACGAGGTAATTTCTTTTTTCAAAATTTCAAAAAACGATAACCCATGTTTTTTGAAATTTTGATTTTCTTTCAAATCCTCAAAAATGATGAAAAACGGCGTGCTATAGTATGCCGAACGGTAGGGGCTATAGCCCATGTTCAAAAATGATGAAAAATTAGGTTAAAAAAAAATTCAAAATTTCCAAAAACGATGGGCTATAACCCATGTTTTTTGAAATTTTGATTTTTTTTCAAATCCTCAAAAATGATGAAAAACGGCGTGCTATAGTATGCCGAACGGTAGGGGCTATAGCCCATGTTCAAAAATGATGAAAAACGAGGTTAAAAAAAGAAATCAAATTTTCAAAAAACGATGGGCTATAACCCATGTTTTTTGAAATTTTGATTTTTTTTCAAATCCTCAAAAATGATGAAAAACGGCGTGCTATAGTATGCCGAACGGTAGGGGCTATAGCCCATGTTCAAAAATGATGAAAAACGAGGTTAAAAAAAAATCAAAATTTCAAAAAACGATGGGCTATAACCCATGTTTTTTGAAATTTTGATTTTTTTTTCAAATCCTCAAAAATGATGAAAAACGGCGTGCTATAGTATGCCGAACGGTATGGGCTATAGCCCATGTTCAAAAATGATGAAAAACGAGGTTAAAAAAAATTCAAAATTTCAAAAAACGATGGGCTATAACCCATGTGTTTTGAAATTTTGAATTTTTTTCAAATCCTCAAAAATGATGAAAAACGGCGTGCTATAGTATGCCGAACGGTAGGGGCTATAACCCATGTTCAAAAATGATGAAAAACGAGGTTAAAAAAAAAAATCAAAATTTCCAAAAACGATGGGCTATAACCCATGTTTTTTGAAATTTTGATTTTTTTTCAAATCCTCAAAAATGATGAAAAACGGCGTGCTATAGTATGCCGAACGGTAGGGGCTATAGCCCATGTTCAAAAATGATGAAAAACGAGGTTAAAAAAAGAAATCAAATTTTCAAAAAACGATGGGCTATAACCCATGTTTTTTGAAATTTTGATTTTTTTTCAAATCCTCAAAAATGATGAAAAACGGCGTGCTATAGTATGCCGAACGGTAGGGGCTATAGCCCATGTTCAAAAATGATGAAAAACGAGGTTAAAAAAAAATCAAAATTTCAAAAAACGATGGGCTATAACCCATGTTTTTTGAAATTTTGATTTTTTTTTCAAATCCTCAAAAATGATGAAAAACGGCGTGCTATAGTATGCCGAACGGTATGGGCTATAGCCCATGTTCAAAAATGATGAAAAACGAGGTTAAAAAAAAATTCAAAATTTCAAAAAACGATGGGCTATAACCCATGTGTTTTGAAATTTTGAATTTTTTTCAAATCCTCAAAAATGATGAAAAACGGCGTGCTATAGTATGCCGAACGGTAGGGGCTATAACCCATGTTCAAAAATGATGAAAAACGAGGTTAAAAAAAAAAATCAAAATTTCAAAAAACGATGGGCTATAACCCATGTTTTTTGAAATTTTGAATTTTTTTCAAATCCTCAAAAATGATGAAAATCGGCATGCTATAGTATGCCGTACGGTAGGGACTATAGCCCATGTTCAAAAATGATGAAAAACGAGGTTAAACTTTTTTTTTCAAAATTTCAAAAAACGATGGGCTATAACCCATGTTTTTTGAAATTTTGAATTTGTTTCAAATCCTCAAAAATGATGAAAAACGGCGTGCTATAGTATGCCAAACGATAGGGGCTATAGCCCATGTTGAAAAATGATGAAAAACGAGGTTAATTTTTTTTTCAAAATTTCAAAAAACGATGGGCTATAACCCATGTTTTTTGAAATTTTGATTTTCTTTCAAATCCTCAAAAATGATGAAAAACAGCGTGCTATAGTATGCCGAACGGTAGGGGCTATAGCCCATGTTCAAAAATGATGAAAAATTAGGTTAAAAAAAAATTCAAAATTTCCAAAAACGATGGGCTATAACCCATGTTTTTTGAAATTTTGATTTTTTTTCAAATCCTCAAAAATGATGAAAAACGGCGTGCTATAGTATGCCGAACGGTAGGGGCTATAGACCATGTTCAAAAATGATGAAAAACGAGGTTAAAAAAAAATCTAAATTTCAAAAAACGATGGGCTATAACCCATGTTTTTTTAAATTTTGAATTTTTTTCAAATCCTCAAAAATGATGAAAAACGGCGTGCTATAGTATGCCGTACGGTAGGGACTATAGCCCATGTTCAAAAATGATGAAAAACGAGGTTAAAAATAAAAATAAAAATTTCAAAAAACGATGGGCTATAACCCATGTTTTTTGAAATTTTGAATTTTTTTCAAATCCTCAAAAATGATGAAAATCGGCATGCTATAGTATGCCGTATGGTAGGGACTATAGCCCATGTTCAAAAATGACGAAAAACGAGGTTAAACTTTTTTTTTCAAAATTTCAAAAAACGATGGGCTATAACCCATGTTTTTTGAAATTTTGAATTTTTTTGAAATCCTCAAAAATGATGAAAAACGGCGTGCTATAGTATGCCGTACGGTAGGGACTATAGCCCTTGTTCAAAAATGATGAAAAACGAGGTTAAACTTTTTTTTTCAAAATTTCAAAAAACGATGGGCTATAACCCATGTTTTTTGAAATGTTGAAATTTTTTCAAATCCTCAAAAATGATGAAAATCGGCATGCTATAGTATGCCGTACGGTAGGGACTATAGCCCTTGTTCAAAAATGATGAAAAACGAGGTTAAACTTTTTTTTTCAAAATTTCAAAAAACGATGGGCTATAACCCATATTTTTGAAATTTTGAATTTTTTTCAAATCCTCAAAAATGATGAAAAACGGCGTGCTATATAGTATGCCATACGGTAGGGGCTATAGCCCATGTTCAAAAATGATGAAAAACGAGGTTAAAAAAATAAAAATAAAATTCAAAAAACGATGGGCTATAACCCATGTTTTTTGAAATTTTGAATTTTTTTCAAATCCTCAAAAATGATGAAAAACGGCGTGCTATAGTATGCCGAACGGTAGGGGCTATAGCCCATGTTCAAAAATGATGAAAAACGAGGTAAAAAAAAAAATCAAAATTTCAAAAAACGATGGGCTATAACCCATGTTTTTTGAAATTTTGATTTTTTTTCAAATCCTCAAAAATGATGAAAAACGGCGTGCTATAGTATGCCGAACGGTAGGGGCTATAGCCCATGTTCAAAAATGATGAAAAACTACGTTAAAAAAAAAAATCAAAATTTCAAAAAACGATGGGCTATAACCCATGTGTTTTGAAATGTTTAATTTTTTTCAAATCCTCAAAAATGATGAAAAACGGCGTGCTATAGTATGCCGAACGGTAGGGGCTATAGCCCATGTACAAAAATGATGAAAAACGAGGTTAAAAAAAAATCAAAATTTCAAAAAACAATGGGCTATAACCCATGTTTTTTGAAATTTTGAATTTTTTTCAAATCCTCAAAAATGATGAAAAACGGCGTGCTATAGTATGTCGAACGGTACGGGCTATAGCCCGTGTTCAAAAATGATGAAAAACGAGGTTAAAAAAAAAAATCAAAATTTCAAAAAACGATGGGCTATAACCCATGTTTTTTTAAATTTTGATTTTTTTTCAAATCCTCCAAAATGATGAAAATCGGCATGCTATAGTATGCCGTACGGTAGGGACTATAGCCCATGTTCAAAAATGATGAAAAACGAGGTTAAACTTTTTTTTTTTTAAATTCAAAAAACGATGGGCTATAACCCATGTTTTTTGAAATTTTGAATTTTTTTCAAATCCTCAAAAATGATGAAAAACGGCGTGCTATAGTATGCCAAACGATAGGGGCTATAGCCCATGTTCAAAAATGATGAAAAACGAGGTTAATTTTTTTTTCAAAATTTCAAAAAACGATGGGCTATAACCCATGTGTTTTGAAATTTTGATTTTTTTTCAAATCCTCAAAAATGATGAAAAATGGCGTGCTATAGTATGCCGAACGGTAGGGGCTATAACCCATGTTCAAAAATGATGAAAAACGAGGTTAATTTTTTTTTCAAAATTTCAAAAAACGATGGGCTATAACCCATGTTTTTTGAAATGTTGAAATTTTTTCAAATCCTCAAAAATGATGAAAATCGGCATGCTATAGTATGCCGTACGGTAGGGGCTATAGCCCATGTACAAAAATGATGAAAAACGAGGTTAAAAAAAAATCTAAATTTCAAAAAACGATGGGCTATAACCCATGTTTTTTGAAATTTTGAATTTTTTTCAAATCCTCAAAAATGATGAAAAACGGCGTGCTATAGTATGCCGAACGGTAGGGGCTATAGCCCATGTACAAAAATGATGAAAAACGAGGTTAAAAAAAAATCTAAATTTCAAAAAACGATGGGCTATAACCCATGTTTTTTGAAATTTTGAATTTTTTTCAAATCCTCAAAAATGATGAAAAACGGCGTGCTATAGTATGTCGAACGGTACGGGCTATAGCCCGTGTTCAAAAATGATGAAAAACGAGGTTAAAAAAAAAATCAAAATTTCAAAAAACGATGGGCTATAACCCATGTTTTTTGAAATTTTGATTTTTTTTCAAATCCTCCAAAATGATGAAAATCGGCATGCTATAGTATGCCGTACGGTAGGGACTATAGCCCATGTTCAAAAATGATGAAAAACGAGGTTAAACTTTTTTTTTCAAAATTTCAAAAAACGATGGGCTATAACCCATGTTTTTTGAAATTTTGAATTTTTTTGAAATCCTCAAAAATGATGAAAAACGGCGTGCTATAGTATGCCGAACGGTAGGGGCTATAGCCCATGTTCAAAAATAATGAAAAACGAGGTTAAAAAAAAAATCAAAATTTCAAAAAACTATGGGCTATAACCCATGTTTTTTTGAATTTTTTTCAAATCCTCAAAAATGATGAAAAACGGCGTGCTATATAGTATGCCATACGGTAGGGGCTATAGCCCATGTTCAAAAATGATGAAAAACGAGGTTAAAAAAAAAAATCAAAATTTCAAAAAACGATGGGCTATAACCCATGTTTTTTTAAATTTTGAATTTTTTTCAAATCCTCAAAAATGATGAAAAACGGCGTGCTATAGTATGTCGAACGGTACGGGCTATAGCCCGTGTTCAAAAATGATGAAAAACGAGGTTAAAAAAAAAATCTAAATTTCAAAAAACGATGGGCTATAACCCATATTTTTTGAAATTTTGATTTTTTTTCAAATCCTCCAAAATGATGAAAATCGGCATGCTATAGTATGCCGTACGGTAGGGACTATAGCCCATGTTCAAAAATGATGAAAAACGAGGTTAAACTTTTTTTTTCAAAATTTCAAAAAACGATGGGCTATAACCCATGTTTTTTGAAATTTTGAATTTTTTTGAAATCCTCAAAAATGATGAAAAACGGCGTGCTATAGTATGCCGAACGGTAGGGGCTATAGCCCATGTTCAAAAATAATGAAAAACGAGGTTAAAAAAAAAATCAAAATTTCAAAAAACTATGGGCTATAACCCATGTTTTTTTGAATTTTTTTCAAATCCTCAAAAATGATGAAAAACGGCGTGCTATATAGTATGCCATACGGTAGGGGCTATAGCCCATGTTCAAAAATGATGAAAAACGAGGTTAAAAAAAAAATTCAAAATTTCAAAAAACGATGGGCTATAACCCATGTTTTTTTAAATTTTTAAATTTTTTCAAATCCTCAAAAATGATGAAAAACGGCGTGCTATAGTATGCCGAACGGTAGGGGCTATAGCCCATGTTCAAAAATGATGAAAAACGAGGTAAAAAAAAAAATCAAAATTTCAAAAAACGATGGGCTATAACCCATGTTTTTTGAAATTTTGAATTTTTTTCAAATCCTCAAAAATGATGAATAACGGCGTGCTATAGTATGCCGAACGGTAGGGGCTATAGCCCATGTTCAAAAATGATGAAAAACGAGGTTAAAAAAAAAATTCAAAATTTCAAAAAACGATGGGCTATAACCCATGTGTTTTGAAATTTTTAATTTTTTTCAAATCCTCAAAAATGATGAAAAACGGCGTGCTATAGTATGCCGAACGGTAGGGGCTATAGCCCATGTTCAAAAATGATAAAAAACGAGGTTAAAAAAAAATCAAAATTTCAAAAAACGATGGGCTATAACCCATGTTTTTTGAAATTTTGAATTTTTTTTCAAATCCTCAAAAATGATGAAAAACGGCGTGCTATAGTATGTCGAACGGTAGGGGCTATAGCCCATGTTTAAAATGATGAAAAACGAGGTAAAAAAAAAAATCAAAATTTCAAAAAACGATGGGCTATAACCCATGTTTTTTGAAATTTAGAATTTTTTTCAAATCCTCAAAAATGATGAAAAACGGCGTGCTATAGTATGCCGAACGGTAGGGGCTATAGCCCATGTTCAAAAATGATGAAAAACGAGGTTAATTTTTTTTTCAAAATTTCAAAAAACGATAGGCTATAACCCATGTTTTTTGAAATTTTGAAATTTTTTCAAATCCTCAAAAATGATGAAAAACGGCGTGCTATAGTATGCCGAACGGTAGGGGCTATAGCCCATGTTAAAAAATGATGAAAAACGAGGTAAAAAAAAAAATCAAAATTTCAAAAAACGATGGGCTATAACCCATGTTTTTTGAAATTTTGAATTTTTTTCAAATCCTCAAAAATGATGAAAAACGGCGTGCTATAGTATGCCGAACGGTAGGGGCTATAGCCCATGTTCAAAAATGATGAAAAACGAGGTTAAAAAAAAAATTCAAAATTTCAAAAAACGATGGGCTATAACCCATGTGTTTTGAAATTTTTAATTTTTTTCAAATCCTCAAAAATGATGAAAAACGGCGTGCTATAGTATGCCGAACGGTAGGGGCTATAGCCCATGTACAAAAATGATGAAAAACGAGGTTAAAAAAAAATCTAAATTTCAAAAAACGATGGGCTATAACCCATGTTTTTTGAAATTTTGAATTTTTTTCAAATCCTCAAAAATGATGAAAAACGGCGTGCTATAGTATGTCGAACGGTACGGGCTATAGCCCGTGTTCAAAAATGATGAAAAACGAGGTTAAAAAAAAAATCAAAATTTCAAAAAACGATGGGCTATAACCCATGTTTTTTGAAATTTTGATTTTTTTTCAAATCCTCCAAAATGATGAAAATCGGCATGCTATAGTATGCCGTACGGTAGGGACTATAGCCCATGTTCAAAAATGATGAAAAACGAGGTTAAACTTTTTTTTTCAAAATTTCAAAAAACGATGGGCTATAACCCATGTTTTTTGAAATTTTGAATTTTTTTGAAATCCTCAAAAATGATGAAAAACGGCGTGCTATAGTATGCCGAACGGTAGGGGCTATAGCCCATGTTCAAAAATAATGAAAAACGAGGTTAAAAAAAAAATCAAAATTTCAAAAAACTATGGGCTATAACCCATGTTTTTTTTAATTTTTTTCAAATCCTCAAAAATGATGAAAAACGGCGTGCTATATAGTATGCCATACGGTAGGGGCTATAGCCCATGTTCAAAAATGATGAAAAACGAGGTTAAAAAAAAAAATCAAAATTTCAAAAAACGATGGGCTATAACCCATGTTTTTTTAAATTTTGAATTTTTTTCAAATCCTCAAAAATGATGAAAAACGGCGTGCTATAGTATGTCGAACGGTACGGGCTATAGCCCGTGTTCAAAAATGATGAAAAACGAGGTTAAAAAAAAAATCTAAATTTCAAAAAACGATGGGCTATAACCCATATTTTTTGAAATTTTGATTTTTTTTCAAATCCTCCAAAATGATGAAAATCGGCATGCTATAGTATGCCGTACGGTAGGGACTATAGCCCATGTTCAAAAATGATGAAAAACGAGGTTAAACTTTTTTTTTCAAAATTTCAAAAAACGATGGGCTATAACCCATGTTTTTTGAAATTTTGAATTTTTTTGAAATCCTCAAAAATGATGAAAAACGGCGTGCTATAGTATGCCGAACGGTAGGGGCTATAGCCCATGTTCAAAAATAATGAAAAACGAGGTTAAAAAAAAAATCAAAATTTCAAAAAACTATGGGCTATAACCCATGTTTTTTTGAATTTTTTTCAAATCCTCAAAAATGATGAAAAACGGCGTGCTATATAGTATGCCATACGGTAGGGGCTATAGCCCATGTTCAAAAATGATGAAAAACGAGGTTAAAAAAAAAATTCAAAATTTCAAAAAACGATGGGCTATAACCCATGTTTTTTTAAATTTTTAAATTTTTTCAAATCCTCAAAAATGATGAAAAACGGCGTGCTATAGTATGCCGAACGGTAGGGGCTATAGCCCATGTTCAAAAATGATGAAAAACGAGGTAAAAAAAAAAATCAAAATTTCAAAAAACGATGGGCTATAACCCATGTTTTTTGAAATTTTGAATTTTTTTCAAATCCTCAAAAATGATGAATAACGGCGTGCTATAGTATGCCGAACGGTAGGGGCTATAGCCCATGTTCAAAAATGATGAAAAACGAGGTTAAAAAAAAAATTCAAAATTTCAAAAAACGATGGGCTATAACCCATGTGTTTTGAAATTTTTAATTTTTTTCAAATCCTCAAAAATGATGAAAAACGGCGTGCTATAGTATGCCGAACGGTAGGGGCTATAGCCCATGTTCAAAAATGATAAAAAACGAGGTTAAAAAAAAATCAAAATTTCAAAAAACGATGGGCTATAACCCATGTTTTTTGAAATTTTGAATTTTTTTTCAAATCCTCAAAAATGATGAAAAACGGCGTGCTATAGTATGTCGAACGGTAGGGGCTATAGCCCATGTTTAAAATGATGAAAAACGAGGTAAAAAAAAAAATCAAAATTTCAAAAAACGATGGGCTATAACCCATGTTTTTTGAAATTTAGAATTTTTTTCAAATCCTCAAAAATGATGAAAAACGGCGTGCTATAGTATGCCGAACGGTAGGGGCTATAGCCCATGTTCAAAAATGATGAAAAACGAGGTAAATTTTTTTTTCAAAATTTCAAAAAACGATAGGCTATAACCCATGTTTTTTGAAATTTTGAAATTTTTTCAAATCCTCAAAAATGATGAAAAACGGCGTGCTATAGTATGCCGAACGGTAGGGGCTATAGCCCATGTTCAAAAATGATGAAAAACGAGGTAAAAAAAAAAATCAAAATTTCAAAAAACGATGGGCTATAACCCATGTTTTTTGAAATTTTGAATTTTTTTCAAATCCTCAAAAATGATGAAAAACGGCGTGCTATAGTATGCCGAACGGTAGGGGCTATAGCCCATGTTCAAAAATGATGAAAAACGAGGTTAAAAAAAAAATTCAAAATTTCAAAAAACGATGGGCTATAACCCATGTGTTTTGAAATTTTTAATTTTTTTCAAATCCTCAAAAATGATGAAAAACGGCGTGCTATAGTATGCCGAACGGTAGGGGCTATAGCCCATGTTCAAAAATGATGAAAAACGAGGTAAAACAAAAATCAAAATTTCAAAAAACGATGGGCTATAACCCATGTTTTTTGAAATTTTGAATTTTTTTCAAATCCTCAAAAATGATGAAAAACGGCGTGCTATAGTATGCCGAACGGTAGGGGCTATAGCCCATGTTCAAAAATGATGAAAAACGAGGTTAAATTTTTTTTTCAAAATTTCAAAAAACGATGGGCTATAACCCATGTGTTTTGAAATTTTTAATTTTTTTCAAATCCTCAAAAATGATGAAAAACGGCGTGCTATAGTATGCCGAACGGTAGGGGCTATAGCCCATGTTCAAAAATGATGAAAAACGAGGTTAAAAAAAAATCAAAATTTCAAAAAACGATGGGCTATAACCCATGTTTTTTGAAAATTTGAATTTTTTTTCAAATCCTCAAAAATGATGAAAAACGGCGTGCTATAGTATGTCGAACGGTAGGGGCTATAGCCCATGTTTAAAATGATGAAAAACGAGGTTAAAAAAAAAATCAAAATTTCAAAAAACGATGGGCTATAACCCATGTTTTTTGAAATTTTGAATTTTTTTCAAATCCTCAAAAATGATGAAAAACGGCGTGCTATAGTATGCCGAACGGTAGGGGCTATAGCCCATGTTCAAAAATGATGAAAAACGAGGTTATTTTTTTTTTCAAAATTTCAAAAAACGATAGGCTATAACCCATGTTTTTTGAAATTTTGAAATTTTTTCAAATCCTCAAAAATGATGAAAAACGGCGTGCTATAGTATGCCGAACGGTAGGGGCTATAGCCCATGTTCAAAAATGATGAAAAACGAGGTAAAAAAAAAAAAAGAAATTTCAAAAAACGATGGGCTATAACCCATGTTTTTTGAAATTTTGAATTTTTTTCAAATCCTCAAAAATGATGAAAAACGGCGTGCTATAGTATGCCGAACGGTAGGGGCTATAGCCCATGTTCAAAAATGATGAAAAACGAGGTTAAAAAAAAATCAAAATTTCAAAAAACGATGGGCTATAACCCATGTTTTTTGAAAATTTGAATTTTTTTTCAAATCCTCAAAAATGATGAAAAACGGCGTGCTATAGTATGTCGAACGGTAGGGGCTATAGCCCATGTTTAAAATGATGAAAAACGAGGTTAAAAAAAAAATCAAAATTTCAAAAAACGATGGGCTATAACCCATGTTTTTTGAAATTTTGAATTTTTTTCAAATCCTCAAAAATGATGAAAAACGGCGTGCTATAGTATGCCGAACGGTAGGGGCTATAGCCCATGTTCAAAAATGATGAAAAACGAGGTTATTTTTTTTTTCAAAATTTCAAAAAACGATAGGCTATAACCCATGTTTTTTGAAATTTTGAAATTTTTTCAAATCCTCAAAAATGATGAAAAACGGCGTGCTATAGTATGCCGAACGGTAGGGGCTATAGCCCATGTTCAAAAATGATGAAAAACGAGGTAAAAAAAAAAATCAAAATTTCAAAAAACGATGGGCTATAACCCATGTTTTTTGAAATTTTGAATTTTTTTCAAATCCTCAAAAATGATGAAAAACGGCGTGCTATAGTATGCCGAACGGTAGGGGCTATAGCCCATGTTCAAAAATGATGAAAAACGAGGAAAAAAAAAAATCAAAATTTCAAAAAACGATGGGCTATAACCCATGTTTTTTGAAATTTTGAATTTTTTTCAAATCCTCAAAAATGATGAAAAACGGCGTGCTATAGTATGTCGAACGGTAGGGGCTATAGCCCATGTTTAAAATGATGAAAAACGAGGTTAAAAAAAAAATCAAAATTTCAAAAAACGATGGGCTATAACCCATGTTTTTTTAAATTTTGATTTTTTTTCAAATCCTCAAAAATGATGAAAAACGGCGTGCTATAGTATGCCAAACGATAGGGGCTATAGCCCATGTTGAAAAATGATGAAAAACGAGGTAATTTTTTTTTTCAAAATTTCAAAAAACGATAACCCGCTATAGCCCCTATCGTTTGGCATACTATAGCACGCCGTTTTTCATCATTTTTGAGGATTTGAAAAAAAATCTAAATTTAAAAAAACATGGGTTATAGCCCATCGTTTTTTGAAATTTTGAATTTTTTTCAAATCCTCAAAAATGATGAAAAACGGCGTGCTATAGTATGCCGAACGGTAGGGGCTATAGCCCATGTTCAAAAATGATGAAAAACGAGGTTAAAAAAATAAATCAAATTTTCAAAAAACGATGGGCTATAACCCATGTTTTTTGAAATTTTTTCAAATCCTCAAAAATGATGAAAAACGGCGTGCTATAGTATGCCATACGGTAGGGGCTATAGCCCATGTTGAAAATTGATGAAAAACGAGGTTAAAAAAAATGAAATTTTCAAAAAACGATGGGCTATAACCCATGTTTTTGAAATTTCGATTTTTTTTCAAATCCTCAAAAATGATGAAAAACGGCGTGCTATAGTATGCCGAACGGTAGGGGCTATAGCCCATGTTCAAAAATGATAAAAAACGAGGTTAAAAAAAAAATCAAAATTTAAAAAAACCATGGGCTATAACCCATGTTTTTTGAAATTTTGAATTTTTTTCAAATCCTCAAAAATGATGAAAAACGGCGTGCTATAGTATGCCGAACGGTAGGGGCTATAGCCCATGTTCAAAAATGATGAAAAACGAGGTTATTTTTTTTTTCAAAATTTCAAAAAACGATAGGCTATAACCCATGTTTTTTGAAATTTTGAAATTTTTTCAAATCCTCAAAAATGATGAAAAACGGCGTGCTATAGTATGCCGAACGGTAGGGGCTATAGCCCATGTTCAAAAATGATGAAAAACGAGGTAAAAAAAAAAATCAAAATTTCAAAAAACGATGGGCTATAACCCATGTTTTTTGAAATTTTGAATTTTTTTCAAATCCTCAAAAATGATGAAAAACGGCGTGCTATAGTATGCCGAACGGTAGGGGCTATAGCCCATGTTCAAAAATGATGAAAAACGAGGAAAAAAAAAAATCAAAATTTCAAAAAACGATGGGCTATAACCCATGTTTTTTGAAATTTTGAATTTTTTTCAAATCCTCAAAAATGATGAAAAACGGCGTGCTATAGTATGTCGAACGGTAGGGGCTATAGCCCATGTTTAAAATGATGAAAAACGAGGTTAAAAAAAAAATCAAAATTTCAAAAAACGATGGGCTATAACCCATGTTTTTTTAAATTTTGATTTTTTTTCAAATCCTCAAAAATGATGAAAAACGGCGTGCTATAGTATGCCAAACGATAGGGGCTATAGCCCATGTTGAAAAATGATGAAAAACGAGGTAATTTTTTTTTTCAAAATTTCAAAAAACGATAACCCGCTATAGCCCCTATCGTTTGGCATACTATAGCACGCCGTTTTTCATCATTTTTGAGGATTTGAAAAAAAATCTAAATTTAAAAAAACATGGGTTATAGCCCATCGTTTTTTGAAATTTTGAATTTTTTTCAAATCCTCAAAAATGATGAAAAACGGCGTGCTATAGTATGCCGAACGGTAGGGGCTATAGCCCATGTTCAAAAATGATGAAAAACGAGGTTAAAAAAATAAATCAAATTTTCAAAAAACGATGGGCTATAACCCATGTTTTTTGAAATTTTTTCAAATCCTCAAAAATGATGAAAAACGGCGTGCTATAGTATGCCATACGGTAGGGGCTATAGCCCATGTTGAAAATTGATGAAAAACGAGGTTAAAAAAAATGAAATTTTCAAAAAACGATGGGCTATAACCCATGTTTTTGAAATTTCGATTTTTTTTCAAATCCTCAAAAATGATGAAAAACGGCGTGCTATAGTATGCCGAACGGTAGGGGCTATAGCCCATGTTCAAAAATGATAAAAAACGAGGTTAAAAAAAAAATCAAAATTTAAAAAAACCATGGGCTATAACCCATGTTTTTTGAAATTTTGAATTTTTTTCAAATCCTCAAAAATGATGAAAAACGGCGTGCTATAGTATGCCGAACGGTAGGGGCTATAGCCCATGTTCAAAAATGATGAAAAACGAGGTTAAAAAAAAATCAAAATTTCAAAAAACAATGGGCTATAACCCATGTTTTTTGAAATTTTGAATTTTTTTCAAATCCTCAAAAATGATGAAAAACGGCGTGCTATAGTATGCCGAACGGTATGGGCTATAGCCCATGTTCAAAAATGATGAAAAACAAGGTTAAATTTTTTTTCAAAATTTCAAAAAACGATGGGCTATAACCCATGTGTTTTGAAATTTTGAATTTTTTTCAAATCCTCAAAAATGATGAAAAACGGCGTGCTATAGTATGCCGAACGGTAGGGGCTATAACCCATGTTCAAAAATGATGAAAAACGAGGTTAAAAAAAATTCAAAATTTCAAAAAACGATGGGCTATAACCCATGTTTTTTGAAATTTTGAATTTTTTTCAAATCCTCAAAAATGATGAAAATCGGCATGCTATAGTATGCCGTACGGTAGGGACTATAGCCCATGTTCAAAAATGATGAAAAACGAGGTTACATTTTTTTTTCAAAATTTAAAAAAACGATGGGCTATAACCCATGTTTTTTGAAATTTTGAATTTGTTTCAAATCCTCAAAAATGATGAAAAACGGCGTGCTATGGTATGCCAAACGATAGGGGCTATAGCCCATGTTGAAAAATGATGAAAAACGAGGTTAATTTTTTTTTCAAAATTTCAAAAAACGATGGGCTATAACCCATGTTTTTTGAAATTTTGAATTTTTTTCAAATCCTCAAAAATGATGAAAATCGGCATGCTATAGTATGCCGTACGGTATGGACTATAGCCCTTGTTCAAAAATGATGAAAAACGAGGTTAAACATTTTTTTTCAAAATTTCAAAAAACGATGGGCTATATATAACCCATATTTTTTGAAATTTTGAATTTTTTTCAAATCCTCAAAAATGATGAAAAACGGCGTGCTATAGTATGCCAAACGATAGGGGCTATAGCCCATGTTGAAAAATGATGAAAAACGAGGTTAATTTTTTTTTAAAAATCTCAAAAAACGATGGGCTATAACCCATATTTTTGAAATTTTGAATTTTTTTCAAATCCTCAAAAATGATGAAAAACGGCGTGCTATAGTATGCCGAACGGTAGGGGCTATAGCCCATGTTCAAAAATGATGAAAAATTTGGTTAAAAAAAATTTCAAAATTTCCAAAAACGATGGGCTATAACCCATGTTTTTTGAAATTTTGAATTTTTTTCAAATCCTCAAAAATGATGAAAAACGGCGTGCTATAGTATGCCGAACGGTAGGGGCTATAGCCCATGTTCAAAAATGATGAAAAACGAGGTAAAAAAAAAAATCAAAATTTCAAAAAACGATGGGCTATAACCCATGTTTTTTGAAATTTTGAATTTTTTTCAAATCCTCAAAAATGATGAAAAACGGCGTGCTATAGTATGCCGAACGGTATGGGCTATAGCCCATGTTCAAAAATGATGAAAAACGAGGTTAAAAAAATGTCAAAATTTCAAAAAACGATGGGCTATAACCCATGTGTTTTGAAATTTTGAATTTTTTTCAAATCCTCAAAAATGATGAAAAACGGCGTGCTATAGTATGCCGAACGGTAGGGGCTATAGCCCATGAAAAATTAGGTTAATTTTTTTTTCAAAATTTCCAAAAACGATGGGCTATAACCCATGTTTTTTGAAATTTTGAATTTTTTTCAAATCCTCAAAAATGATGAAAAACGGCGTGCTATAGTATGCCGAACGGTAGGGGCTATAGCCCATGTTCAAAAATGATGAAAAACGAGGTTAAAAAAAAAATCAAAATTTCAAAAAACGATGGGCTATAACCCATGTTTTTGAAATTTTAAATTTTTTTCAAATCCTCAAAAATGATGAAAAACGGCGTGCTATAGTATGCCATACGGTAGGGGCTATAGCCCATGTTCAAAAATGATGAAAAACGAGGTTAAAAAAAAAAATCTAAATTTCAAAAAACGATGGGCTATAACCCATGTTTTTGAAATTTTAAATTTTTTTCAAATCCTCAAAAATGATTAAAAACGGCGTGCTATAGTATGCCGAACGGTAGGGGCTATAGCCCATGTTCAAAAATGATGAAAAACGAGGTTAATGTTTTTTTCAAAATTTCAAAAAACGATGGGCTATAACCCATGTTTTTTGAAATTTTGAATTTTTTTCAAATCCTCAAAAATGATGAAAAACGGCGTGCTATAGTATGCCGAACGGTAGGGGCTATAGCCCATGTTCAAAAATGATGAAAAACGAGGTTAAAAAAAAAATCAAAATTTCAAAAAACGATGGGCTATAACCCATGTTTTTGAAATTTTGAATTTTTTTCAAATCCTCAAAAATGATGAAAAACGGCGTGCTATAGTATGCCATACGGTAGGGGCTATAGCCCATGTTCAAAAATGATGAAAAACGAGGTTAAAAAAAAAAATCTAAATTTCAAAAAACGATGGGCTATAACCCATGTTTTTTGAAATTTAGATTTTTTTTCAAATCCTCAAAAATGATGAAAAACGGCGTGCTATAAGTATGCCGAACGGTAGGGGCTATAGCCCATGTTCAAAAATGATAAAAAACGAGGTAAAAAAAAATATCTAAATTTCAAAAAACGATGGGCTATAACCCATGTTTTTTGAAATTTTGAAAATTTTTCAAATCCTCAAAAATGATTAAAAACGGCGTGCTATAGTATGCCGAACGGTAGGGGCTATAGCCCATGTTCAAAAATGATGAAAAACGAGGTTAATGTTTTTTTCAAAATTTCAAAAAACGATGGGCTATAACCCATGTTTTTTGAAATTTTGATTTTTTTTCAAATCCTTAAAAATGATGAAAAACGGCGTGCTATAGTATGCCATACGGTAGGGGCTATAGCCCATGTTCAAAAATGATGAAAAACGAGGTTAAAAAAAAAAAAAAAAATCAAAAAACGATGGGCTATAACCCATGTTTTTTTAAATTTTGAATTTTTTTCAAATCCTCAAAAATGATGAAAAACGGCGTGCTATAAGTATGCCGAACGGTAGGGGCTATAGCCCATGTTCAAAAATGATAAAAAACGAGGTAAAAAAAAATATCTAAATTTCAAAAAACGATGGGCTATAACCCATGTTTTTTGAAATTTTGAATTTTTTTCAAATCCTCAAAAATGATTAAAAACGGCATGCTATAGTATGCCGAACGGTAGGGGCTATAGCCCATGTTCAAAAATGATGAAAAACGAGGTTAATGTTTTTTTCAAAATTTCAAAAAACGATGGGCTATAACCCATGTTTTTTGAAATTTTGAATTTTTTTCAAATCCTCAAAAATGATGAAAAACGGTGTGCTATAGTATGCCATACGGTAGGGGCTATAGCCCATGTTCAAAAATGATGAAAAACGAGGTTAAAAAAAAAAAAAAAAATCAAAAAACGATGGGCTATAACCCATGTTTTTTGAAATTTTGATTTTTTTTCAAATCCTCAAAAATGATGAAAAACGGCGTGCTATAGTATGTCGAACGGTAGGGGCTATAGCCCGTGTTCAAAAATGATGAAAAACGAGGTTAAAAAAAGAATCAAAATTTCAAAAAACGGCGTGCTATAGTATGCCGAACGGTAGGGGCTATAGCCCATGTTCAAAAATGATGAAAAATTAGGTTAAAAAAAAAAAAAAATTTCAAAAACGATGGGCTATAACCCATGTTTTTTGAAATTTTGAATTTTTTTCAAATCCTCAAAAATGATGAAAAACGGCGTGCTATAGTATGCCGAACGGTAGGGGCTATAGCCCATGTTCAAAAATAATGAAAAACGAGGTTAAAAAAAAAATCAAAATTTCAAAAAACGATGGGCTATAACCCATGTTTTTTGAATTTTTTCAAATCCTCAAAAATGATGAAAAACGGCGTGCTATATAGTATGCCATACGGTAGGGGCTATAGCCCATGTTCAAAAATGATGAAAAACGAGGTTAAAAAAAAAATCAAAATTTCAAAAAACGATGGGCTATAACCCATGTTTTTTGAAATTTTGAATTTTTTTCAAATCCTCAAGAATGATGAAAAACGGCGTGCTATAGATTGCCGAACGGTAGGGGCTATAGCCCATGTTAAAAAATGATGAAAAACGAGGTTAAAAAAAAAATCAAAATTTCAAAAAACGATGGGCTATAACCCATGTTTTTTGAAATTTTGATTTTTTTTCAAATCCTCAAAAATGATGAAAAACGGCGTGCTATAGTATGCCGAACGGTAGGGGCTATAGCCCATGTTCAAAAATGATGAAAAATTAGGTTAAATTTTTTTTCAAAATTTCCAAAAACGATGGGCTATAACCCATGTTTTTTGACATTTTGAATTTTTTTCAAATCCTCAAAAATGATGAAAAACGGCGTGCTATAGTATGCCGAACGGTAGGGGCTATAGCCCATGTTCAAAAATGATGAAAAACGAGGTTAAAAAAAAAATCAAAATTTCAAAAAACGATGGGCTATAACCCATGTTTTTTGAAATTTAGATTTTTTTTCAAATCCTCAAAAATGATGAAAATCGGCATGCTATAGTATGCCGTACGGTAGGGACTATAGCCCATGTTCAAAAATGATGAAAAACGAGGTTAAACTTTTTTTTTCAAAATTTCAAAAAACGATGGGCTATAACCCATGTTTTTTGAAATTTTGAATTTTTTTCAAATCCTCAAAAATGATGAAAAACGGTGTGCTATAGTATGCCGAACGGTAGGGGCTATAGCCCATGTTCAAAAATGATGAAAAATTAGGTTAAAAAAAAAATCAAAATTTCAAAAAACGATGGGCTATAACCCATGTTTTTTGAAATTTTGAATTTTTTTCAAATCCTCAAAAATGATGAAAAACGGCGTGCTATAGTATGCCATACGGTAGGGGCTATAGCCCATGTTCAAAAATGATGAAAAACGAGGTTAAAAAAAAAATCAAAATTTCAAAAAACGATGGGCTATAACCCATGTTTTTAGAAATTTTGAATTTTTTTCAAATCCTCAAAAATGATGAAAAACGGCGTGCTATAGTATGCCGAACGGTAGGGGCTATAGCCCGTGTTCAAAAATGATGAAAAACGAGGTTAAAAAAAGAATCAAAATTTCAAAAAACGGCGTGCTATAGTATGCCGAACGGTAGGGGCTATAGCCCATGTTCAAAAATGATGAAAAATTAGGTTAAAAAAAAATCAAAATTTCAAAAACGATGGGCTATAACCCATGTTTTTTGAAATTTTGAATTTTTTTCAAATCCTCAAAAATGATGAAAAACGGCGTGCTATAGTATGCCGAACGGTAGGGGCTATAGCCCATGTTCAAAAATAATGAAAAACGAGGTTAAAAAAAAAATCAAAATTTCAAAAAACGATGGGCTATAACCCATGTTTTTTGAATTTTTTTCAAATCCTCAAAAATGATGAAAAACGGCGTGCTATATAGTATGCCATACGGTAGGGGCTATAGCCCATGTTCAAAAATGATGAAAAACGAGGTTAAAAAAAAAATCAAAATTTCAAAAAACGATGGGCTATAACCCATGTTTTTTGAAATTTTGAATTTTTTTCAAATCCTCAAGAATGATGAAAAACGGCGTGCTATAGATTGCCGAACGGTAGGGGCTATAGCCCATGTTAAAAAATGATGAAAAACGAGGTTAAAAAAAAAATCAAAATTTCAAAAAACGATGGGCTATAACCCATGTTTTTTGAAATTTTGATTTTTTTTCAAATCCTCAAAAATGATGAAAAACGGCGTGCTATAGTATGCCGAACGGTAGGGGCTATAGCCCATGTTCAAAAATGATGAAAAATTAGGTTAAATTTTTTTTCAAAATTTCCAAAAACGATGGGCTATAACCCATGTTTTTTGACATTTTGAATTTTTTTCAAATCCTCAAAAATGATGAAAAACGGCGTGCTATAGTATGCCGAACGGTAGGGGCTATAGCCCATGTTCAAAAATGATGAAAAACGAGGTTAAAAAAAAAATCAAAATTTCAAAAAACGATGGGCTATAACCCATGTTTTTTGAAATTTAGATTTTTTTTCAAATCCTCAAAAATGATGAAAATCGGCATGCTATAGTATGCCGTACGGTAGGGACTATAGCCCATGTTCAAAAATGATGAAAAACGAGGTTAAACTTTTTTTTTCAAAATTTCAAAAAACGATGGGCTATAACCCATGTTTTTTGAAATTTTGAATTTTTTTCAAATCCTCAAAAATGATGAAAAACGGTGTGCTATAGTATGCCGAACGGTAGGGGCTATAGCCCATGTTCAAAAATGATGAAAAATTAGGTTAAAAAAAAAATCAAAATTTCAAAAAACGATGGGCTATAACCCATGTTTTTTGAAATTTTGAATTTTTTTCAAATCCTCAAAAATGATGAAAAACGGCGTGCTATAGTATGCCATACGGTAGGGGCTATAGCCCATGTTCAAAAATGATGAAAAACGAGGTTAAAAAAAAAATCAAAATTTCAAAAAACGATGGGCTATAACCCATGTTTTTAGAAATTTTGAATTTTTTTCAAATCCTCAAAAATGATGAAAAACGGCGTGCTATAGTATGCCGAACGGTAGGGGCTATAGCCCATGTTCAAAAATGATGAAAAACGAGGTTAAAAAAAAAATCTAAATTTCAAAAAACGATGGGCTATAACCCATGTTTTTTGAAATTTTGAATTTTTTTCAAATCCTCAAAAATGATGAAAAACGGCGTGCTATAGTATGCCGAACGGTAGGGGCTATAGCCCATGTTCAAAAATGATGAAAAACGAGGTAAAAAAAAAAAAATCAAAATTTCAAAAAACGATGAGCTATAACCCATGTTTTTGAAATTTTGATTTTTTTTTCAAATCCTCAAAAATGATGAAAAACGGCGTGCTATATTATGCCATATGGTAGGGGCTATAGCCCATGTTCAAAAATGATGAAAAACGAGGTTAAAAAAAAATCAAAATTTCAAAAAACGATGGGCTATAACCCATGTTTTTTGAAATTTTGATTTTTTTTCAAATCCTCAAAAATGATGAAAAACTGCGTGCTATAGTATGCCAAACGATAGGGGCTATAGCCCATGTTGAAAAATGATGAAAAACTAGGTTTTCTTTTTTTTTCAAAATTTAAAAAAACGATGGGCTATAACCCATGTTTTTTGAAATTTTGAATTTTTTTCAAATCCTCAAAAATGATGAAAAACGGCGTGCTATAGTATGCCGAACGGTAGGGGCTATAGCCCATGTTCAAAAATGATGAAAAATTAGGTTAAAAAAAATTCAAATTTTCAAAAAACGATGTAGTCCAGTCATTATATGAAAAAACCTAGGACAAATTGCAACAGTAGCAAACTCAACTGATTTTGTATGAGGGAAAAAAAGTCCAAAGGAATCCCATCATGGGAAAGTTTTGAAAATGACCTATATATATTCATATCGAAAAATGCCTGTTATAACATAGTGGTGAATGGGGTTCAAAAATGTACTTTTAGATATCACTATAAAAACTCACAAGCTGATTACACACACAAAGACAAGAAAAAAAGTCAATCACAACTTCATTGAATTATTCTGTTTACTCATGCAAATCACACATTATCTTATTTGATATGCACCAATTAGCATACACGCCAGAACTAATCAAAACATTTGATAAAGACATTTTTTTCTTCTTGGAATATTAGTAGATAGGCTCTGTGGAGCTCAGTCCATGAGGATGGGGCTCAAGGGTTTATGTCCGTGGGGATAGGTCCATGGAGATGGGGGCTCTGGTGTCTTGGCAGGGCAGGAGATAAGGCTGAGGGATGAACAGGAGACGGTTAGTAAGGACAGAGAAAAAAATAAGGTAAAGTACAAAAATGGCTAGACTGGTCAAATAATTAAATCACTTACACAATACAACACTACACAATCTAATCTTCATCCTCATCACAGGCCATCTGTTTTGTATGAGAACCTCCCTGTACTTGAGCTTCGTGAACGTCTCTCTCTGCCTGTACTTGGTTCTGTGTCTTTTGGGCTGGTATATGTAGTTATCTCTGGTCGTCTGGTGTACGGCGACATTCTTTGTGAACTTTATCACCAGGTACTGAGGTTATGCTGTCTCCCCTCGTTACACTGGCCTCGTTTATAGACACACATCCCTTCTCTCCGAGTGTTGATACTAATGACCCTGTTCCACCAACACCTTGCCTACAAATTACACATTGTTCATTTGCCTCCATTTCCTGAAATGGATAAAATAAATGTACAAAATTAACAATGTTTGTAATACATGTTAACTTTAATGTCAATATTAGGTCAGAGCTACAAACATAAAACATATCTTTCATGTAGTTGTTGACATTAACTTCAGCTGAGCACTTACTTGAACTTCACACATCCATGTTAGGAACTGAGCCTGTTCTGGATGAGTAGATTATGGAAGTGGGAGAGATGAGGGTCCAGAAATCTAGAAAAGTGCACTTGAATTTTTGTTTCATGTGCTCTGTGTGAATGAAAAATAAATATTTAGCATAATACTCATAGAATGATTTAGTCTTGTTAATAGGCTACACAGCTGGTGTGCCCCCGCGGGCGGGGGCTCTGGGGTTCAATCTAGGTTTTAAGCTAGCTATTTAATAGCTAATTACCAATGTAATGACAATTTAAAAACAACAATAAACTTTAACGTTACAATAAAGCAACATTTAACAATTGTATTAGGCTACTAGCATGATTGATTTGTTTAATAAATTGATTGATATTAATTTATATTGTGAAAGCTTCCACTGACAATAGCAGACCATCAAGCACAATGCGACAATGCATTGTGAGCTTGTCGATCAGCTATTGTCAGTGGAAGCTTTCCCCACAATTACAGAAAACAGAAACAACACTAGCATTCAGCCCTGAGTCCGGTTACCCATATAGGGTTTAAGTGGTTAATGTAACATTTACTACAAGTCAAGAGAGTCAAGAGTCAAGAGTGATGCTGACACAGTTCAGTACACACAGTCATCAACATTATTTAAGCTATTCTGTACATTGCAATAACTATCACAGTAATGTTAGCTAGCATGGTTAATAGCTAACTGACTAAATCCTATATTAAACAATGCTTTGAAATGTTCACATCTATAACGCTTATTATAATGTTACTTGATGTATATATATATATTTTTTTTTACCTGCAAGGGTCTCTGACTTTAGAGGAAATGGATAAATATTTCAAAGCTGTTGGGATGGTTTACATGTCAGCCATCTTGATCTTGTTGTCAAGAAATACCAATTTATGCAATGACATTCCTGTTTAAGAACTCCCAGTGTGCAGCAATGGGCAAATACACAGTTTTTATAATAGGCGGAAATTACATATTTGTACAGCATGCAAAACACTACATGATTCTTGCACAAAACTACATGGGCTTAACATAAATTTGGTATGTCTGTATAGGGGAGGCTTGTAGGTACCCATGTAACCCATTTCCATTAACATTTATTGAGGTAGAAGGCCAAGGGGCCATTTGAAAAATGGTGATGGCCATATTTCCTTCCCCAAAAAATCGTCTTAACTTTGAATAATTAGGTATGTAGCCCCCTTTCCAATGAGGTAACATGACATGGTTGGTCTCATTGGAAACCCGAGGTTGTCTAGAATCAAATGGTATCTTTACTTTTGAGCTACCTCAAAATTTGAACGCGTCACAATCTCTGAAATACAGTGTCGTCAGTGATCCTGCCAGCAATCAAGTAGGTGTCATAGGGGTAACAAAACATTGAAAAAAAAACACATTTCCCATGATGGGATTCCTTGGGACTTTTTTTCTCTCACTAAAGACATATTGAGGATACAAAATCAGTTGAGTTTGCTATTGTTGCAATTTGTCCTAGGTTTAGCCTAATTCTGGCCTATAATGACTGGACTAATGGGCTATAACCCATGTTTTTTTTAATTGTGATTTTTTTTCAAATCCTCAAAAATGATGAAAGACGGCGTGCTATAGTATGTCGAACGGTAGGGGCTATAGCCCATGTTCAAAAATGATGAAAAACGAGGTTAAAAAAAAAATCAAAATTTCAAAAAACGATGGGCTATAACCCATGTTTTTTGAAATTTTGAATTTTTTTCAAATCCTCAAAAATGATGAAAAACGGCGTGCTATAGTATGCCGAACGGTAGGGGCTATAGCCCATGTTCAAAAATGATGAAAAATTAGGTAAAAAAAAATTCAAAATTTCAAAAAACGATGGGCTATAACCCATGTTTTTTGAAATTTTTAATTTTTTTCAAATCCTCAAAAATGATGAAAAACGGCGTGCTATAGTATGTCGAACGGTAGGGGCTATAGCCCATGTTCAAAAATGATGAAAAACGAGGTTAAAAAAAAAATCAAAATTTCAAAAAACGATGGGCTATAACCCATGTTTTTTGAAATTTTGAATTTTTTTCAAATCCTCAAAAATGATGAAAAACGGCGTGCTATAGTATGCCGAACGGTAGGGGCTATAGCCCATGTTCAAAAATGATGAAAAATTAGGTTAAAAAAATATCAAAATTTCAAAAAACGATGGGCTATAACCCATGTTTTTTGAAATTTTGAATTTTTTTCAAATCCTCAAAAATGATGAAAGACGGCGTGCTATAGTATGTCGAACGGTAGGGGCTATAGCCCATGTTCAAAAATGATGAAAAACGAGGTTAAAAAAAAAATCAAAATTTCAAAAAACGATGGGCTATAACCCATGTTTTTTGAAATTTTGAATTTTTTTCAAATCCTCAAAAATGATGAAAAACGGCGTGCTATAGTATGCCGAACGGTAGGGGCTATAGCCCATGTTCAAAAATGATGAAAAATTAGGTTAAAAAAAATTCAAAATTTCAAAAAACGATGGGCTATAACCCATGTTTTTTGAAATTTTGAATTTTTTTCAAATCCTCAAAAATGATGAAAAACGGCGTGCTATAGTATGTCGAACGGTAGGGGCTATAGCCCATGTTCAAAAATGATGAAAAACGAGGTTAAAAAAAATCAAAATTTCAAAAAACGATGGGCTATAACCCATGTGTTTTGAAATTTTGAATTTTTTTCAAATCCTCAAAAATGATGAAAAACAACGTGCTAGAGTATACCGAACAGTAGGGGCTATAACCCATGTTCAAAAATGATGAAAAACGAGGTTAAATTGTTTCTCAAAATTTCAAAAAACGATGGGCTATAACCCATGTTTTTTTAAATTTTGATTTTTTTTCAAATCCTCAAAAATGATGAAAATCGGCATGCTATAGTATGCCATATGGTAGGGACTATAGCCCATGTTCAAAAATGATGAAAAACAAGGTTAAACTTTTTTTTTCAAATTTTCAAAAAACGATGGGCTATAACCCATGTTTTTTTAAATTTTGAATTTTTTTCAAATCCTCAAAAATGATGAAAAACGGCGTGCTATATTATGCCAAACGATAGGGGCTATAGCCCATGTTGAAAAATGATGAAAAACGAGGTTGATTTTTTTTTCAAAATTTCAAAAAACGATGGGCTATAACCCATGTTTTTTGAAATTTTGAATTTATTTCAAATCCTCAAAAATGATGAAAAACGGCGTGCTATAGTATGTCGAACGGTAGGGGCTATAGCCCATGTTCAAAAATGATGAAAAACGAGGTAAAAAAAAAAATCTAAATTTCAAAAAACGATGGGCTATAACCCATGTTTTTTGAAATTTTGAAATTTTTTCAAATCCTCAAAAATGATGAAAAACGGCGTGCTATAGTATGCCGAACGGTAGGGGCTATAGCCCATGTTCAAAAATGATGAAAAATTAGGTTAAAAAAAATTCAAAATTTCAAAAAACGATGGGCTATAACCCATGTTTTTAGAAATTTTGAATTTTTTTCAAATCCTCAAAAATGATGAAAAACGGCGTGCTATAGTATGTCGAACGGTAGGGGCTATAGCCCATGTTCAAAAATGATGAAAAACGAGGTTAAAAAAAAAATCAAAATTTCAAAAAACGATGGGCTATAACCCATGTGTTTTGAAAATTTGAATTTTTTTCAAATCCTCAAAAATGATGAAAAACAACGTGCTAGAGTATACCGAACAGTAGGGGCTATAACCCATGTTCAAAAATGATGAAAAACAAGGTTAAATTGTTTCTCAAAATTTCAAAAAACGATGGGCTATAACCCATGTTTTTTTAAATTTTGAATTTTTTTCAAATCCTCAAAAATGATGAAAATCGGCATGCTATAGTATGCCATATGGTAGGGACTATAGCCCATGTTCAAAAATGATGAAAAACAAGGTTAAACTTTTTTTTTCAAATTTTCAAAAAACGATGGGCTATAACCCATGTTTTTTGAAATTTTGAATTTTTTTCAAATCCTCAAAAATGATGAAAAACGGCGTGCTATATTATGCCAAACGATAGGGGCTATAGCCCATGTTGAAAAATGATGAAAAACGAGGTTGATTTTTTTTTCAAAATTTCAAAAAACGATGGGCTATAACCCATGTTTTTTGAAATTTTGAATTTATTTCAAATCCTCAAAAATGATGAAAAACGGCGTGCTATAGTATGCCGAACGGTAGGGGCTATAGCCCATGTTCAAAAATGATGAAAAATTAGGTTAAAAATTTTTCAAAATTTCAAAAAACGATGGGCTATAACCCATGTTTTTAGAAATTTTGAATTTTTTTCAAATCCTCAAAAATGATGAAAAACGGCGTGCTATAGTATGTCGAACGGTAGGGGCTATAGCCCATGTTCAAAAATGATGAAAAACGAGGTTAAAAAAAAAATCAAAATTTCAAAAAACGATGGGCTATAACCCATGTGTTTTGAAAATTTGAATTTTTTTCAAATCCTCAAAAATGATGAAAAACGGCGTGCTATAGTATGCCGAACGGTAGGGGCTATAGCCCATGTTCAAAAATGATGAAAAATTAGGTTAAAAAAATATCAAAATTTCAAAAAACGATGGGCTATAACCCATGTTTTTTGAAAATTTGAATTTTTTTCAAATCCTCAAAAATGATGAAAGACGGCGTGCTATAGTATGTCGAACGGTAGGGGCTATAGCCCATGTTCAAAAATGATGAAAAACGAGGTTAAAAAAAAAATCAAAATTTCAAAAAACGATGGGCTATAACCCATGTTTTTTGAAATTTTGAATTTTTTTCAAATCCTCAAAAATGATGAAAAACGGCGTGCTATAGTATGCCGAACGGTAGGGGCTATAGCCCATGTTCAAAAATGATGAAAAATTAGGTTAAAAAAAATTCAAAATTTCAAAAAACGATGGGCTATAACCCATGTTTTTTGAAATTTTGAATTTTTTTCAAATCCTCAAAAATGATGAAAAACGGCGTGCTATAGTATGTCGAACGGTAGGGGCTATAGCCCATGTTCAAAAATGATGAAAAACGAGGTTAAAAAAAATCAAAATTTCAAAAAACGATGGGCTATAACCCATGTGTTTTGAAATTTTGAATTTTTTTCAAATCCTCAAAAATGATGAAAAACAACGTGCTAGAGTATACCGAACAGTAGGGGCTATAACCCATGTTCAAAAATGATGAAAAACGAGGTTAAATTGTTTCTCAAAATTTCAAAAAACGATGGGCTATAACCCATGTTTTTTTAAATTTTGATTTTTTTTCAAATCCTCAAAAATGATGAAAATCGGCATGCTATAGTATGCCATATGGTAGGGACTATAGCCCATGTTCAAAAATGATGAAAAACAAGGTTAAACTTTTTTTTTCAAATTTTCAAAAAACGATGGGCTATAACCCATGTTTTTTTAAATTTTGAATTTTTTTCAAATCCTCAAAAATGATGAAAAACGGCGTGCTATATTATGCCAAACGATAGGGGCTATAGCCCATGTTGAAAAATGATGAAAAACGAGGTTGATTTTTTTTTCAAAATTTCAAAAAACGATGGGCTATAACCCATGTTTTTTGAAATTTTGAATTTATTTCAAATCCTCAAAAATGATGAAAAACGGCGTGCTATAGTATGTCGAACGGTAGGGGCTATAGCCCATGTTCAAAAATGATGAAAAACGAGGTAAAAAAAAAAATCTAAATTTAAAAAAACGATGGGCTATAACCCATGTTTTTTGAAATTTTGAAATTTTTTCAAATCCTCAAAAATGATGAAAAACGGCGTGCTATAGTATGCCGAACGGTAGGGGCTATAGCCCATGTTCAAAAATGATGAAAAATTAGGTTAAAAAAAATTCAAAATTTCAAAAAACGATGGGCTATAACCCATGTTTTTAGAAATTTTGAATTTTTTTCAAATCCTCAAAAATGATGAAAAACGGCGTGCTATAGTATGTCGAACGGTAGGGGCTATAGCCCATGTTCAAAAATGATGAAAAACGAGGTTAAAAAAAAAATCAAAATTTCAAAAAACGATGGGCTATAACCCATGTGTTTTGAAAATTTGAATTTTTTTCAAATCCTCAAAAATGATGAAAAACAACGTGCTAGAGTATACCGAACAGTAGGGGCTATAACCCATGTTCAAAAATGATGAAAAACAAGGTTAAATTGTTTCTCAAAATTTCAAAAAACGATGGGCTATAACCCATGTTTTTTTAAATTTTGAATTTTTTTCAAATCCTCAAAAATGATGAAAATCGGCATGCTATAGTATGCCATATGGTAGGGACTATAGCCCATGTTCAAAAATGATGAAAAACAAGGTTAAACTTTTTTTTTCAAATTTTCAAAAAACGATGGGCTATAACCCATGTTTTTTGAAATTTTGAATTTTTTTCAAATCCTCAAAAATGATGAAAAACGGCGTGCTATATTATGCCAAACGATAGGGGCTATAGCCCATGTTGAAAAATGATGAAAAACGAGGTTGATTTTTTTTTCAAAATTTCAAAAAACGATGGGCTATAACCCATGTTTTTTGAAATTTTGAATTTATTTCAAATCCTCAAAAATGATGAAAAACGGCGTGCTATAGTATGCCGAACGGTAGGGGCTATAGCCCATGTTCAAAAATGATGAAAAATTAGGTTAAAAAATTTTCAAAATTTCAAAAAACGATGGGCTATAACCCATGTTTTTAGAAATTTTGAATTTTTTTCAAATCCTCAAAAATGATGAAAAACGGCGTGCTATAGTATGTCGAACGGTAGGGGCTATAGCCCATGTTCAAAAATGATGAAAAACGAGGTTAAAAAAAAAATCAAAATTTCAAAAAACGATGGGCTATAACCCATGTGTTTTGAAAATTTGATTTTTTTTCAAATCCTCAAAAATGATGAAAAACAACGTGCTAGAGTATGCCGAACGGTAGGGGCTATAACCCATGTTCAAAAATGATGAAAAACGAGGTTAAATTGTTTTTCAAAATTTCAAAAAACGATGGGCTATAACCCATGTTTTTAGAAATTTTGAATTTTTTTCAAATCCTCAAAAATGATGAAAAACGGCGTGCTATAGTATGTCGAACGGTAGGGGCTATAGCCCATGTTCAAAAATGATGAAAAACGAGGTTAAAAAAAAAATCAAAATTTCAAAAAACGATGGGCTATAACCCATGTGTTTTGAAAATTTGAATTTTTTTCAAATCCTCAAAAATGATGAAAAACAACGTGCTAGAGTATACCGAACAGTAAGGGCTATAACCCATGTTCAAAAATGATGAAAAACGAGGTTAAATTGTTTCTCAAAATTTCAAAAAACGATGGGCTATAACCCATGTTTTTTTAAATTTTGAATTTTTTTCAAATCCTCAAAAATGATGAAAATCGGCATGCTATAGTATGCCATATGGTAGGGACTATAGCCCATGTTCAAAAATGATGAAAAACAAGGTTAAACTTTTTTTTTCAAATTTTCAAAAAACGATGGGCTATAACCCATGTTTTTTGAAATTTTGAATTTTTTTCAAATCCTCAAAAATGATGAAAAACGGCGTGCTATATTATGCCAAACGATAGGGGCTATAGCCCATGTTGAAAAATGATGAAAAACGAGGTTGATTTTTTTTTCAAAATTTCAAAAAACGATGGGCTATAACCCATGTTTTTTTAAATTTTGAATTTATTTCAAATCCTCAAAAATGATGAAAAACGGCGTGCTATAGTATGTCGAACGGTAGGGGCTATAGCCCATGTTCAAAAATGATGAAAAACGAGGTAAAAAAAAAAATCTAAAATTCAAAAAACGATGGGCTATAACCCATGTTTTTTGAAATTTTTAAATTTTTTCAAATCCTCAAAAATGATGAAAAACGGCGTGCTATAGTATGCCGAACGGTAGGGGCTATAGCCCATGTTCAAAAATGATGAAAAATTAGGTTAAAAAAATTTCAAAATTTCAAAAAACGATGGGCTATAACCCATGTTTTTAGAAATTTTGAATTTTTTTCAAATCCTCAAAAATGATGAAAAACGGCGTGCTATAGTATGTCGAACGGTAGGGGCTATAGCCCATGTTCAAAAATGATGAAAAACGAGGTTAAAAAAAAAATCAAAATTTCAAAAAACGATGGGCTATAACCCATGTGTTTTGAAAATTTGAATTTTTTTCAAATCCTCAAAAATGATGAAAAACAACGTGCTAGAGTATGCCGAACGGTAGGGGCTATAACCCATGTTCAAAAATGATGAAAAACGAGGTTAAATTGTTTTTCAAAATTTCAAAAAACGATGGGCTATAACCCATGTTTTTTGAAATTTTGAATTTTTTTCAAATCCTCAAAAATGATGAAAATCGGCATGCTATAGTATGCCATATGGTAGGGACTATAGCCCATGTTCAAAAATGATGAAAAACGAGGTTAAACTTTTTTTTTCAAAATTTCAAAAAACTATGGGCTATAACCCATGTTTTTTGAAATTTTGATTTTTTTTCAAATCCTCAAAAATGTTGAAAAACGGCGTGCTATATTATGCCAAACGATAGGGGCTATAGCCCATGTTGAAAAATGATGAAAAACGAGGTTGATTTTCTTTTCAAAATTTCAAAAAACGATGGGCTATAACCCATGTTTTTTGAAATTTTGAATTTTTTTCAAATCCTCAAAAATGATGAAAAACGGCGTGCTATATTATGCCAAACGATAGGGGCTATAGCCCATGTTGAAAAATGATGAAAAACGAGGTTGATTTTTTTTTCAAAATTTCAAAAAACGATGGGCTATAACCCATGTTTTTTGAAATTTTGAATTTTTTTCAAATCCTCAAAAATGATGAAAAACGGCGTGCTATAGTATGTCGAACGGTAGGGGCTATAGCCCATGTTCAAAAATGATGAAAAACGAGGTTAAAAAAAAATAAAAATTTCAAAAAACGATGGGCTATAACCCATGTTTTTTGAAATTTTGAATTTTTTTCAAATCCTCAAAAATGATGAAAAACGGCGTGCTATAGTATGCCATACGGTAGGGGCTATAGCCCATGTTCAAAAATGATGAAAAACGAGGTTAAAAAAAAATCAAAATTTCAAAAAACGATGGGCTATAACCCATGTTTTTTGAAATTTTGAATTTTTTTCAAATCCTCAAAAATGATGAAAAACGGCGTGCTATAGTATGCCATACGGTAGGGGCTATAGCCCATGTTCAAAAATGATGAAAAACGAGGTTAAAAAAAAAAAGAAAATCAAAAAACGATGGGCTATAACCCATGTTTTTGAAATGTTGAATTTTTTTCAAATCCTCAAAAATGATGAAAAACGGCGTGCTATAGTAGGCCGAACGGTAGGGGCTATAGCCCATGTTCAAAAATGATGAAAAATTAGGTTAAAAAAAATTCAAATTTTCAAAAAACGATGGGCTATAACCCATGTTTTTTGAAAATTTGAATTTTTTTCAAATCCTCAAAAATGATGAAAAACGGCGTGCTATAGTATGCCGAACGGTAGGGGCTATAGCCCATGTTCAAAAATGATGAAAAATTAGGTTAAAAAAAATTCAAAATTTCAAAAAACGATGGGCTATAACCCATGTTTTTTGAAATTTTGAATTTTTTTCAAATCCTCAAAAATGATGAAAAACGGCGTGCTATAGTATGTCGAACGGTAGGGGCTATAGCCCATGTTCAAAAATGATGAAAAACAAGGTTAAAAAAAAAATCAAAATTTCAAAAAACGATGGGCTATAACCCATGTGTTTTGAAATTTTGAATTTTTTTCAAATCCTCAAAAATGATGAAAAACAACGTGCTAGAGTATGCCGAACGGTAGGGGCTATAACCCATGTTCAAAAATGATGAAAAACGAGGTTAAATTGTTTTTAAAAATTTCAAAAAACGATGGGCTATAACCCATGTTTTTTGGAATTTTGAATTTTTTTCAAATCCTCAAAAATGATGAAAATCGGCATGCTATAGTATGCCATATGGTAGGGACTATAGCCCATGTTCAAAAATGATGAAAAACGAGGTTAAACTTTTTTTTTCAAAATTTCAAAAAACGATGGGCTATAACCCATGTTTTTTGAAATTTTGATTTTTTTTCAAATCCTCAAAAATGATGAAAAACGGCGTGCTATATTATGCCAAACGATAGGGGCTATAGCCCATGTTGAAAAATGATGAAAAACGAGGTTGATTTTTTTTTCAAAATTTCAAAAAACGATGGGCTATAACCCATGTTTTTTGAAATTTTGAATTTTTTTCAAATCCTCAAAAATGATGAAAAACGGCGTGCTATAGTATGTCGAACGGTAGGGGCTATAGCCCATGTTCAAAAATGATGAAAAACGAGGTTAAAAAAAAATCAAAATTTCAAAAAACGATGGGCTATAACCCATGTGTTTTGAAATTTTGAATTTTTTTCAAATCCTCAAAAATGATGAAAAACAACGTGCTAGAGTATGCCGAACGGTAGGGGCTATAACCCATGTTCAAAAATGATGAAAAACGAGGTTAAATTGTTTTTAAAAATTTCAAAAAACGATGGGCTATAACCCATGTTTTTTGAAATTTTGAATTTTTTTTCAAATCCTCAAAAATGATGAAAATCGGCATGCTATAGTATGCCATATGGTAGGGACTATAGCCCATGTTCAAAAATGATGAAAAACGAGGTTAAACTTTTTTTTTCAAAATTTCAAAAAACGATGGGCTATAACCCATGTTTTTTGAAATTTTGATTTTTTTTCAAATCCTCAAAAATGATGAAAAACGGCGTGCTATATTATGCCAAACGATAGGGGCTATAGCCCATGTTGAAAAATGATGAAAAACGAGGTTGATTTTTTTTTCAAAATTTCAAAAAACGATGGGCTATAACCCATGTTTTTTGAAATTTTGAATTTTTTTCAAATCCTCAAAAATGATGAAAAACGGCGTGCTATAGTATGTCGAACGGTAGGGGCTATAGCCCATGTTCAAAAATGATGAAAAACGAGGTTAAAAAAAAATCAAAATTTCAAAAAACGATGGGCTATAACCCATGTTTTTTGAAATTTTGAAATTTTTTCAAATCCTCAAAAATGATGAAAAACGGCGTGCTATAGTATGCCATACGGTAGGGGCTATAGCCCATGTTCAAAAATGCTGAAAAACGAGGTTAAAAAAAAAAAAAGAAAATCAAAAAACGATGGGCTATAACCCATGTTTTTGAAATGTTGAATTTTTTTCAAATCCTCAAAAATGATGAAAAACGGCGTGCTATAGTATGTCGAACGGTAGGGGCTATAGCCCATGTTCAAAAATGATGAAAAACGAGGTAAAAAAAAAAATCTAAATTTCAAAAAACGATGGGCTATAACCCATGTTTTTTGAAATTTTGAATTTTTTTCAAATCCTCAAAAATGATGAAAAACGGCGTGCTATAGTATGTCGAACGGTAGGGGCTATAGCCCATGTTCAAAAATGATGAAAAACAAGGTTAAAAAAAAAAAAAAAAATTCAAAAAACGATGGGCTATAACCCATGTGTTTTGAAATTTTGAATTTTTTTCAAATCCTCAAAAATGATGAAAAACAACGTGCTAGAGTATGCCGAACGGTAGGGGCTATAACCCATGTTCAAAAATGATGAAAAACGAGGTTAAATTGTTTTTCAAAATTTCAAAAAACGATGGGCTATAACCCATGTTTTTTGAAATTTTGAATTTTTTTCAAATCCTCAAAAATGATGAAAATCGGCATGCTATAGTATGCCATATGGTAGGGACTATAGCCCATGTTCAAAAATGATGAAAAACGAGGTTAAACTTTTTTTTTCAAAATTTCAAAAAACGATGGGCTATAACCCATGTTTTTTGAAATTTTGATTTTTTTTCAAATCCTCAAAAATGATGAAAAACGGCGTGCTATATTATGCCAAACGATAGGGGCTATAGCCCATGTTGAAAAATGATGAAAAACGAGGTTGATTTTTTTTTCAAAATTTCAAAAAACGATGGGCTATAACCCATGTTTTTTGAAATTTTGAATTTTTTTCAAATCCTCAAAAATGATGAAAAACGGTGTGCTATAGTATGCCATACGGTAGGGGCTATAGCCCATGTTCAAAAATGATGAAAAACGAGGTTAAAAAAAAAATCAAAATTTTAAAAAACGATGGGCTATAACACATGTTTTTTGAATTTTTGAATTTTTTTCAAATCCTCAAAAATGATGAAAAACGGCGTGCTATAGTATGCCAAACGATAGGGGCTATAGCCCATGTTCAAAAATGATGAAAAACGAGGTTAAAACATTTTCAAAATTTCAAAAAACGATGGGCTATAACCCATGTTTTTAGAAATTTTTAATTTTTTTCAAATCCTCAAAAATGATGAAAAACGGCGTGCTATAGTATGCCGTACGGTAGGGACTATAGCCCATGTTCAAAAATGATGAAAAACGAGGTTAATTTTTTTTTCAAAATTTCAAAAAACGATAGGCTATAACCCATGTTTTTTGAAATTTTGAAATTTTTTCAAATCCTCAAAAATGATTAAAAACGGCGTGCTATAGTATGCCGAACGGTAGGGGCTATAGCCCATGTTCAAAAATGATGAAAAACGAGGTTAAAACATTTTCAAAATTTCAAAAAACGATGGGCTATAACCCATGTTTTTAGAAATTTTGAATTTTTTTCAAATCCTCAAAAATGATGAAAAACGGCGTGCTATAGTATGCCGTACGGTAGGGACTATAGCCCATGTTCAAAAATGATGAAAAACGAGGTTCATTTTATTTTTCAAAATTTCAAAAAACGATGGGCTATAACCCATGTTTTTTGAAATTTTGAATTTTTTTCAAATCCTCAAAAATGATGAAAAACGGCGTGCTATAGTATGCCGAACGGTAGGGGCTATAGCCCATGTTCAAAAATGATGAAAAATGACGTCAATTTTTTTTTCAAAATTTCAAAAAACGATGGGCTATAACCCATGTTTTTTGAAATTTTGAATTTTTTTCAAATCCTCAAAAATGATGAAAAACGGCGTGCTATAGTATGCCGAACGGTAGGGGCTATAGCCCATGTTCAAAAATGATGAAAAACGAGGTCAAATATATTTTTCAAATTTTCAAAAAACGATGGGCTATAACCCATGTTTTTTGAAATTTTGAATTTTTTTCAAATCCTCAAAAATGATGAAAAACGGCGTGCTATAGTATGCCGAACGGTAGGGGCTATAGCCCATGTTCAAAAATGATGAAAAACGAGGCTAATTCTTTTTTCAAAATTTCAAAAAACGATGGGCTATAACCCATGTTTTTTGAAATTTTGAAATTTTTTCAAATCCTCAAAAATGATGAAAAACGGCGTGCTATAGTATGCCGAACGGTAGGGGCTATAGCCCATGTTCAAAAATGATGAAAAATGACGTCAATTTTTTTTTCAAAATTTCAAAAAACTATGGGCTATAACCCATGTTTTTTGAAATTTAGAATTTTTTTCAAATCCTCAAAAATGATGAAAAACGGCGTGCTATAGTATGCCGAACGGTAGGGGCTATAGCCCATGTTCAAAAATGATGAAAAACGAGGTTAAATATATTTTTCAAAATTTCAAAAAACGATGGGCTATAACCCATCTTTTTTTTAATTTTGATTTTTTTCAATTTCGGAGGATAAAAAAAAGGTGAAAATATCGGAGCACATGCGGTAAATACAACACATTGAGCAGGACACTGCAGGGAGTTGAACCCCATGTTTTTAGCCCATGTTCAAAAATGATGAAAAACGAGGTTAAAAAAAAAATCAAATTTTTAAAAAACGATGGGCTATAACACATGTTTTTTGAATTTTTGAATTTTTTTCAAATCCTCAAAAATGATGAAAAACGGCGTGCTATAGTATGCCAAACGATAGGGGCTATAGCCCATGTTCAAAAATGATGAAAAACGAGGTTAAAACATTTTCAAAATTTCAAAAAACGATGGGCTATAACCCATGTTTTTAGAAATTTTTAATTTTTTTCAAATCCTCAAAAATGATGAAAAACGGCGTGCTATAGTATGCCGTACGGTAGGGACTATAGCCCATGTTCAAAAATGATGAAAAACGAGGTTAATTTTTTTTTCAAAATTTCAAAAAACGATAGGCTATAACCCATGTTTTTTGAAATTTTGAAATTTTTTCAAATCCTCAAAAATGATTAAAAACGGCGTGCTATAGTATGCCGAACGGTAGGGGCTATAGCCCATGTTCAAAAATGATGAAAAACGAGGTTAAAACATTTTCAAAATTTCAAAAAACGATGGGCTATAACCCATGTTTTTAGAAATTTTGAATTTTTTTCAAATCCTCAAAAATGATGAAAAACGGCGTGCTATAGTATGCCGTACGGTAGGGACTATAGCCCATGTTCAAAAATGATGAAAAACGAGGTTCATTTTATTTTTCAAAATTTCAAAAAACGATGGGCTATAACCCATGTTTTTTGAAATTTTGAATTTTTTTCAAATCCTCAAAAATGATGAAAAACGGCGTGCTATAGTATGCCGAACGGTAGGGGCTATAGCCCATGTTCAAAAATGATGAAAAATGACGTCAATTTTTTTTTCAAATTTTCAAAAAACGATGGGCTATAACCCATGTTTTTTGAAATTTTGAATTTTTTTCAAATCCTCAAAAATGATGAAAAACGGCGTGCTATAGTATGCCGAACGGTAGGGGCTATAGCCCATGTTCAAAAATGATGAAAAACGAGGTCAAATATATTTTTCAAATTTTCAAAAAACGATGGGCTATAACCCATGTTTTTTGAAATTTTGAATTTTTTTCAAATCCTCAAAAATGATGAAAAACGGCGTGCTATAGTATGCCGAACGGTAGGGGCTATAGCCCATGTTCAAAAATGATGAAAAACGAGGCTAATTCTTTTTTCAAAATTTCAAAAAACGATGGGCTATAACCCATGTTTTTTGAAATTTTGAATTTTTTTCAAATCCTCAAAAATGATGAAAAACGGCGTGCTATAGTATGCCGAACGGTAGGGGCTATAGCCCATGTTCAAAAATGATGAAAAATGACGTCAATTTTTTTTTCAAAATTTCAAAAAACGATGGGCTATAACCCATGTTTTTTGAAATTTTGAAATTTTTTCAAATCCTCAAAAATGATGAAAAACGGCGTGCTATAGTATGCCGAACGGTAGGGGCTATAGCCCATGTTCAAAAATGATGAAAAACGAGGTTAAATATATTTTTCAAAATTTCAAAAAACGATGGGCTATAACCCATCTTTTTTTTAATTTTGATTTTTTTCAATTTCGGAGGATAAAAAAAAGGTGAAAATATCGGAGCACATGCGGTAAATACAACACATTGAGCAGGACACTGCAGGGAGTTGAACCCCATGTTTTTAGCCCATGTTCAAAAATGATGAAAAACGGCGTGCTATAGTATGCCGTACGGTAGGGGCTATAGCCCATGTTCAAAAATGATGAAAAACGAGGTTAATTTTTTTTTTCAAAATTTCAAAAAACGATGGGCTATAACCCATGTTTTTGAAATTTTGATTTTTCTCAATTTCGGAGGATAAAAAAAAGGTGAAAATATCGGAGCACATGCGGTAAATACAACACATTGAACACTGCAGGGAGTTGAACCCCGTTCTGGTAAACCAGGAAGTACCACACCAGTGCCTTAGTATGTTTTGTTGTAGCAATCACATTCATTACATTTCAACAGTTTCGGAGGATTTGAAAAAGAAAATGAATATATCGGAAAAGCACCAGGTTATAGTCTATCGTCTTGGAGCGCATGCTAGAGGGTGCCATTTTTCACGATTTCGGAGGATTTGAAAAAAATGTGAAAATCACGGAAAAGCGACAGGCTATATATAGTCCATCGTCTCGGAGTGCATGCTATAGGGTGCCATTTCACGATTTGGAAGGATTTGGAAAAAAAAATGAAAATATCGGAAAAGCGACAGGCTATATATAGAGAGAGAGCGAGAGAGCGAGAGAGCGAGAGAGAGAGAGAGCGAGAGCGAGAGCGAGAGCGAGAGCGAGAGCGAGAGCGAGAGCGAGAGCGAGAGCGAGAGCGAGAGCGAGAGCGAGAGCGCGAGAGAGCGAGAGAGAGAGAGCGAGAGCGAGAGAGCGAGAGAGCGAGAGCGAGAGCGAGAGCGAGAGCGTGAGCGAGAGAGAGAGCGAGAGAGAGAGAGAGAGAGAGAGAGCGAGAAAAAAAAAAAGCGAGACGAAAAAGCGAGACGAAAAAGCGAGATGAAAAAGCGAGACGAAAAAGCGAGACGAAAAAGCGAGACGAAAAAGCGAGACGAAAAAGCGAGATGAAAAAGCAAGACGAAAAAGCGAGACGAAAAAGCGAGACGAAAAAGCGAGATGAAAAAGCGAGATGAAAAAGCGAGACGAAAAAGCGAGACGAAAAAGCGAGATGAAAAAGCGAGACGAAAAAGCGAGACGAAAAAGCGAGATGAAAAAGCGTGACGAAAAAGCGAGATGAAAAAGCGAGACGAAAAAGCGAGACGAAAAAGCGAGATGAAAAAGCGTGATGAAAAAGCGAGATGAAAAAGCGTGATGAAAAAGCGAGACGAAAAAGCGAGATGAAAAAACGTGATGAAAAAGCGAGACGAAAAAGCGAGACGAAAAAGCGTGACGAAAAAGCGAGACGAAAAAGCGAAATGAAAAAGCGAGATGAAAAGGCGTGATGAAAAAGCGAGATGAAAAAGCGAGACGAAAAAGCGAGATGAAAAAGCGAGATGAAAAAGCGAGATGAAAAAGCGAGACGAAAAAGCGAGATGAAAAAGCGAGACGAAAAATTTTGATGAAAAAGCGAGATGAAAAAGCGAGACGAAAAAGCGAGACGAAAAAGCGAGACGAAAAAGCGAGAAAAAGCGAGAAGCAGAATCAAACACAAAGGCCCTGCAGTCCCTTATTCATAAACAACGCTGTGTGAACGTGGCGTCGTTGTGGCCAAAGGTGACAGGAGAACAAATGAAGATCATGGCTGCCATGCCCCCCCGCGTCCACACTTTTCCTGGGCTGTGTCACGTGGTTCCTGTCGATTTGATCCAATACAAGCCAATGAAACTGGTCAGATGACCAATGATATCCAAAGAAATCAACAGGAACTGGAGCACGCACACACAGCCCAGGAAAAGTGTGGTGGTTCCGCCTTGGCAGAGTGTATAGCAGGGGTGGGCCACTATATTTCCACACTCACTCCAGAGGGCCTCATTGCATATTACTGTCTTAGCATTTTTTGCTTTTTAAAATAAATTACAATCCTGGAAAAGTAACCTTTTCATTGATTTTAAAATGGATTTAGTTTTAGCTATGATAACTTTAAGAACGAAATACAAATTGTACACAAAAATACAATACTACTATAATACTAGTCATTAAGTACTAGTCATTTAATACTAGTCATTAAGTATAATTAAAGCAGGTCATGTTTGCATGTTTGGAATTGCAACAGCTGAGATCAATACTATATCAGTATTCTGATATGAACCTGCGGGCCGCATTAAGTGAAGGTGGCGGGGGCCGCCTGTGGCCCCCGGGCCGCCAGTTGCCCACCCCTGGTGTATAGAGCCAGTCACGTGACACCCTCCCGCGTGCTTCAATTAGCCAGTAGCTGCAGCTTCAATATTCCAGTGATGAATCACCGGCATTGTATCGCAGGAATTGCGAGCAGCGCCAGGCCCATTGAAGTTCACAATGACATTAGGCGGAACAATGGAGTCCACAGAGCTCCCCGGGGAGGGCGCGCTCATGAGGCGCTACGCCCCAGGTGTCTGTGCAAGCCAGCAGCCATGTGCCAACTGCCAAGGGACCTATAGTTGTCTCAATAGACGCAGTGACAATAGGTGATAATGGAGGATGTGATGCGGGGCCGGGCTCAGACTCAATTTATAGGGGCCAGTTTCGAGTCACAGCCGTCCGTGTAGGTGCTCTTTGAGAGCGGTTTTGAAGGAGTCAAGGGATTCACATGCCTTAATGGCTGTTGGTAGGGTGTTAGTGTAGGAGCGAAATTAATTGAAATGCACTGAGCGGTGGCTCAGGGATAGAGTGGCCGTATGTCAACCGCAAGGTTGCCAGTTCGAACCTGGGCTCCCCCAGAGTTAGTGTCAAAGTGTCCATGAGCAAGACACTGAACCCCTAATTGCTCCAGATGTGCTGGTTGGTGCCTTGCATGGTATCCTCCTGTCATCGGTGTATGAATGTGTGTGTGAGTGGGTGAATGTTATGTATAATGTAAAGTGCTTTGGATAAAGGCGCTATATCATATCATACTATAATTAACCGAATGTCTGTGTGTGTGTGTGTGTGTGTGTGTGTGTGTGTGTGTGTGTGTGTGTGTCTGTCAGAAACAGTGCCGTAACTCCTTACTGCCTGCACCAATCACTCCCACTTTTCACACAGGCATTGACCATATGAATATGGAGGGCGTAACGATTCGATTTGACACATTAATGATTATTAATTAATGTATTAGTCAATTACAAACGCACCCGGGCGCAGTACCCTTCACGGCCACAAGGGGGGGCAAATATCTCACAACGGGTAAGGACTAGTATATATAATATGCACCATTTACCATTTTATGTTTTGCTGAATATTTGACTATAATATTATGACATGCCCAGAGTAGGGATATTATGTTGGGTCCATGTGGTTATCCCTATATAGTTGAAAGACAAATGACATTATACACTCATTCACTGCAGTGTCGATTTTGACGACTAAAACTGACAAAAAATGTTCATCGACTACCTTTTATCACTGACGGAGACTATAACTAAATGAAATCTAAGCTATGATGACTAAAACTAAGTCGACAAATAAAAACAAGAGGACAAGAGATGTAGATCCAGTATATAAGTAAAAGACACCATCATTTCACACTTGTTTGCATGCTGAAAATAGCAGATCTACAAGCACACAACGCGACGGCATCAAGGCCTGAAAAAATGCTTTTTTTGTCGCTAAAAAACAACTTTAGTCGACTAAAATTGCATGACATTATTTAGTCGACTAAAACTAGACTAACACTAAGGCATTTCAGATGACTAAAATATGACTAAAACAAAAATTGCAATTCCGTACATACACGTTTAGAAAACACCAAAAATCTGTACATATACGACACTGAAACCCTCCCCATAAGAGACAATGGCGGAGGAGGCGCCATATATCGAATTTGAGCCACGGGAGACACCACAGAGCACCGCTGGTTGCCGTGTCGAGCGTTGCGAAGTTCGACTAGAGCCGTCGCATACCCGTTCGAGTTGTAGCCCTATTTGGACAGAATAGTAAATAATATCAAACCCGAAACTCACCCATGCCACGGTGAAATAGCACTTCCGTACTAGCGGAAGCCACGCCTCCATCGCGGTCAAAACAGTCAATAGTCGTGTCATATGTATACAGATTTGAGAGTTTTCTATAGTCGTGCATGTAATTTGCAATTGCAATTCCGTACATATTTACGTGTTTCTGTGAGATCAGGCTGATTCTCCACAGCAAGAACGTGAGCAAGGCAGTGAACCCTCACCTGCTCCAGCAGAGCCTGTTGAAGCATCATGAATCTCATGTTATTGTTTTGAGCGGTGCCAAGCACTACTTTAAGTGACGGAGTGTGTCTGCATGTCTGTATTGCCCTATGTCTGAGTATGACCCCTGCAGTTGATGCTGGTTGGCCTATTGACCTAATTGGGATCACATTCGGGTCACACACGCACACACACACACACACACACACACACACACACACACACACACACACACACACACTGCACCGCTCAGTTCACACGGGTGTGATATCTTTTACCAGTCAGTTAAAAAAAACAACATGCAAGCAAGCCATATAACTGCAAGTTATTGTTAAGCTGATTACAGCGGAGGATTTCCCAACCTGGAATCATCGTGTCATTATCAACCTCAACCGTAATATTTCAGGCTCGGCCCTCATTAACCGAGTTAAGAGCACACTTACGCTGCGTGCTCAAACGTGCTCTCAAACCATTCATGCCCAGCTGCAGTGATTGTCTGTGATTTGGACCCAGTAATAGCATGGAGGGAGTTGATGCCAATATCATCTGGCACTTGATACCAGGGCTCTGGCTGGGAGACGCGACACGTACGGTACCAGGCAGCCAACACGTTAGCACACATGAGACCTCACACAACAAACCTAGCAATCTCATGTAGGCTAATTCCAATTATGGAAATAATGACAGTACAAATAGGTGCGTGCGTGCGAGTGCGTGGGTGTGCGTGCGAGCATGCGTGTGGCAGCCCTCTGGTTAGTCCTGGGGATAGCTTTAAATAGCTTTTGGGGGATAGCTTTTTAGTATTCGTTATAACATTGTACAGTATATGCTTGTACTTCTACTCAAGTAAAAAAAAAAAAGTAACGTAAACATAGTGAGTAGAATAACATCTTACAGCTACATTAAAACAGTTATTCCAGACTGAAGCTTCCTGCATTGTTAAAGAAACTATCCCCAAACCCTGAAATTCTAGACATTTTTTTAAGAAATGCTGCATAATGATTGAGGCAGTGATTGTGCAACTTTTGCTAGAAAGTGATCAAATGTAATTAACGGTTCTGGACAATTAAGTCATATCAGAAGTAGTAATATTTCCATTCAAGTATAATATCTCAGCACCATTTCCATGTCTGATGTACATTACATTACATTACAAAGAAATATAATTATAGCCTTCTATGTCATGCTGTATAGGTTTTTAAAATATATTTTCTGTGGCTAAAATAAAAAAGATGTAAACAGCTTTTTTTTTTTTTTTTTTTTTTTTTTAAGATATTTTTTTGCGGCTTACGCCTTTTATTGATTTTTTTTTTAAGGGACAGATAGTAGGCTGACAGGAAACGGGAGAGAGATGGGGGGATGACATGCGGTAAAGGCCGTGTCGGGTTCGGGAGTCGAACCCGCGGCACACCGCGACTGGATCACCAGTCCGGTGCCCAGACCGTTACGCTACGGCCTGGGCCGTAAACAGCTTTTGACCTGCGACCCAACTATGGATAAGCGGTTGAAGATGGACGGATGAAACAGCTTGTGTATATTGGTGGTAAATGTGCAATGCGTGTGTTCTCTATATATCTCTGCAGGCCGCCCCACCGGATGAAGTGAATAACTACCTCTCTCTCTCTCGCTCGCTCTCTCCAGTGTGAACGTCTGTAATTCACAGGAGGGGACGACCGCAGACCTCTATAGGCTGATATATCACACGCACCATCCATTAGATGGCAGTTGAGATAAACAGCTCTAAAGTGCCCCCGGGTTCCCACTGAAGACTCTGTAAACCACCTCCTCTCTCCCACTGCCGACACTGACAGAGGGCAGGAGAGAGGAGGAGGACAGCACATGAAGAGAGAGAGAGAGGGGGTATACGCGCGACATTAGAGGAAATCCACAACGGGCAGTTTGGCGCTCGAAGAAAAATATAAGGGGGGGGGGGGGGGGGGTGCAGGTAGTGAGGGAGAGACCAGGAGAGATGGAGAAACATGAACGGTCAAACAGTTCCAGAAATAGACAGGCAAAAGAAGGGGCAAAAGACAGGCAAAAGAAGAGCAAAAGACAGGCAAAAGAAGGGGCAAAAGACAGGCAAAATACAGGCAAAAGAAGGGCAAAAGACAGGCAAAAGAAGGGCAAAAGACAGGCAAAATACAGGCAAAAGAAGGGCAAAAGACGGGCAAAAGACAGGCAAAAGACAGGCAAAAGAAGGGCAAAAGACAGGCAAAAGAAGGGCAAAAGACAGGCAAAAGACAGGCAAAAGACAGGCAAAAGAAGGGCAAAAGACAGGCAAAAGAAGGGCAAAAGAAGGGCAAAAGAAGGGGCAAAAGAAGGGCAAAAGAAGGGCAAGAGACAGGCAAAAGAAGGGGCAAAAGACAGGCAAAAGAAGGGCAAAAGACAGGCAAAAGACAGGCAAAAGAAGGGCAAAAGACAGGCAAAAGGGGCAAAAGACAGGCAAAAGAAAGGCAAAAGACAGGCAAAAGAAGGGGCAAAAGACAGGCAAAAGAAGGGCAAAAGACAGGCAAAAGAAGGGGCAAAAGAATGGCAAAAGACAGGCAAAAGACAGGCAAAAGAAGGGCAAAAGACGGGCAAAAGACAGGCAAAAGAGGCAAAAGAAGGGCAAAAGACAGGCAAAAGAAGGGCAAAAGACAGGCAAAAGACAGGCAAAAGAAGGGCAAAAGAAGGGCAAAAGAAGGGGCAAAAGAAGGGCAAAAGAAGGGCAAAAGACAGGCAAAAGAAGGGGAAAAAGACAGGCAAAAGAAGGGCAAGACAGGCAAAAGAAGGGGCAAAAGACAGGCAAAAGAAGGGCAAAAGGACTGGAATAATAGAGCAAGATTAGAGATTCATGAATACTTCCACTGGACCCTGTCAGGCCCTCTATGGGATGCCATCAGACTCTTAGACCAGGCCTCAATTCTTACAGAGAACCACCACACCCTATCAAGCCCCATAAAGCTCAGTATAGGCCCAGCCAAGCCCTGTGTAGATCCCATCAGCCCTTATGTTATTAGCCCCACTCCAGGCTCCATCAGTGAGGAACGTAGAGCTGCAGCCATCTATAGTCTGAAGTTTACAGGTTCCATTCCCTCTTTGCCAAGTATCGAAGTGTCCTTGAGCAAGACACTGAATCCCCTGACTGCTCCAGATGAGCAGGTTGGTGCCTTGCGTGTTTTCCTCCGTCGTCGGTGTGTGAATTTGTGTAAACATTGTAAACGGTGTTGATAGAATTATCACACGATTTTAGATTTTAGTCGACTAAATCTACAGTTGATTTAAAAGTGTTTTGGCGGGCTTTGATGACGTCGTAATGGCTGATTTTACACTTGCTGAAAATACCTGACCTACAAGCTCACAACCCATTGCAGCGTGACGCGTTGTGAGCTTGTAGATCTGCTATTTTCAGCGTGCAACCAAGTGTAAAATGACTTGACTCTTGTCCGCTAGTCCCTTCCTAACATGTTAGTCTAGTTTGAATGTGTTGATGAAATTGTCAATATATTTAGTCTTCACAGCTTAGTTTTCATTTAGTTTAATTTCGTTTTCGTCTGTGAAAAAACTAAAAGGTAGTCGACGGTAGACGGTGTGTGTGTGTGTGTGTGTGTGTGTGTGTGTATGGGTGTGTGTGTGGTCAAAACACAAAAACTTCTCACTACTCTGGGGCCCCTAAGAAAACCTCATCCCCGCCACACGTGACTCGACCCAACCGGCCTGCTGGACTGGCTGTGTGTGTGTGTGTGTGTGTGCGTGCGTGCGTGTGTGCGTGCTGGCCTCCTCAAAGAGTAAACGAATGACTTGTTGTTGTTGTTGTTGTGTCAGCAGAAATGAAGTCAGCTTTTATAAAATGTAAAGGGTATCATTTTGATCTGAAAACTTATTTCCCATGTGGTCAAATAGTCATTCTTAATTGTGTGTTGTTTCTACAATCCTATAAGGGAAAGCAGTATGTAAGTGGTGTGCTGCAGGAAAGCAATGAATACATGCATTGCGGTTTCATTAAATAAGAATAAGAATGAAAAAAGTGTAAAAATAATTATAATAATAACAAATCATATATTTTCACTTTGTTTAAATGTAACCAACAGTGCTGAAGTTCTTCTTTTTTTCTTCTTTTTTTTGACGGGCTCTTGCGTCTTGCATTTAGGGGGTGGTAACTATGCTAATAACAAACGATCTGCCACGCCTTTTGTATGATCAAGTGGGATTCAGCACACCTGGGGATGAGCACCATGACCCAATGGGATGGTTCTAAGAACTAAGGTTCTTATGACTCTGATGAAGACCGCAAGGTCGAAACGTTAGTCTTGTATATACTCAGCACCTAAATAAAAGGCTCTAAATGTCCGTGCTGCTCCAGTCTCTTCTCCTTATGCAACTACGGTTCTTATATTATAGGCTTATAGAGCGTCGCAGTCCCGGCCCCTTTCATGACAACGACAGGCACAGGAAATAATTCCTCATGCATTTTTTCCCATAGAAGATTTACAATAAATAATTGAGTGGTGCAACCACTCCCTTACGGAGCTATGTGTGTGGGTGGCTGGGTGGTTGGGTGTCTGGGTATGAGCACGAAAACAGCATGGTTGTTTTTCACCACCTGTGCGCAACCTAACACACACACAAACACACACGCACGTAATAACTGTATATATGATGATTTCGGGTGTGCCAGTACAGTACAGTGAAAGTACAGTACAGTACAGTAGAGGATACAGTAAGTAGAGGGACCGCCACATGGTAACTCTGTCATTTCTCAACCGTTTCGGACACGGGGCGGCATGCCGGAACCGGGTCTGGAACCGGGGTCTGGAACCGGGGTCTGGAACCGGGGTCTGGAACCGGGGTCTGGAACTGGCCAGCCAAAATACATTTCAGTCGACTAAATCACCTGTAGATTTTGTCAACAAAAAATCGTATGACATTTATTCGAGCAAAACTAGACTAACACTAAAACATTCCAGGTGACTAAAATGTGACCAAAACTAAATGAAAACTGAAAAGCCAGTGTGTAATTACAACACCAATAGTAGCCTCACAGCGTATATGGCTTTCCCCAAGTTTCCCTCTGCTTTCAACAGCTGTAACAGCGCAGCCTGTCGTTAGTTAATTTCTCAGCCTGGTGACCCTGCGCCCTCGTCAAGCACCGTGTTATGAGAGCACATTGAAAGACTGCTGCCATGCAGCACTGCATGCAGTAGCAATAACAATGGGATGTGGACTCGGGTATCGTGGAAACTTTGCCCGCGGAAAAAGCCCCACACGTGGCCTGATGAGTCAAAGGTTTAATGGAAGCAGTCAAAACAAATTCGACAAGCGCGGGACCGTCCATCCAAAGTTCTTTCCTCGGCACTCGCATTACTGTCTGCCCGGTATTTATTGTGTATGCACTCAGAGTGCATTCAAGAGACCCTTATCTTCATTAACCACATGAATCTTAGCTTCCCTATACTCTGGGCACGGCATAATACGTGAAAATAGGCAAACATTCGGCGGAAAGATTAGGTATTGCGGAATGTACTGTACAATATCCCAGCAAGCATGCGGACAGGACTTGGACGAATTAGCGACGTCTCTATAGAGCGTCGCAGTCCCTCCCCCTTTCAGAACAACGAGTGGCCCAGGAAATAAATCCCAATGCATTTTTCCCATAGCCATTTCTTACATGAACACAATGTTTTGGGCCGATCAAATAATTTATAAGAAGAAAAACAAAACAAATAGTGTTGTCTCCTGCCTTTATTTTCATCTTTCTAATGATTCAAAATATTGTGTTCATTGTCATGATTTGTCACGATCCGAGTTGGCTTTGTCGGCGGCGTAACCGTCTTTAAATAAATACTTTAAGAAATGCCTATGAGGAAAATGAACGGCGATTTCTTTTCCGGGTCTCTCGAGGGGGCGGGACTGCGACGCTCTATTGGGGCCAAATCAAGGCAAACCAAGACTAGTCAGATCTGGCCCAGAAAATATCACCTGATTTCAACCGACATAAATTCTGCCCGCTATAGACGGACGTTCCCGGATGAGAGTCGATCTGATCGAGGCCAGATCGACTCATAACTACAGTCAGATCTAGCCCAGAATAAGCTTCTTTTAACTGGTGAAGACGTCCTGGAAATGACGTAAAGAAGATCATCCCCATAATGGGCTGTGATCTGGCCTATAGTCCCGAACGTTACCGTAGTCACCGGAACACGTCATCATGCAGACGCCATTTGGCTTGCTGGATAAAGGGTACCATACAGCCCACACAGCCTGACTTGCGCTCTACACCATGACCGCATATCTCTGCCTCAGCAGTTTCACCCCACTGACTGCTGATATCATCTGACGTAACGTGCATTAAGAATATAAACATATAACTATACTCAAATGAATACATATTGTATGTATTTCTACAGAGCAATGATGTGCACAACAAATTCCAATCTGGCTTTAGGAAAAGTCATAGCACAGAAACTGCCCTTGTAAAAGTAATGAATGATCTTAGGGTGTCTGCTGACAAGAAACATGTATCCGTTCTCCTACTTCTAGATTTAACGGCTGCATTTGACACGATTGATCATTCAATTTTAATACAGCGTCTGGAGCACTGGATAGGCCTGTCTGGTACGGCCCTGTCCTGGTTCTCCTCCTACCTGTCAAACAGAAGTTACTTTGTCAATCTAGCCGAGTTTGACTCAGACAAACACGACATCAGTTCTGGTGTCCCACAAGGCTCGATTCTTGGTCCTCTGCTGTTCTCCTTGTACATTCTGCCATTGGGTGAACTCATTACCAATCACGGAGTCAATTTTCATTTCTATGCTGATGATACCCAACTATATCTTTCTGTGGCCCCAGACGATCCCTGTGCTTTAGACCCGCTGCTGACCTGTCTGTCTAGCATAAAATGTTGGATGAGTGAGAACTTTCTCAAACTAAATGAGGATAAGACAGAAGTTCTCATAATCGGTTCTAGCGAGCAAAAAGAATCAATAATTAGCAGACTTGGCAACCTGACTGTAGAAAGTAACAGTACAGTAAAGAACCTGGGGGTTATTATTGATTCTGAATTGAATTTTAATTCACACATTAATCATGTTACCAAGATTGCTTTTTTTCACCTTAGAAATATTGCACGGATCAGATCCTATTTGTCCTTGGACGATGCAAAAACGCTAATCCACGCCTTTGTTTTTTCTCGGCTTGACTACTGCAATGCACTCTTTTCAGGACTCCCTAAGAAAACGACTGACAGACTACAACTTGTCCAAAATGCAGCAGCTAGAGTTTTAACTAGAACTAAGATGAGAGAACATATTACTCCAGTTTTGGCATCACTGCACTGGCTTCCGGTTGTTTTCAGGATTGACTTTAAAATTCTGTTACTTGTCTATAAAGCTCTCAATGGTCTCGCACCTCCGTACCTCCGTGACTGCCTACCTAGATATGTCCCTAGCCGCCCCCTCAGGTCCTCCAACGCTGGCCTACTTGAAGTGCCTAAAAGAATGTGCACAAAAAAGTACGGTGAGGCAGCTTTTTGCTTCTATGGCCCAACAGCCTGGAATAAACTTCCATTCGAGCTCAGACACGCACCCTCTGTAGACATTTTTAAATCTCAACTCAAGACTCACCTCTTCACCCTTGCTTTTAGTTGAGTTTTATTTTATTTATTTTATTTTTTTATGTGTTTTTATTTATTTTATGTTCTTATATTCGGTTTTGTTCTCTGCTATTGTTCTATCATTTTAACTACTTGTGTTTTATTGTATTTTATTTTTGTGTCCTGCCCTGTGAAGCACTTTGAGCTGCATTTATGTATGAAAAGTGCTATACAAATAAAGTTTATTATTATTATTATTATTCATATGTTCTCGTCTGGGTGTGTCTGAGAATTGGGGATTCTGTTTGGCTGAGGTGACTGGCCTTTCTGGATTAAAGCGCCCATTAGAACATAATATTATGCACACCCATTGTTGAACTGTATTAATAAATCTCTCTCTCTCTCTCTCTCTCTCTCTCTCCATATGCTCCAGACTGCTTCCTCCATTGAGCAGACCATGCAGCGTAGGGTTCTGGTACATTGGAGGCAGACAACCCTCCGTTGAACTCCAAAGGTGAGCCTGGAACCAGGATACAAATGGAGCCACAACTAAATACTCCCACATGCTGCTATATTATGCTGTGTGTGTGTGTGTGTGTGTGTGTGTGTGTGTGTGTGTGTGTGTGTGTGTGTGTGTGTGCGTGCGTGCGTGCATGCAGGCTTGCATGCGTGCGTGCATTTTGAGTCTTGAGCTTGATTTCTTCAATTTCTTGTGATCTTTTTTAAATTGTGCATGCAAGTGCGGTGTGTATGTATAGACGCATGGACGTATACTATACGGCATGTGTATAAGCATGTTAGTGCCTGACCACTGGCTGTCTGACTTTTGGCAGAGCAGTGACACCACCCGCCATGCCAGGGTCAGACCTGAGGCTGGGATGGCGAGGGTTAATTACTCCTCCACGTACAGTAAACTCACTCCCACTGTACAGCCAGTCGTCTCAGGAAGCACCTCTAATGGGTTTCCACTGGAACATGCACCACGCGGTCAATTCCTCAATGTTAACCCATTCTGACCTGAGATCAGATTCTAAAAATGTCTTCTACATCCTGACAGTTTTTTAAAAAAGTCGTTCTTCGATTAGAAATATGAGCTCAATTACAAACGTGAAATATTTCATTAAAGCGCGCTGTGTGTGCTGAGATCAGACTCTCGTTAACCGTACGGTAAAAATCCATCTCGGCCTGTTTTCTGCTACTACGCAGAGCTGGCCCTATTATAGCATGTCCCCCCCTGTTCAAGCTCATATAGCTAATGGCTAATGATCATAGCTGGAAAAGCCCGACATGGACGTGTGGACGTCCAAGGCCAAGACCGACAGCCCCGGCAACCCGGCCGGCCGGCCCTCTCTCTCTCTCTCTCTGTCATTGTTGGCTCGGGTATTTTGCACTCCCCCAAATGACTGCTTTAGGAGCTGTCCTGGCATCTTTGCACTGCTTCTCATTGCCCCCCTCCCCCCCTGTCCATCTGTCTGCCTGCCTCTGCCTTGCGTCTCTCTCCAGATGCCACAGCGAAGAAAAAAGCCCCGGGGCCTGTGTGAACAGAGAGCCCCATTGCCATGGCAGCAGTCTGGACAACAAGTGTACACAGTGGCGGGCGGGAGAGATTGAGATGTGCGGGCGAGTGCCAAGCAGGCCCCGCGCGCGCAAAATAAGGAGAATGGGTCTGCTTGTGTTGCTGTGGCCCGAGCGACGTACGTTCCGCAGACGCCAGCTATATAGGACATTCCTCGCGCACGCACGCAGGCACGCACGCACGCACGCACGCACGCAGGCCCTTTCCGTGAAAAAAGCCAAGGAGAGGAATGAAACGAGAGACGGGGGAACCGTCCGAGACCGAGGAGAAGGATGTATTACCGCAGCCAAGGGGCAGTGTGTGGAGAAGGAGAGGAACGCAGCGAGAGAAATGAAGAAAGAGAGGGAGAAATATGGGACTGCAGGCTTATATACAGCTGGAACTGTGGTCGGAACATCTGGACGCACACATACTGTACAGAACTAAGATAAGAGAGGGGCTCGGAGCGGAGGGTTATAGGAGGTAAAAATATCTGAAGACGTATACTGTAGCCTGTACCTGTCTCCTGATCAGAGATGGAGGCTCCATGCAGCCATGCAGGGATAAGGGGCTGAAATGAGAGATACTGTACACGGGTGGGTGGAACCCTATTTTACAGCATGTACAACTTCTGCAAAACTTTCCAAAGGACTTTCAGTCTTATAGCCTACTGTATAGCATGGGGTTCCCCAATTAATTATCCTCAAGGGCCATATTTTGACTATAGGGTACCAGGCCGGGTGGCCGAGTCGGCACACGCGAGGTCGAGGTCTTGCCCTGCCCCATTTATTGCGACCCCAATTTTTTTTTCCCCTTTCTTCCAGGGGCCACAAGGGGGCGCTCCGCGGGGCGCAAATGGCCCACGGGCCGCCTATTGGGGAACCCTGCTGTATAGCATTCATTTATAAGACATATTGGTCCTGATTCTTCAAAAACGAAATGCGCCAGAGTGTAACGGTGGCGGAAACAGATATCGTATTTATCCGTCCGATCAAGCTACGTTGAGATGACGTGTTATTCAGAGAGTGGTGTGTACCACAGGTGCGCAGGTGTATCGCAGGTGTATGTCATACTGAATGCAGCGGGTGCAAAGTGATCGGAAAAGCACCCGACAACCTCATCTGCATTGATCCACGCCCAATTTCATACCATAAAAGGCTTCAAGCATGACTCAGCAGACAGCAGTTTGTCTGAGATCACAGCCGCGGTCACTGCTATCGAAGCTTGCAACGGTGCGTGCTCCGCTGAAGCAATATAATTATAATTTATTTAATTAAGTTCGGGACCAAGGCGGGTGCTCTCTATGCAGAGGTAAAACATATCCGATATTTAAAATATCTGATATGTCAATGCAAAAGTCGTCTTTTCAGAGAGAGCGAGAGAGAGAGAGAGAGACGAGAGAGGGAGGGGGGCTGCATGGGCCCTCGACACTGTTGCGCGATAAAGAACAGTAGCCCATAGCCCCATACATTCATAAGTAAATATATTATAGGCCGTAGGCCTGGGATCCTCTTGTCTGAAGAAATTATAATCCAGTGAGTTTATCCAGTGAGTTAAACTATTCTGTGTGTGGCATCCATGTGATCAATATCAATATACATTATTATAAATTCTGTCTGTCTGTCCGTCATGTTCACGAGTGGAGGTGAGCTGGTTTAAAACTGATACGACTTTCAAACACGCTGCATTCATTAGGCTATAAATGTGGTCTTCAATTTTTTATATAGGGCTAATTAGCCCTATTCATTTTCCAATGTGAATCGGATCGGCAGCACGCTGCTGTCTGCCCCCCCCCCCCCCCCCCCCACACACACACACACACACACACACCGAAACAACGTTAGATTCGTACAGTGCAAAATGCAGATAAGTGTAGGCCTATGTTCTTATTATAATTGTGAGTTTGTTTTTTAACATGCAGTCCGCGAGAGCCGATCTACAAGCTCACAACGCGTTGCACTGCGAGTAGCCTAGAGAAGGCTGTCCAGTGAGCAGCGCAATCGCGCATGGCATGCTATAGAAATATATATATATATATCGTTTTTTTATGTGCTGATCGACCAATATGTTGGGGGCACATGCCTACATATTTTATCTGAGATTTGGGGACTATTTATTGATTCAGCATGAAGACTAAAGCCTTCTGAATAAATCTATATGCAAGTGTATGCTTCCGCAAATTTCTCCGCCACCTAAAGAGGTGGCGGAGGATTTAGCGGAGTTTCCGACGAACCAAAGTAAGCGTCAAGTTCACGGCCATTTCCATGAATTCCAAATTAATGTGGGAAATCCACGTAAATGCCTTTCCGCCAGCGTCACGGCAATATATCAGCGGAAACACGTTGAAGAATCAGGCCCATTGTGTGAAAATCACAGTGCATTATCGGCAGATCAAAGCGTGCGTGCGACATTGGCCGGTTAGTGTAAATGGTGCATTTATATACTGTATAGCGCTTTTATCCAAATCGATGTTTTTCCATAGCTTGTGCATTACGTTCACCCATATACAATATGGCGGCGGAAACCATGCAAGGCACCGACCTTGCACATTAGGGGGTTCAGAGTCTTGCTCAAGGACACTTACTCGACGCTAACTCTGGGGGAGACCCGCCCCACTCCCACACACAGCACTAAGAGATGCCAAAACCGTTGAGACAAAATCAGCCTGTGCGATTTTCCTAGTATAGTCCTAGATATAGTCCTAGTAGTGGAAGTCCTCTCATGTCTTATGAGAGACGAGAGGACTGTGCCTGCAAGCATGCAGGCTCCTGGAGAGGGAATTATAATTCCTGGTCACATATAAGCTATATTATATACATAGTTTGCATTCTTTTCTGTTCATCATCCTTTTCTCTTTTGCGGCCCCGAAAACACAATGCTTCTATTTTGGAGAATGAGTGGCCTGCAAAGTGAGCTGCAATTTTGTGGCCAATTTTGGGTGACCGCTCTCTTTCCACTGAACAGCACTGGCTGTTTCCCCTACGAATACAATGAAACAATCCACGCACGCACGCACGCACGCACGCACGCACGCGCGCACACACACACACACACACACACACACACACAGTATCGTTGTTCCACTATATACTGACCTCGGATCAGATTATCGCCAGATGGGCAACAGTCATGCATATAGACTCCCATGTAATTTGCACGCATGCATGCCATGCATACATTGTAGGCATATATACAGGCTATGTTAGTGTGCACACAGGCCCATACAGTATGCCGGCGTCCACCTGCATGCACACCCTATACCTCCCTGAATTCCTTCCCTCTCGCTTCTCAGAAGGGATACGTTCACCTTAAGTTCTTATACCGTGCACTTGTCACAGGCGGTGACAAGTTATACTGTGCACCTCAGTAACAAATACTGAGGTTATCGTCACTCATACACACAGCGGGGGGGGGGGGGGGGGGGGGGGGGAGGAAATTCACCGAGCCCAGCAGTTGCACACAAAACAAAGAGCTCAGCCCCTGCCCCATGGTCCCCGAAGTTGAGCCGTATATATTTTTTTTAATGAGGTTGGGGGGGGGGGGGGGGGGGGGGCGTGCCAACCCTGCACTGGAAATAAACACTGCATCGCGGAGCGTTTCCTCCACAGATGTTCAGGACGCAGTCTCTTCAGGGCTATAGTCCACGAGAAACTGGGCTGCCGTGTTGAAAACGCTGGTTTTTATGCTGAACACACAATGCCAGGATAAACAGAGGGCTGAATGGATCACACACTATAACCGGTTGCCCTATTCCACACACTCCCACTGAAAGTTTCATCTTGGTTCACCGAAAGTACATTTTGGGGAAAACTCTAATCTATTATAGCTCGGGGGGGCTGCATGCCGCTCCTATATTGCTCTATATAGGAGGATATGAATGTTTTAAAACTCAACATAAGATGTAGCTTTTTAAAGCTGCAAACTTTATGTCATGCCCCGGATTTGAACCGCGGCATCGACTCGCATGAGAGATCAAACTTCTTACCACTCTGACACATTACTACGAATCGTGGCTTGTGCCAAGTGTGCGCATGCACAAAGGGGGCCCTTGGATTCAGAATGTTCTCCAAGTCACGCTTCCAACAAGCTTCGAACTGAGCAGATTGGACTTTCCGTTCCAGAGATAATGGCCAAAAGATCTTCACTTTAGCCGATTTTCGATTGCCGATTTTCGCCATTGTCGCCCGTTTTCTTTAATGACACAGGTGTTGAAGGTCGGACAGCGACAACCTAGATAGTACACACCTGAGTAAAGTTCACTTTGAGCTGCATCCAGCACGTTAGGCTGCTAGGGCCAGTTGAAAAACCTGTGCTGAACCTGTGTAAAACCCGGATTAATTTATACTTGCAAAAAACTGATTTCAACCTTACTACTACTTTTTACTACTAGGACTTATCAGAGGAAATTATGTAAAAATATATATATATATATATATATATATATATATATATATATGTTTTTGCAAATTGTATATGCACATTTATAATAATTATTCAAATAATAAATTAATAATTTACATTTGGGGGATATCTTTCACAATAATGAATAAAACATGTTCTAGACATTCTAATGATCACAAAAAAACATATATTACAGTTATTTTACTTACTTTTATCAGGGTCAAAGGTCATAGGTTCAAAATTGTTGAGTCCAGATTTTTATTTGTGTGAATTTCAGCCTCTGTGGGGCATATTTATATACAAATATCATGACCAATGGCATTGCTATGGCATTGCAATGAACATCAATGATGACGTTTAGGTGAAAAAAGAACATACAAATAATAATTATTATTAATTCATGAATTCATTAAAATATGTTGTAGTATTGCAACGCTGGGTGTTACAGGGTTAAAAACTGTTTTGCGCACAGTGCTTATTTTCACTCGAATCCGCCCATGCTCTGACAAGCAGGGATCCTCGCTTGGCCTGGGGACATATTGTGCTTATGAACTTCAGGCAGTACTTATAGTTGTCAGGGTCCACATTTCTCATTGGAAGCACGCCTCCACCCACTGCAGAAAGATGTGGTATAGGTTAGGTGGATTACAATAACATTTTATTCATTCAAATAGATTTCCGGATTGCATCTTGAAAGTCCCAGATCCTTTAAAAATTAAATTAAATTAAATTGAATTAAAATAAACGTATCCTCTGTAAAAGTTCATGAGAACGGTCAGGGGGGGGGGGGCATAGGAAATGGCTTGAGGCAGAATGAACAGAGCAGCTGTGTTCTGCTCATCAACAACTGACAGTGTGTGCGTGCATATTGCGTGTGCACGTGGTGGCGGCTGATGCATGATGACGCCGTAACAATGTGATGTTAGTGGGTTCAAGATCGCTCGGGCACTCCTGAGAAAGTCAAAGCACTAAATAGCACCCTTGACTCCTCAAGCGGACACGAGCCCCCTCCCCCATTGGCAGGGGTGAGCTGACGGTATATAGGGCTGCCCTGGTATAGTTCAAAAATATGTACGCAGGCACAGCCATTCAGTTTTCGCACCTCGCTAACAAAACCTGCCGATCGAGTGTCAGTGTCACTCACAGCTTGAAACAACAGGAATGACCGACCTTGGTAAATTAAATGGTAAATGGTGCATTTATATAGCTCCTTTATCCAAGGCGCTTCACGTAGATTGTGCATCAATTCACCCATTCACACACACATTCATACACCGATGGCCGTGGAAACCATGCAAGGCACTAGCCAGCACATCAGGAGCAATTTGGGGTTCAGTGCATTGCCCAAGGACACTTAGACACTAACTCTGGGGGAGCCCGGGTTCGAACAGGCGACCTTGCATTGGCCATCCAGCCACTCTACCCCTGAACCACCGCCACCCCGACCTTGGATGCATATGGTCCAGTGTGTCGAGTTGACCTGCTAAAGTATAGTCTACTGTAGGTGTCAGTCAGATGTTCTGTCTGAAATAATTCAAACAAGTTGCATAATGGGGGCTGATGGATTCATGATGAACTAATTAAATTACAGAGATGACGTTTGCAAGGTAAATGTGCTGAAATGTTGAAACAAGATGCTGAAACAACAAGTCATGAGTGAATCATGTGTTGTGAAATCGTACCACTGTCTGTGTTATTAGCGGAAATAATAATACAAAATCTCCGCTGCGGCAGGGGTCAAGTTTAGCACCCTTGACAGTTATAAGAACCTGACGTCTGTAATGTGATGATCTGTCTTTCCACAGAAATGTGCACGGCTACAGTGGAGCGACGCATGGGAACTGGACCCCACATAAGAGAAAGGTATATGTCTAGTTTCAGGTAAGATGCAATCCTACCTGGAGGGGAGAGAACAGATGGTGGAGGTGAACGGAACACTCCCCCACCCCCCCACCCCTCCCAATGAGCTGTGGCGTTCCACAAGTAAGCATACTTAGGGCCTTTACTGTTCCTAATATATGTAAACGACTCTGCAACTTGTTCCTGTTCCAAGATGACTCGATCGGCACTGCTGGTCTCGGACAGGAACAAACTGCAGGTTGAAAAGGCCCTCAGCTCTGAACTCGGTAGAATCTGCACCTGGCTCGCTGATAACAAACTACAGTATCTTTACACCTGGGACAAACTGAATCCATTCTCTTTGGATCAAACAGTTCTCAGCAAGGCAGATGGCTTCTTGGTTAGAGTGGGTGAATATGATCACACGAAAAGATGAAATTACCTACCAAGGTTCCATCCTGGAGGCTAATCTTTCCAGGGATAAAATGGCCATCAACGTAATCAAAAAAGTCAACCAAAGAACATGATTCCTATACAGGATCTCCTCAATGGTTAACAAAAACACCTTGAAGACCCTAAACGGAGCCCTCGTACAAGGTTTCTTCGACTATGTCTGCACCTCTTGGTACCACAGCACCTCAAATGCCCTTAAAACAAGGCTCCAGACTTCCCAAAACAAACTGGCCAGGCTACTACTTGGCCTCACTCACCGAACCCACCTCACCCCTGCTTACTTTGACAGGCTGGAATGGCTTAGGGTTGACGACAGAGTACAGCATCTTGCAATGGATCTGTTCCACAAGATTCGATACACCACCAAGATACCCATGTACCTGTCTAAATACTTCCTTAATGTCAACGAAGTCCACACCCACAACACCAGAGGGAGTTAACAAACCAGGTGCAACCAAGATTCTGCACTAACAATGGACAATGGAAAAAATGTGGAACGCCCTACCAACAGTCATTAAGACATGCAAATCCCTTGACTCATTCAAAACCACTCTCAAAGGGCACCGGACGGCCGCAATTCGAAACTGGCCCCTGTAAAATCTCCCTCTCCCCTGGCCCCTCACTGTATATGATCCCCCCCCCCCCCTTTCCCCTCATTTTATGATGATTTCCTGTTTTTGGTTATATAGAAGTGTATATTTGTACGTCTCTAAATGTTCTGATGAATTGAAAATGGTGGACCCTATTGTAAACAAGTGTAATGCTTTATGGTGTTGTCCCACAGTTAACAGTTTTTGTATGGAGTTGTGCTTGAAATAAAAAAAAGTCCTGTAATTCTGCAAAACTGCTAATAAATACTTCAGTCAGTCAGTCAGTCAGTCAGTCAGTCAGTCAGTCAGTCAGTCAGTCAGTCAATCAATCAATCAATCAATCAATCAATCAATCAATCAAGACTTGTTATACTATGGTACAAACATTAGGCCTACTAAACCACTTTTCCACCTGGCGTCTCTACTGTACTTTGGGCATGTCGATAATAGGCAAAGATGTTCAATTAAACACTTTTACTAAGTGCATATTGAGCCTGTGGATGTTTACAGCTATGTTTGGCATGTGAGAAAGTCATACAATGAAGTGTAAAATACGGCTTAACCCATTTAGACATGACGTCAAAATAAATAAAGTCTCCTGAAAGAATATATACTCAAAGATTTGTGCCACATTTTCACGATTCTTCAAAAATAGCAGACCTACAAGCTCATAGCGCGCCACTCGGTGGCGCGCTATGAGCTCGTAGATCTGCTATTTTTCAATGGCTAAATAATGCTTAGTTAAAACACCAAAACGGGTATACCCGCCCAGAATGGGTTAAGTGGTTAAACCCCAACTCTGGCGGAAACCCGATCACAGGCCCCCGCATTTCCAGCCAGAATACCATTCCGTCTGAGATGCATCATATTTCAGATATACTCGCTCCCAGATGAAATGCTCTGTGGCTCGCTCTAATTCCACCGGAGCGGAACGTTGTGCCTCAAAGCCCCCGATTTCCTAAAAAGTTCCTAAATCATGCACGGCGTCAAGAGAGGTGGTGGGAGCGTTCTGTAAGGAAATACCTCACAGGCAGCGATAAATCTGGCAGCTGCTCTGTTTGGATAAGAGAGGTTCTGAGAAGAGCAGCAGCAGTATAGTGCTCCTAAAAACCAGATTGAAGCTCCAACTGCATTATATCTGTGTGATGCGATCATGCGAAGTCTATATGCTCTTATGTACAGATGAGTGAGAAAGTATACTGCCGAAGCAGACAACCCCGCAGCACTCCAGGTTAGAATAAAGTCCTTACGGTGCAAGGCTCGAATATTATACAAGTTGAAATGAAGAAAATGCCAGCACTCATTGTATGTCCTTTTCATAGGAATTTGTTTAACTCTGACGTTGATAACGAACGCGTTTTCGGCCTGTGTGGCCTTCGTCAGCGTTATCTTATGTACAGATGGAAAGGCAAATCGTCATTTCAGGAAGCGTCTTCAGAGGTCAAGGGCATGAACGTTATGACATCTGTACATTTCTAGTGTTATTTTAATCGCTTATTGCATCGGTGTCCTAATTGTGTATTTTGGATTTTGTGACGAAATTATTAATATACCATTGCCGTCGGGAGGAAACCACCTAACTCCATTTTTGAGGTTTTAGATTTTTGCTATTGAACACCGTCTGTGTGTTGTTTCGGAAATATTGAACCAATGGAAAGTAGTAAAAAGCGCTTCGGACAAAACCTCTTAACTCCATTGTTCCATCAAACTGTCTGCTAAACTAAAGCAACTAACTCCACCACCTCTCCCCCTCTCATGGAAGTAATTGACGATATGTAAAGTCACAACCACCAATGAACATTTTGAGTTAGGTGGTTTCTTCCCTAACTTATACCCTAAAAAAAACCTTTACACTTTTAACCCACCATCCCTATGTCATGGGCGAAGACTAACTATTTTAGTTGATAGTTTATTAATGTATTGTTCCATAGCAGACCTATGGAACAATGCAAGGCGCTGTGAGCGGCTATAGATCATCTATTTTCACTATGAGTTTTACTAAAATGCAATAACGTCTGTTTAAATATCAACATATTATGCACGTCTATTCTTGATCAAAGTCATTCACAAAAAGCCATGCGGCAGTTTCCGTGGTGGCTGAGTGTGTACACGTGCGGGCCTCTGAAAGAAATGCATGTTCACCGTCACGCTAGATTTACAACCCAGCAAGAAGAAAATGGACGCACGCTTCAATCTGGGAAAGACCCAAGAATGGGGAGTGAGATAACATAAGGAGCTTCTAAAACACCGTGACATCTTCTCGCTAAGCAAAGAAAACAAGTCATTTCGACAACACTCAGTTCATGCCAGTGTTATTTAACAAGACCGGCGCTCGCGTGCGAGCGAAGCACGCACGCACACACACACACACACACACACACACCACATGCACACACACACCACATGCACATTCTCACGCATACACGCCACATATACTGCATGTGACCTTTCATACGCACACAAACATTCAAACCATAACATAACAGGTCATTGCATTCTGTCTTTGGAGGAACCTGCTCAGACATTCTTTAGGCAATCTCAGGCTGTTAATCTTTCACTCTGTGTCTCTGTGCCGCTCTCTCTCACTCACTTTCTACTCTCTCTCTCTCTCTCTCTCTCTCTCTCCCTCCCTCCCTCCCTCCCTCCCTCCCGCACGCATACACACACACACACGCACGCCCGCACACACACACACACACACACACAGACACACACACACACACACACACACACACACACACACACACACACACACACACACACACACACACACACACACACACACACACACACACGCAGAGTATATGTGTGTGCATTTCATTGTTCGGCATTGTTTACCACGTGGCAGTAGCTCTGCGGCCTGTCCTTATCAGCAGCAGGTCGTGGTATTTCCTGCCCACACCAGCAGCAGAAGGTGGCACAGAATGATTGCTGCTTCCTGTGCTGGCACACCCAGCATGTAGTCTGCAATACGCCACCCGTCTAACACAGCATGTAGTCTGCAATACGCCACCCGTCTAACACAGCATGTAGTCTGCAATACGCCACCCATCGGGCCATCTAACACAGCATGTAGTCTGCAATACGCCACCCATCTAACACAGCATGTAGTCTGCAATACGCCACCCATCTAACACAGCATGTAGTCTCCAATACGCCACCCATCTAACACAGCATGTAGTCTGTAATACGCCACCCATCTAACACAGCATGTAGTCTGTAATACGCCACCCATCTAACACAGCATGTAGTCTGTAATACGCCACCCATCTAACACAGCATGTAGTCTGTAATACGCCACCCATCTAACACAGCATGTAGTCTGCAATAAGCCACCCATCTAACACAGCATGTAGTCTGCAATAAGCCACCCATCTAACACAGCATGTAGTCTCCAATACACCACCCATCTAACACAGCATGTAGTCTGCAATACGCCACCCATCTAACACAGCATGTAGTCTCCAATACACCACCTAACACAGCATGTAGTCTGCAATAAGCCACCCATCTAACACAGCATGTAGTCTGCAATAAGCCACCCATCTAACACAGCATGTAGTCTGCAATAAGCCACCCATCTAACACAGCATGTAGTCTCCAATACACCACCCATCTAACACAGCATGTAGTCTGCAATACGCCACCCATCTAACACAGCATGTAGTCTGCAATACGCCACCAATCTAACACAGCATGTAGTCTGAAATACGCCACCCATCTAACACAGCATGTAGTCTACAATATGCCACCTATCTAACACTCAATATTGCATGCCAACTGCATCTAACAGTGACACACAGTATAATATTCTGCATGCCACCCATAACACAGCATATATTGCATTCTAACCATCTAACACAGCATATATTGCATTCTAACCATCTAACACAGCATATATTGCATTCTAACACAGCATATATTACATTCTAACCATCTAACACAGCATAATTTGCATTCTAACCATCTAACACAGCATATATTGCATTCTAACACAGCATATATTACATTCTAAACATCTAACACAGCATATATTGCATTCTAACCACCAACACTCAGCATAATATTCTGCATGCCACCCATCTAACACAGCATATATTGCGTGCCACCCATCGAACATGCCATCTAACAACCAGCATGCACTCGATCTGCTTCACATGTATTTTTAGGGCATCATAATGCGATGCGCCGCGAGAGTGCGGTCTAGCCAACACAAACTCTGGGAATCCCGAATTTCTGCCCTCCACACTCCTATAGGCATCAGGATTTTGAGCTCTACAGTGTTGTTAGCCACAAGTTGTCGGTCGCAGTGTAGGTGGCACGCTTCTTGCCTTTCCTGGCTTTATATCTTGTATGAATTGGCTCCCACAGTGTCAGTTTGCTTGTTAAACTCATCCTACTTTGTAGGAGCCAAAGAGTGCTTAGTTCTAGTCATTTTCACTTGGTTGGTGACGGGTGCGGGCACTGCATTGACGCTCCATTATTGGTGGAATTATGTGGGTGGCCACCGGTATAGTTGACTAATACGGGTGTCTGTATGTTTGAACTTGGAGGCAGGGTGAGCTGGGAGGATACATTTTGTTGACCGCACATGCACTTTATTTGATAGTTTGATTCATTCACGCTTTGTTTGCTCACTGTTTGATTGTTATTTGTTAGATTCTTTGCACATATTTATTGCATATATATATATATATATATATATATATATATATATATATATATTTGTATTGTATTGTAATATTTGGTGCACTGAATGAACTATGTAAACATTTTAAACTTTGAGCTCGTTTGGATAGGAATCATTTTATCATTGTTCTATTGCGCGTCATACAATTTTTTTTTGAGCTCCCATTAGCCTGCCGGTTGAATAATTTAATGGAAATTATCATCAGCCACAACACTACTCTCTCTCTGACTTTGTCTGTAACACCTGTGGTGGAAGTAGGTCCCCATATAAGAGGACCACAGTTCTGATGTGGTCCGTCCATGTGACACCTATAGTGACACTCTTGTGTATAGACTCTGCAGGGCCCTTTTCCTGTTGTGCTGTGAGTTCTCTCAGCCCCATGTGCCAGCCCAGTATACCGAGCCCAAGAATAGACGCCTCTTGAGGGCATCATAAAGGATGTGGTGAAAGAGGCGTGTCATTTTTTTTTTCTTGAGAGACCAAATGTTTGAATAGCTTTCTTAATGTTTTTATTGTGGATTTATGTGCTATTCTAGTGTCGTGAATTGTTGTTTGTTATTTTTGTATGGCTGATATCTTGGCCAGGGTCTCTCTTGTCTTGTAAAATTGATTCCTGGTGAACTCAATGAGATTGCCAAGGTAAAAAAAAAAAGAACAAAACAAATATATAGTGTATATAGTCATAGCACGCCATAGTACATATGTATAGCATAGTAGTGAATATGTATAGTTTATTATGTATAGTGTATGTATAGTTTCATCATATAGATATTCCACTGTTACCTTCTTAGCTTACGCATGTTTTATGATAAATGCTTTTATGTGATGTATTCCCATGCTTTTGTTCTTGCTTAAATGTAAATCGCTCTGGATTAAGAGCGTCTGCTAAATGCCTAAATTGTCTAAATTGTCTAAATTGTAAATTTTTGGCATGGCATAATAGGCAGACATTTAGCATCTTTACGTGTTGTGAGCTTGTAGATCAGGTGCCACAAATGTTAGTACCGACACGCATGCATCTCTTGACCAGCAGTTAGCCCAGCCCATTTAATTATATTTATCTATCAAAACATTATTTGTGTATGTCGTTTCGGAACTGTTTTTTTAGATTGACATACATGTATCTGGGTTTTTTTTGGGGGGGGGGTTTATTGGAAAAAATATCGGTCAAAACATCAGAATCACTTCTATGGCTGTAAAAATAAATCTTCTCTTATGGGGTCCCAGCCAGGCATATCTTTTCAAACGGGGGTCCGCAGGCTATAATCAATTTGGGTACTATGACTCTCCAAATGCTTTAGTGTTAGTCTAGTTTTAGTCTACTAAATCCCATAGGATTTTAGTCGACTAAATATCGAGTTGATTTAGTCGACTAAAATGTATTTTGGCCGGCCTTAACACGATGGAGGCCAAAAGGCCTCGCAACCCGCCAGGTTAAGATTTAACCCCGGAGGTCGCCAAACCCGTCAGATGGCGTGTAGTAAAGGGTTATATCAGTACCTTGCAGCCGAAGCTCAACACTGACCTTCCGTGCTGCCCAGGCTGCTAGACAGAGCCTACGTTCTTTCCATCGTGAGGAACAATGCGCGCGCCTCCCATAAGGATCGTTTCTTTGTTGCTTGTTTTCTCCGAAAAATACTCCAAAGTTGTTGTTTTAGTCCAAACCGCCCGGCGTTCAGATGTAAACATTGATTCCTGATCGCATCGCGCCAGCCATGTTACCGCTTGTTGTGAAACCTAGCGCATGTCGGCTTCTGCTCGAAAAGGTTTTTGCCCCTCTACTCGTTGTATTGGGCTGTATTGACGGTAATAGAATGGCGCCTATATAGGGGATATAGCTGGCTGCCTGCGTTCATTTCAAATGAACAGCAGGTGGTGCTGAAAGTGTTAATGATTTTGCACTTGGTTGCATGCTGAAAATAGCCGATCTACAACTCACAACGTGGCCGTTGTGAGCTTGTAGATCAGCATGCAACCTTGCATGATATAACTTGTCTCTTGGCTCTACAGGATCTCTTCTCCACCAGTCCCTCCGTAACATTTTAGTCTATAGTTTGTATTGGTTGACGAAATTGTCAGTATATATTATTCAGTCTCAGTTTTTTAGTCATCGTAGCTTCTTTTTTATTTTGCATTGCTCAGTGAAAAAAGGTAGTCGACAAATTTTTCGTCATGGTTTTCGTAGACGATATCAACACTGTAGGCCACAACTGCCTCTTGGTTTTACGATCGCCATGAACTCATTCCCACGGGAAATGCAATGAGGGGGGGGGGAATAGGGGATAGGGGAATCTGCAGATGTTTGTAAATGTGCCAGTGGCTGTGGAGAGGCGCAGCAGTGGTGGAAAGTAGATAAGTATACATTTACCTACAAGTATTTCCAAGTTCCAATACTTTTACTTCAAATATTCAAATATTGAACATTTACTCCACTACATTTATTCAAATATTGAACGTTTACTCCACTACATTTTTTGAAAACTTTAGTTGTTAGATTGTGATTATTATTGCAAAACATACATTGACCACTTCAAAGCCATATACATCTTGGCCTTTTGAAAATAGCCAATTGTGAGCTTGTAGATCTGCCATTTGAAAACTTGAAACGGGACATTCTGCATAATGAGTACTTTTACTTTTGGTAATTTAAGTACATTTTAATGCCAATACTTTTGTACTTGTACTCATAACATAAAACATTTGAGTACTTTTTCCACCACTGGAAAGGAGGGGCCCGCGGAGCCTTCAAACGCACCGCCGCTGAAAATGCTTATTAGAAGTGGGATTTATTTCGCTTTTTTTTTGTTGCTTCGTACGGCTATATGATCACTGGGCTCACATATATATTTGGAGTGTGGCCTGTTGGATGTCACTGCAATTTTTGCTTTCGTGAAGCCCACGCCCGACCCCTCGATCCCCCCGCATTATATCGTACAATGAGCCCACTGTCAGGCCAGTGGAGGCTGTCGAAAGGGAAAAGCCAGCCTTCTCAGTTCTTCAAATATATACTGTATGATCCCTGCGTGGTAATTTAACTGCGAGCATCACAGGGCCGATGCTGTGCTGTGCTCCACTTTGACAGATACAGCCCAGCAGTGTGTTCTACTAATGGGCTGAAAATTAAAGGAGCATACTATAGGCCTTTTTTTTTGACAAGTGGGTCAAAATTGTCACTCGTAACTTTTAGAGAATTGCATTCCTCAAAGTGGCATCATTCTGTAAAATGATACAAAATGGTCGTGTCTGGATGTTTGCGTTTGTTCTTTTCGCACAGTTTTGGAATATTGTGTATGTCGGATTGGGCTGAAACCTTGCCCAAATGTGGTGTCATGCATACGGTATCAGTATGTCTTAGATACGTCAAGAGTGACTGACGTCTTAATAATAATGTCATCTATGGCTGACTTCATCGACTGTGACACATGCCGTTGCATCACCTACTGTAGATATTCAGGCATAGAGAGAGGGTACAGTTAACTAGGGGAGGGATGGTGACATCATATAACCTCGGAGAAGGGAGGCTTTAGGGAGGATAATACACCCTCCGCACACTACAGCCCGCAATGGGTTAAATGAGGACTATATGATTAGTAGTGTATGTAACAATTATTAAGCTGCACGTTCAGACCTGAATAATATATATTTGCCTCGGTTCGTCCCGTTTGTATACTGTGGCGGGTCGCTCCGCGCCCGTTCACACAATTCTCGCCTTTGCATTGACTTAGTATGTAACTGCGCCGCTCTAACCATCCAAGTCTGAACGCACGTTTACCTGCCCTGTTGTCGGTCACGTGACGCGACCCACATACCATATAAGGGAGGCTATATCATTGTTTTTGAAGGCCTACTATGGCCGAAACGTTGTGCTTCTGTTTGTGGATGTCGGCGTTTAAAAACAAATGAAGCCAGCGTGCGGACCTCCCTCTTTATAGCATTGTATCTATCGTTTGTCCAGAACCATGCAGCGAGGGACTGGATGTGCGCAACCTACTAGTTTTGAATCTTTTTACCATTGACTTCATATAGGAGCCACGCCATTATTAGACCCATCTTGCTTTTTTTTCCTGAGAAAGATAGCGGCCTACAGTGTGATTGTTATCGAAGACTGGTGCCTCTCCAAACATACCCTAAACACGTCAAAATCACACAAAAACGTACCACACTTCATAGAAATGATATGGTGTTCTCACACGTAATTTAGGGCCATTGTACGATAAGGATTAGTCTATGCAATAATGGACCTAAAATCTAAATATTATCAGTTTCACACTAGGTTACACTTTCCTTGGTTCTGGAGCGATGGCTGTTCACTTGAACGCATTATATGTTGATGTCTCATTTCTTATTACCGTAATATTTTTTGCATTATAATTGATTGATTGAGCACTTTATTGAAAATTAATTAAAAAAGCCAAGGTTTGCATGGATAGATGGATGGAGTATATAAATATTGGCCACTTCTAATATATTTCTTCCATAATTGTTCTCATATCTATATTTTTGTAACATATGATATGCAGTATATTTCTCTATACTGCACTCCCCCAGCTGTAAGAATTAGTTCCCTCTAATCTATGGGTTGGTAAGAGAGGCATGACTACCCTCTGCTCTCCCCACATGTGTAATGACAGGCTGGGGACAAAAAAGCAGAACAAACTCCAAACAGTATGCAACACTGAAACAATTAAATGCTGTGTAGGCATCTAATCTACATCGATCTCTGGTAAACCCACCAAAATGAGATGTTTGCCATTACGCTTTAAAGAGAGGAGATGGTTTCCGGGGGATATTATGGAAAGAATGATGATGTGGGAATTTGTTTTGGCTTTCTGTCTTTCTTTTATGTTTCATTTAGCGTTTTGTTTGTTTCATTTCAGTCCTGGATTTTGCAAGAGAAGTAACATTCACATCCACAGTGCAGTCACATGTCTCCGTATGAAGACAGATTAGCTTGTCACCTTTCTGCATGTGATTCACGTGACTGTGGCATTACAGTATGTAAGTAAGTTCCATTCAGATTTAGTGTGCTGTGTTTATGCTGGTTGTGTCATCATGCCTATAATTCATACTCTGTCATCCGATGGTGTCCCATGCATGCCAGGAATAGCAGATCTACGAGCTCACAACACATCACATTTGTGATGCGTTGTGAGCTTGCAGATCTGCTATTTCTGGGACAGGACACTGATTACGTCATAAAGCACGTTCTCCATACTATGACGAAAAATGTTCGTCGACTACCTGTTTTCACTTACGGAAACTAAATGGAAACTAAGCTATGGTGACAAAGCTATGGTGCCTAAATATAGGCCTACTGACAATTTTGGCAACAAATAAACATGACTAAAATGTTCTGAAGGGACAAGAGATCCAGTAGAAGTAAAACACACAAGTAATTTTATTCTTGCATGCTGAATATAGCCGATCTACAAGCTCACAACGCGTCACGCTGCGGTGCATTGTGAGCTTGTAGATCGGCCATTTTCAAGTATGAAATCAGCCATTACGATAGCATCAAGGCCCGCCAAAATACACTTCATAGTTGACTAAATCAACTGTAGATTTAGTCGACTAAAACTAGACTAACACTAAAACATTCCAGGTGACTAAAATGTCACCACAAAACTAAAACCGTTCAAAAGACTACAAAAATTAAATCGAAATTTGCTGTCAAAATCAACACTGCTCAGCTGAGACTTGATGTGACCGTATCAAGTATGCATGTAACGATATATCGTATATCGATATATATATCGATATTATATCCTGACGATATGTATCGATTTATTAAAAACTTATATATATATATATATATATATATTTTTTTTAGGGGGGGCTAGTGTGTGATATAAAATGTGAGCTGTAATAATATATATTCACGTGCTATTGGAGAGAAATGAGAGACTCCATTCAGTCACTTTCAGTAGTAGAGGCCTGCAGAGGGGAGCTGCGTGTGTCTGACACAGGTGATGGTCGTTATTGATGCTCATTAATACATCAAGGAAGGCAATTATGTTTCTGCACTGTCAAATAGGTCTACATCTATCCTAAGATGCCATCAAAGAAAAGAAGAATGTTTACAGTGGTTGCACAGAAATTTATTAATTTTACATGAAAAGTAATGCTATACTTTTGCTACTTTTGCGATTTTTCGGTCATTTGTCTGGAAAATAATTGTGTTGAATATATCGTGAAAAATCGTATCGTGAACCACATATCGTGATACGTATCGTATCGTGAGTTGAGTGTATCGTTACATGACCGCCAGGCATGTAGTGTTCAAAACCATGAATTGGTGTTTTAATTCAGAAGACAGGTGAACATGAACAACTAAAAACAGACTGAAACAGGTGACAGGATACAATGACTCAACAAGGACTGACTGGGGAACAAGACTGATATACACATGAGGGTTGATTACAAAATGAGACACAGCTGGAGCAAACAGACATAGAACCATGAAAACTAGACCAGGGAACAATACATAGAAATGCAAGACCTAGACTGTACAATGAACAAAAGTAGGTGACACAGTATCAAGTCATCTCCATGTGTCCCCACTGACTTGGTTCACAGCAAGATGTTCCTGTTGCAACTTGCAGGGGGACATTTTCAGAGACAGGATGTTTCCTAGAAGCAGCCAGGCATGTTTATTTAGCCTACCACCACCTACAGTGTTGATTTTGTCGACTAATATTATGACAGGCTACCTTATTTCACTGACGGAAACTAAATGGACACTCAATGAAAACTATAAGTAATGAAGACTAAAACTAAGACTAAATATATTGACAATTTCGTCAACACATAAAACAAAAAGAAACTAGACTAAAATGGACTAGTGGACAAGCGATCCAGTAGGCCTATACTGTAAGTCATTTTACACTTGGGTGCAAGGTCTGCCAAAATACATTTTAGTCGACTAAATCGACTGTAGAACTAGACCAACACTAAGATATTCCAGGTGACTAAAATGTGACTAAAACCAAATGAAAACTATTCATGAGACTACAATTATGACTAAAACTAAAATCTGAATTTGCTGTCAAAATCAACACTGCACCACCACCACACCAATATGCTCCCTTGTCAAAAAGCTTTCAGCTTTGGACAGTTCTCGGTATACTCTGCCCCGGCTAGAACAATAGCCTGAGATTAAATGTTTGCGATACGCTGGCTGCAGCTTTGGAGCTGCAGCCAGCTAAACTTTCCCTTCCTTCAGGGACACCTGGCTAATGCCGGGAGACAATGCCTTTCTCAGAACGCCTGGGAGAAGACGGGGAGAGGCAGTTTGTCGCAGTGCCCCCACTGGGACGTACGTGTACGGCGTGTGCACGTCGTACCCCTGCGGCAACAGAGAAAACACTGATAATCACTGGTGTGTGGCATAGGTTATATTCAGTATACGGCTGGAAATAAACCTGTGCGTGTGTGCGTGTGCGTGTGCGTGTGTGTGTGTGCGCGCGCGTGCGTGTGTGTGTGTGTGTGTATGTGCACGTGTGCGTGCGTGCGCGGCACGCATGCTGAGTTAACTCACATTCCTTTTTTAATTGTTTGCTGTGTTACCAAGAGGCAGTGTGTGAGGCGGTCATGATGGCTTACAGAATGAGATGCTAAATTGTGTGTGCTTATTGCTTAAATACTATAGATTAGGAAAATGTGTGTTAAAGGCAAGCTGGTCATATAGTTTTGACTGGCTGCCATCGATAATAGAGGCCTTCTGGGAATTGGACGATAGCTGCCTGGTTCAACCCCCCAGCCTATACCCACTATGTTTTTGCAAGACTTTTAAGCAAGACTTAAACCAAAATCCCCCCCCCCCCTCGCACGGCACTCATCATAGTGACCTCAGCATCCATCAGCTGTGTGAATCTGTAAAAGCAGCGAAGATGGATGCTTGTTGTCACTGTGTGAAATATTAGTTTATTGTCCCTGAGGGTACAGCCTGTTCAACATAACACAGGAGGAACAGTAGCTCGTAAGTTTGTCTATGTTGGAGATTGGTCGATTATGTTGAAAAGGGACAGGGAACAACAGGGTGGATTCAATTATGTTTTTGTAGAGTATAGCAACAAGAGGTAGACAGTGCTCTGAGCTTATGGATAACACAGTGATTTGGGCTGTAAATACGTGCATGGATGCATGCAGTGGACTGCTGCACCATTGACTGCACCTGTAGTACTTTCTGTAGTACTAATTTACAATTTAGGCATTTATAGCAGACGCAACTGAAGGTGGCCTTATACACTAGCCGATTTCTTTCAATCTGAAATCTGATAGCACCACACACTACAGGATAATCGGGCCCGATTATTTTGTCCGATTATTTTATACAGCACACACTACACAAGTTTAAAACTCGGGCGCACCTCGGGCGCAAATATCAAACATTCTTGATGTTGATCGGGCCGATCCTGATCGTGCTGTGAGCGGCCCCGAGCAGATCGGAGGGATTACGATTGGATCTTTTATACACTCACACTAGACGATAATTTATGCCCGAGAATCGCTCCTGATTGAGTCGGGCACCCCCCGAGCGTTTATCGGCTAGTGTACGGCCACCTTTAATCCAGAGCGATTTACAGTAAGCAAGAAAAAAAACATGGTAATACATCAAATACATAAAAATAGTCATCCTGAATCATACGTAAGCTAAGAACCTAACAGTGGAATATCTATATAATGAAACTATATGCGTACACACTATAGAGTGCTATCACTGCTATGTCTACATAAAATGCTATTTAAGTTACATAAATTAAGCCTATTATGCATATATGCCTGTAGGTCGTCGAGGCTATAGGCCTAGATTTTGAAGGTGCGTTTTACCATGTGGTAATACATAAATTGGCCTCGCTCTGCGCACATTCGTATTATGAAAGGCATATCGGCCCGTGTTGAACGCACTCGGCCCGTGTTGAACGCACACACATTATGGCATACGGCGTTCCTGAATATTTTAGCATTGTGGGAGTGTCCATATGTTAATTATTTTCGCTTTGCGCAATTTGCTATTAAGCCCCTTGACCTAAAGACACTCAGCGCATAACGATTAGACGTGGGTCTGACCACCTCATAAACGCAACAAGCACTGTTTGATTTTACACTTGAGCGGCTCTGGGAGGCTGGTAGAGTGTTGCCATGTCTGTTTATTATAAGCGGCTTCTTTTTCTGTAAAGTTGCTTGTAAATATTGGTAGTTGTACTATTTTGTGGTTGCTTTTCTTGTTTCTAAAGTGGTTATTTGGGCTTTTCTCCTAATGTTGTTTAAACCAGTGATCCTCACACAGCACATTCCCATGTCAAGGATCCCCAGATGAATGCATTTGCCCAACTAAGGACGGCTAATCCAAAAATTAAATAAAATAATTCCAAGATTACTTTTGAAAATAGCAGATCTATACCAGCTCACAATGCATCACATTCATTCATTAAAACTATGAACTCTGACTGCAGGGGGATATATATAATGATCATTATAACAATGTGCAAGAACATATTTAAAAATAAGGAAGAACTTTATATTTGTGGACAATTAAAATATGTTTTTTTATTTTAATGTGGTGTCATTAAAATTAATCTGGATATGGCAGACTCACTATCTAGTAAATAAAAACATGGCACTTCATTTAAAATAGGTTGCAGACCCCTGTTATATGCGCTTATTTTTATAGACCTATTTACTTGTTTCTATGAGACATGGCAACAGCCTTTTTTTGCGTCTTTCTTTTGTAAAATGTTGAGATTAGAAACGGCCATAATTCTTTCATTTATCAACCTTAAAAATAAATAAAAACATCTCCATAATCCTTGGGAAGTTTGCTTTCATATGCTGTATCACACCCGATTCAAGTCTTCTTCAATAAAATGCTACGAGCGAAGACCATATAACATCGGGGCCACAGGCACAGCATTAAGCAGCAACATTCAACTCATTCTTTCATCATGATTTGAATGAAATAAAATATAATACACGTTATTTTACTGGTGTTTTTCAATAGAAACAAATTATTTTGAGGCATAAAGGTGACAGCATGCAGTGCAATAGGAATAATTAACCCAAATGTGACAAAGTCATGTCATGCCTTCTATGGTGCCAGCCTGAAGAAATGTAATACCACGATCCCCAAAGTGCGCATTCCGTATGTGACATCAGCTGACTGGTAAAGAGAATAGTACGGACATGTTGATTGGGTACGTCTCAAACACGCCTTAAACACACCCATGACTAATTCAAGGCCGTTTTTGCGCAATCCACGGGGTGTCGAAAGCGCTTCTTAACATGCCCAAAATTGCAATATGACATACCACACGCCCCCAGGGGGGTTGCTTTGAAGGCTAGCATCACAGTTTTGTCAGAGACTGCGGGCGGTGACTATAAACAAAAGCATAGTCAATGGTGCACAGGTGCAGCAGTCCAATGCATCCCTGCATGCATGTATTTTGCAGCCCAAATCACAAAATGTATATAGGACTAATAGGAATTGGAAATCTTTAAAGTGTATCAAAGATTCCCAGCTCCTGTTCCATTTTTTCCTTGTTGTGGTATTCTCCATTTCACGTTCAGTGCGGGGGGAGAGAGAGTACAGTACCTACGTGTGTGTGTGTGTGTGTGTGTGTGTGTGTGTGTGTGTGTGTGTGTGTGTGTGTGTGTGTGTGTGGGAGAGAGATGCTGAGGAATGTAGCTAAAAAAAGGGAGAGAGAGAGAGAGAGAGACAGATAGGTGTTAAGAGTATTACATCGCTGTTAATTAAACGTGTGCAGCGGTTTGTTTGTCAATCTGTGTTTTCTCAAGGCAATGCGTCCAGAGATTTGTCATCAGGTGACCTGACCAAGTGCATGTATGCAAACACAGGGAGCTGTGTTTGCATGTATGCACTTGGTCAGAGCAGTTTACATGAAACGCCACCACGCACCTGCACTGCATTGAGCATAATACCACTCAGGAAGTTTGCTCTGTGCTTGTTTATCTGCGCTTGAGCAATGTCGAGGGGCGCGCCGGGGTGGGTGTGCATTCAAGGATGAAAGGAAGGTTTCTTTTATTACCACGCGGCTAGGCTGGCGGAATTAATCTTGGTACAGATGGAATGGCTGTAACAATACACCACATACTGTACATACAGCACAACACCGACACAAACAGAGAGGACATTGAAAGTTTGGCAAGTTGACATTGGCCAAATAGAGTCATGACGGAAAATGTATGCGTTAAAACGGTTTATGTTCAACCACATCATGAACCCTATAGCAGCTATACATTCTGCGGAAATAGCTGATGTGCAAGTTAACATGAGGCGGTGTGAGCTTGTATAGATCAACTATTTGAGAAAAAGGGGGAAAAGGAAGGGGGTCCTGTGTGTGCTCACTGTGCTGAGGCCCACATGGGAGTAACAGTTTGTTTTTACATAATATAGCCTACTTAAGACCTTTAACTTGATTGTTGTTTTGTTATTTGCCATTTTCCTTCCATGATTATCTATTTTGAAACTGCTGTTCATGGGAGCTTACATGGAAAATAATTTCTCTGACCCCCTCCACTTGAACTTGAGGGTTTGAATGTACTGTATGCACACGCGTGTGGACGCAAATATCTTACGACGAGAATGAAATAAATAAGAAATACAGAAAATAAACCATGTTTTATAAACTGCAGCTTTGTGGTGTGCAGTGCAGTACTATAGGATAGGAAAAGACAATTCATCCTGCGAGGAGAGCTATACGTTGTAAGGTCAGAGGGTCAAGTCTGAGAGCTGACATCATGGCCCGAGTATGCAGAGCGAAAACATATGTTTGAACGGAGGGGGGGAAAAAAATCCCCCAGCAATAGAAGAGGTAATTTATGGCCTTTACAGTGGACTTAACCCCATGAACGTCACCAATAAAAAGCAACACTATGAGACGGGAGATTCTCTCACCACCTCTCATGTTCTGTTGATAAACGGCAGGTCTCTGGACCCCCTCCAGCAGCTTTAATGTACACGCAGAATGTAATTTAGAAAGTGTCTCTGAGACGGAAATGTAATGGTTATTGGCTAAAGAATAATGCTCAGTTCCACCGGTATTGAGTGCTAACATTTAAACTAGGCATATATCTCTAGGTACATTTCATAATGGTCTGAACGATCTGTCTGTATAATAGTAAGTCGAAACATATAATGTATTGTTGATAGGTTCAATGTCTTTTATTGTCACATTCACTTTGGCTGCAGTTGGTATGGGCCACATGGGGGTCAAATGCCTGTGTGGATAACAGTACAATAACATAGAAAGGTAAAATAGCAGTAAAAAGAAAAAAATATATATGCCTAAAACAAAATAGGCCTAGACATAAAATAAATAGGCAATAGCCTATGTATATATAGTAGTGGCGAGAGGTTATTTGCATACATAGTTAACTTTCAACTTTGCACTTCAAACCCTATTTCGGAGCGTGCCATTTCAAGTCTTTGCTGTGTTGAGTTCTGTTCTCATAATAACATGGTTCAAGACTCAGCGAGCGAGCCACGGGGAGAAGAAAAAAAAGCAGTGTCCAACCCTCTCTGTGAAGAGTTCCTGTTTCATGAAAAGTGCACATAGTGTGTGTGAGTCATATAGTTCAAGCTGTGCGTGCTGGTATAGAGGATTATGTACCACCAGCGGCTGTGCTGGGAACTTGGAAGGCGCATGAACGCAACAGGCGCGCGCCACAGAAAACTTAAGAACTTCGTGTAGCCTATATATATATATATATTAATACGTTTTAATATTTTCCCATAATAGCCAGAGATTGTCAAATTAAGGAGAAAGAGAGCGCAGTGCTCTCTCGGCCCGTTTCTAAATGGAGCTACTTCGGTTTTCCGCTTTTTGGTGTGGAACGATCCTCTTTGGTAGTGTGTTGATCAGGCCAACGGGTGAGTGCTGTCGAGCTTTTTACTCACTGACTGGATGTTTAAGTTGACGTGGTTCCTCATCATGATGCTGTCATTCTGTCATCTTGTCAAGATTTCTAAATTATATTTCCAAATAGTATTGACCGTATCGGCTATTTAGAGATAAACGTCGCGAAAGTTTGACCGACTGTTTGGCCGTGTCTTTTCGCTTCCTTGATGTTTTGGCTAAGGCTTGTGTGTGCATTTAAAGCAGGTGGGGTGTACGTACAGACACACACACACACACACACACACACACACACACACACACACACGGGTTGCTGCTTTACAAAACAAACGCGGTTATTTAAGCTAATTGTTATGCAAATTAACAACTTCGACTTGTGACTCTGGAGTCAAAAGAAGTTGTGTAATTGCTCAGTCATTGCGACAGGCATTATGCATCATCACTCGCAATGCCATTGGCTAAATGACATGTAAATTGCGCTCATATTTCAACACGGAGAAGAAAAAAAAAGCCATTTAAGATTAAGAATCTGCATGGTTTATATACAAAGGTTTTGCGCTTGGTGCCTTTCAAAAGCTGAAAGCACCACCTGTTGACATTCACAACCTGCACAGCTCCTATACTATGAGAAGCCACATGGTGGAAAGTAGTATATGCTACTTTTACTCAAGTACTGTAGTGTAGGCTACTTAAATTAAGTACAATTTTGAGGTATTTACTGTAGGCTACTTGAATATTTCCAGTAGGCCTACTTTTACTTCTACTCCGCTATGCATCTTGAGGCAAATCTTGTACTTGTACTACATGTATTTCAACACTTTAGTTACTTTGTATAGATTTAGATTATTATGACAAAGCATACATTAACCACTTCAGCCCCATATACATTTCGACCATTTGAAAATAGCTGATCTACAAGCTCACAATGTGTCACATCGTGACGCATTGTAGATCATAATATAGATCATATATTTTCAAAAGATTGGGAAACTTGAAATGCATGGCACATTCTGCACAAGTGCTTTTGCTTTTAGTAGCCTACTTTTAAGTCCATTTTGATGCCAATACTTGTGTACTTTCACTTAAGTATTTTTTTTTTATTCCAGACTTGTAAACGGAGTAGTTCTATATTGCAGTGTTAGTACTTTTACTTAAGTAAAACACTTTGAGTACTTTTTCTACCACTGGCAGCCACACACACACTACAGTCTGTCATTTCCCCAAAGACGAGGAGGACAGCGTAGGCTACCATACAGTACACAACCTCCACTCCATCTGCCTCAGACGCAGTCCCAACGGCACCGAGTGGCTTTGACTGCAGCTTAATCCTCCCTCCTTCTCACTGCAATTATGCGTAGCCCTGGGTGACAATTACTACCATTCACCCCTCGCACATCCCCGCCTCCACGTGGGTTTAAATAACATGCTCTGTGAGACGACTTGCTGCTCTAATGATATAATTACTCTGGCTCCAGCTATAGCTATACACTACACTGCGTACTAACCCTCAATGCTGGATTACTTCAAAATAATTCACCTTCGGGGGTCCATTTTAAATTGCACTTTTAGAAACTGTTTAGTCTGGAGTTCTCACGTCATGTACGTGTATGTATGTATATATTTATATCCATCCATCCGTCTTCAACCGCTTATCCGTAGTTGGGTCGCGGGGGCAACGGCTTCACCAGAGAGCTCCAGACTTCCCTCTCAAGAGCAACATTAGTAACTTCCTCCTGGGGGAACCTGAGGCGTTTCATGGCCAGTGAGTCGATGTACTGTAATCCCTCCAACTGCGCCTTGGTCTGCCCCAGGGGGCCTAGGGAGGACCTCCCTAGGGAGACGCTCGGGAGGCATCCTAACCAGAGGCCCGAACCACCTAAACTGGCTCCTTTTCAGGCGAAGAAGCAGCGACTCTCTCGCGTGACTGAACTTCTCAGCCTATCTCTAAGGGAGATGCCAGCCACCCGTCGGAGAAAACTCAGTTCGGCCGCTTGTATTCGCAACCTTATTCTTTCGGTCATGACCCACTCTTCATGACCATATATATAGATATATATATCTATATATATATAAAATCTCAGACATAATTATGTAGGTATATGCTATGTGTGAGATATTTGACTTTTTCCTCCAACCAGGGAAAGAACTAAAGCAATATCCGTCTGCAATATCCTGCTACCATTGAGAGGAAATCTCTTGCATGGTTTCAGAGTGCCAGTAATAATAATAATAATAATAAAACTTTGCAGCTCAAAGTGCTTTACAGAGCAATGGAGAAAAAAAGAAAAGCAAGGCAACGACATTAAAAAACAAGCAGTAATGCAATACAGTGAGGACATGAATAAAAGATCAATTAAAAGCAATGTTGTAGAAGTGGGTCTTGAGCTGTGCTTTAAAAATGTCTACAGAGGCTGCCTGACGAAGGTACAGTGGGAGCTTGTTCCATGCCGACGGCCCGTAGAAGCAAAAAGCTGCTTCCCCGTATTTTTTAGTTGCCATTTTTTTAGGCAAAGCGAGCAGGCCAGCAGTGGAAGACCTTAGGGGGCGGTTTGGGACATATTTAGGCAGGCAGTCATGTAGGTAGGAAGGTGCGAGACCATTGAGAGCTTTGTACACAAGTAAAATAATTTTAAAATCAATCCTAAAAACATCCGGAAGCCAGTGCAGTGAAGCCAAAACTGGAGTAATATGTTCTCTCATCTTAGTTGTAGTTAAAACTCTGGCTGCTGCATTTTGGACAAGTTGTAATCTGTCAGTTAATTGTTTTCTTAGGCAGTCCTGAAAAAAGTGCATTGCAGTAATCAAGCCGAGAAAAAACAAAGGCGTGGATTAGCGTTTTTGCATCGTCCAAAGACAAATGGGCTCTGATTCGTGCAATATTTCTAAGGTGAAAAAAGGCAATCTTGGTAACATGATTAATGTGTGAATTAAAATTCAGAATCAATAATGACCCCCAGGTTCTTTACTGTACTGTTATTTTCTACAGTCAGTAGCACTTCTTCTGCTGCTATACTCTCTAGCTGTCTTCGCACCGCAGGTTGTATTTATCTTCAAGCCTTGAAGCCGCACTCCTATAACTCCACCCTGCAGAAAGGGGCAGAAGAAGGCGTTACAGTGGGCCTTTTGTGCTCCTGGGTCACAGTGAGTGCGCGCCGCACCTTTTTCCTTCGAGTCAGTGAGAAGACTCAACATTTTCCAAGGGTGAAGAGAGGTTGTATTGGCGCTGTGAGTAAAGCATGACCCCCACAGTGTGTGTGTGCAACCTGATGGCACTGACTCGGCATAGCCAGTACAGAGACACGGACTGCTGCATGCAAGACAGTGCTTTGAAATGATGGTCATACGACCACCAAAAGAAGGCCATTTCCCTCTCGACCCACCTCGTAATTACACACTCGGGTGAAAACTGTCCCGCTAAAATTTGCTAATGTCATTCCATTTTGCGGAGATAATTTCATTCTCCGTGTGACTGGACACTCTCGAGGAGGAAGCCTAGAAGCTGTTGGGGGGGAGATGGTAACCTACTTTCAACTGTTGGTTTGGTTACAAGTATGTATGTTGATGTAACTAACAGGTTCAGCTTCCTGTGCACATGGAGAATCAGGCATGCCTCAAATGTGCGGTTGCAGTATAATATATGGCAGCAAGGGCTAACGATCACGTGGCCTGTAGCCTACTGTCTCTCTCTCTCTCTCTCTCTCTCTCTCTCTCTCTCTCTCTCTCTCTCTCTCTCTCTCTCTCTCTCTCTCTCTCTCTCACCCGCCCCCACCTCCTGTCTGCCGTGCCCCCTCTCTGTTTTAGTCATTAAGAGATTCTGATTTCAGGCATGTCTTACGTTTCGATCGTTGAAGATTAAATGAAAAGATCTGCAATATGTGTACTTGTTAGGTGTTATAGGTCTGTCTCTCCTGATCCATATTCTCTCTCTCTCTCTCTCTCTCTCTCTCTCTCTCTCTCTCTCTCTCTCTCTCTCTCTCCCTCCCTCTCTAGTCTCCATATCTCCTGCAAGGCCAAACCAACAGACTTACAGCTTGGTGGCCCATGTGCTGTTTTCACTATCGTGGTCTGCCCTAGTCTGTACAGATATACCTACCATCTCACCACGATGGGGCCTTAGCAAGAATTATAACCATAAAGATACTGTTAACTCAAATGATAATGATGTGAGAGTCCACACTGATTAACGATAACATTTCTGTCAACATGTTAAATGTGAGCGGTGTGTCGAACGTGCCATGTTGAACATGACACCTTCCGAATTGGATAGATCGTGATTAGCTGTTAGTGTTTGACATTCATCAAATTGTTCACAACTGACATTCTTGTAATTGTGACGGGGACTCTGCCATCCACTTGAGTTGGAATGATTTTTCGAGATGATATATTGTTCTTGGTGTATATGGACAGCCCTAAACTCTGTCCAAGGATGGGAGTAGGGCTGGGCCATATGCACTACATTAAATATGACAATATCTTTCACCAAACATGATCTAATTAATTAGTTGTTTGATTAAAAAAAAATCACACCTGTGTGAACTGAGTG